>NW_026585895.1:56276668-56419140 GCF_907164565.1 Psammomys obesus | reverse complement strand
CTTTCTTTCTTTCTTTCTTTCTTTCTTTCTTTCTTTCTTTCTTTCTTCCTTCCTTCCTTCCTTCCTTCCTTCCTTCCTTCCTTCCTTTCTTTTTCACTGAACTTTCTCCTTGAACTTCATAAGATTCTATTGATATTTTAGGCTCACCTTTGAGATTTTTCCTGTTGTATGTCACTCCATTGAAAGTAAAATAAAGGTTATTTAATCTTACCATCTACTAGGTGCCAAGTGTTTTATGTACTTTAACACACTAAACTCTTACAAAAGGGTAGGTGAGATTAGAACTTTTACTCATCATTGCATTATTACTTGTACCGGGGAGTTTAAATAACTTACCAGTCAATTGGTGGGGTCAGGTTCAGACACAGGTCTGCTTGCTTCTAAAGCCCTCATGCTAACATCTAGAGCTCTTTGAGGTTAGTTCTGCCCTGGAGTCATATAAGGAAGAGTGAGAAAGTGATCTACTAAGTTATCAGTGATAAGAGACTAAAGGTAAGCAAGAAAAAAGGGGAGACTGAAAACTGTGAAGTGAATTTGGGTAGAAAGCGAAAAGACAGTACAGAAAAAAAAACCATTAAAAGACAGACAACTTGTTTAGAGGTCACAGATGTAAAAGGAGTCAAATACAATGCAGGTAAGAGCAGAGTCTGAAAAGCCAATTAGAGGACGTTTGAGCCTACAGAGAGAAGTAGCTTTTTGGCACAGGAAGAGGAGTCCATTATGATGCTGTGTATGACTGCACAGGAGGAGACCTTGAAGGTCAGCCACCCAGCTCCCAACATGGCATGTCATTTATGCCAAGGCCTCCAGCCCAGTGCAGAAAACCAAAACTGGTGAGAGCTGTGTAACGTTAGATATAAACCCTACATTGCAACTATCAGGTTCAAAAATAAAGCATACAATGTAGATCTGTAATCTACAGCAGAGCTATCTTCTCCCATGAAAATGTGCTGCTGCAGTATTTAAATTCATCCTTCAAAAGTTAATAAATGATTTCATAGTATATTACAAGGCAGTTCTGTTCTCAAACTTTGTTGTACAAATCTATTATTGCATCAAATATAGTTTTAAAAGAAAGTATTCTATAGGATTTTCATTTCCAAAGTTCAACTTAGCAATGAGTTTGCACTGTTTCTGACATGAAATACTGTAGATTTGCAGCCCTAGGATGCAGTGCACGCAGTTGCCTTGTGATTGGCCTGTGCAACTAGCTGTTTTCTTCTGAGCTCCACACACGAGAAATTACTCTTGCTACTGTGAATATTTGAGGCTGGAAGTAGTCCAGAAGAATGGTTATAAAGCCCATCTCCATTAACACTCCTGTTAGAAGACAGATGTAATGTTACATGTTTACTCTAGATGCTTTATTAGCAATATCTGACAGAGTTAGTATTTTAATGAGGGATAAGATCATCATTTCCAGGCACACACGAAACAAAATCCCTAATATGTGGAGCACACCAGTGAAGGCTTTTCGAACTCTGAAGACTGAACCTGGCTCTGGTTCTGCTGCACGGTGTGATGGTGCCCACATTACAACCTCTCTATGCCTCATTCTCCTCCTCTACCACTTCTGTGTGGGCCTATTTCCCAAGGTTCACTGACTTACATTCTTCCTCCTTTCTGGACAGTCCCATCCTTACCTGTCCCCTCCCCACCAACAACATTTGCACCTGCTGCCTACTGTGCCATGCTCACCTGGTCATGCCTCCTTGCCCACATGGTTCTTGTTGCCCTTCAGGTCTCAGTTCAATCCTCATTCTCTTGGGGAGACCTCAGTGGGAGCTTCAGTTCAGAAACTGCCAGGTCACAGCTTTCCTTTATAGGTCACAGTTCATCATACTGAGTGTGGATGTAGACTTATTTGCATTTGTGTAAGGCTGTTTTAGTTTTATTTGTCTCTTCCACAGAACTATAATTTCCTAAGAAGAGACACTAAGTCTATTTCATATCACCACTGTGTGCCAGGAATTGCAACACAATGGGAATTTTATGCATGTATGATGAGTGAGGGTGATATAAAATGAGATTACATTCAAATAATACTAATAATACTAATAATACTTTACTTCCACCAGCACAACCTCCTGTCTGTAACACTCAACCTTAGTTACAGGGATATATAATCTCAAATTATAAACACTAACTTTCAGAATAGTTTTTTGACTTGCTGTCCACCACCCTCCACTGAGCCAGCCAGCCAGCGTGTCTCCTGAGCTGCCCTCCTCATGCAGGCGAGCATAGGTGCCATCAGCCTCCTTCCCACTGTTTCCTTTTTGCCCCAGTGAACATCTGTCCTTTTTTCCACTTTGTCTCTTTCTTCCAGGATCTAGTGCAACACATGTTAAACTGTTTTGCTTATAAAATTAACTGTTTTAATATCTCTAGAAAATAAAAATAACTGTTTCTCCTTCCCCGTCTCACTTTGCCTTTTCCTTTTTATCATTCTTTGATTTTTCTCTTTGCTTTTTCTTTCTCATTGTTTTATTTATGAACCAAAATTGATTGATCTTAATAGTGACTGATATCCACAAGCACACTGTTGAAGTGTCTGTCAGAATCAGTGAGAAGGAAGATAGGATTAGATGCTGTAAAGAAACAGAGCCACCAGCCTGTAAAGTCCTTGAACTACCCAATGGTCTTTTCCAGAACCCCTGAAAAGTCTACCCAGCAACATCCCCTCATCAATCTAGTTCTGCAAGAGGTATTCAGGGTAAGTGTAAAAGCTGACAGAGCCGAGAGTACCAAGTCTTGGATGTGATGTTTAATTGCTGTGGGCAGCAATGTATGTCATTTCTCTTATTCTAGATGCACAACATCTTAGACATGCTGACTGCTAATCTTAGAATTTATAAGCCAGATTTAAAATGTTTTTCTATCAAAATCCAGGACTTCTAGCTCTGTTGTAACTTTAATGTTTTTCTTCTGAGAAGTTGGAACCAACCTTGTAGCCATGGAGAAGGTTCACTGGAGGGAAGGTCAACCTTTAAACGTGTTGCTAATGGCCTGGGAGAGTCAGGCCTTTGAGTATAGGATTTACCCAGAGCTCCCTAATATTTGTCCTGTGATCCACACTGAATGAAGTCACTACAAAGTTTGCAGCAGCAGTTAGAACAGAAGCAACAGTACCCAAGAGAACTTCTTCAACCCTTAGAGGCTGTCTACTATGCCTGGATTCTCTATCTACCTGCATGTCTGGGAAGACTAGGTTTTCCTTCCCCTCACCAGAGCTTCTCATCAAGTCCTCTAGGTGGGCAGCAGCCAGACAATAAGAACAATAACAGCAGAAGCTGCTGCAGCTGTAGCATCTACCTTTCACAAAACACCTTTGCAATATATGCCACACCGTTTGCAAAGTAGCTATGCCACTCACAAGCACAAAACACCACCTCTGCTCAGAGACGAGAGGACTCAAGTAAGGCACCAGAGCCTGTGTTGGGGAGCCGAAGTGTATGTCTTCGGCAGCTCTTCTTTCTAAGCTCCTGAGTGTCCTAGAGCTTGACACGCAGCTGGGTCCCTTATCTAAGGGACTGCTAAGGACCAAAGTGACAAGTGTGAGATGTACATGAAAAGGAAACCACAATGAAGCTTAAAGAACAATAATTAACATCTAAAGGAAGAAGAAGAAAGAATATAAAAATGGCCTGGAGGTGGGAAGTCAGGAAACAGAGACGAGAAAAATGCAGAAGTCTTCAGGAGAAAGAATTAGGATGAAAGAGAGGTATTGAAGAAGACTGGTACTCCCTAATGTATACCCCAGCATCACAGGTGTCAGGGCAATGGGAACATTCAAAGAAATGTGCCTTTCAGGCCCTCTGGAAAGGGGACAGCCATTTGCAGGGCCTTTAGGCAGACAGCTTCAAGCAGCAGGTGGAGCTCTGAGATGTTATGTAAATGAATCAAGAGCAATTTTAAATGTACCGGGGAGATTTGCTTGTTAAGAGTCCCTGAGAGGAATAAAGGAATTCAAGATGACTAAATAACTAACCACCCCCAGCTGTCCTGTCTGCAAGCTGGTTCTCACAAAGCATGTCTTCTAGAAGTGGAACAGCCCTGCTGACCCTGGCCGATATTTTATCAGCCCACCCCAGATTCTGATGAGCAGCGAAGCACTGATTATTGTCACTGATAGCTGCAGTGTCCTATTTGCAGTAGCCTCTGGGGAAGAAGAGCTACAGTCTTCTTCAGAAACTCATTTCAAGTCCTAAACTTCTAGCCCAAGACTTCTCCTTTGTCCTCGATCCCATCACTTAAGATGAAGAGAAAAGATCCCCAACCCTGAAAGTCCCCATGTGGGATGTAAACCCATTGTGACTTCACAGTCTGCTTTTCCTTTTCCTGGATGCCTCCAAAACTGGAGAGCTCCCAGCTAGGGAGCAAGCACCACATTGAAGATGATGTTAGCAGACTCCTGGATGGGGTCCCAGCCCTATCTTTTATCAGAGCCCCTCTGCCCTTCTGATGTGACCACCCTGAGCCACATTTAGAAAGGAACAGTATGAATAAGGCAGACAACAGCACTGGCCCGGTTGCCCCAAGTCAGAATAAGTATGCAGAGTTGTCCTGGCTCAGAGCTCTGCATGTTCTCCATTGCTGTCCAATTTCCCCCTCTCCCCATCCCTGCTCTCTTCCTTTCTCCCACAGGTTCCACCCAGAAACACTACACAATAAACTTTTTGCATATTAATTTTTCTCTGGACACTCATCAAAGCTTACAGAGGCTGAGAAACTTTTCCTATGCTACACAGCTTTGAAGTAACAGGGCTCAAAACCAGGTTTCTATGATAGATAACAGCATTATTTATTATTTCAGTGTACAGCATAAAACTCTCAATATTCCTAGCAATTACCTGAAATCTAAAGCTCTCCAAATAGAAGATTTTGGGCTTGAGGGCAGTGAAAACTCAAATAAGGTCAAGTCTTGTACTTAAGAGCTGAGTAGGGACTCCCCACAGTCTTTCCTGTGTAGCCACCAAAAGTACAAAAGGACCCAGCTGGATGGCCTGTCCACAGAAGTCCCAGGACTAGGACTCCAGAGTCCACCTCATCATTACTATACCAGTGACTTTGAATAAGCAATTCACCACCTCTGCCTCAGCTGCAGTTTCCTCATTTTTAAAATGGAAATGATGGTTTTGCTTCAAAATTGCTTAGAAATGAAATGGTGTGATGCAGATTTTAAAGTCTATTTTAGAATGTACAAATGAGTTCAGTTCAATAGGAATACAGAACTTAGAAAAACTGAACTTTATGTCTGGCCCAAGGCCAGTTCCATCAGCTTCCCAGCTGGACTTCATAGATGGGTGATGGATGTTCCCAAGAGAACCTAAAGCAGCACAGGTCTTTCACATGAAGAGAATTGGGTATCAGAGACCTAAATCACAGGCATGGTTTTCTCAAACCTAAGCTCTAATTTCATAAGCCACCTCCTCTCTCTTGGTCTAGGATCCTGGTAATTGAAATGAGGATATTGGGCTGGTAGCTCCTTCTCAGATGTATAGAATTCTATGGCACCTGGTGCTAGCTAGAGATAGTGCTCCTTTTCTAACCTACTGGTGCTCACCAACCTGCACCTCTATCCTCTTCCCTGGGAAGATGAGCTCCTTGAAGCCCAGGCCATGAGAGCTGGAGAGATAGCTCTGGGGTTAAGTGAACTGGCCACTCTTCCAGTAAGACCCGGCTTCAATTCCCAGCACCTACATGGAAGCTCACAGATGTCTGTAGCTCTAGTTCTGGGAGGATTTGAAGCCTCTGTGGACACCAGGCACACAATTGGTATACAGACACCCATGTAAGCAAAACACCCATACACGTAAAAGAGATACAAAGTGAATAACCTGTAATTAATATAAAAATAAAATTAAAATAAAAAAATATTTTAAAAGAGACTTATCTTTTTAAGAGAAGATCTGCCTTGCAAACACACAATCACCTAGATGCCTGATAGATACCCTTGGGTAACAATAAGCCACCACTGATGACTCCTCTGCATCACTCACCTGAAAGGTCTAAATGACAGAAAAACAAATAAATCCCACATGTCAATTGACTTTGTATTTCTATCAATGCTGACATATTCAGTTGTCTGTGTTCTTACAGTTAGTCAAACACAATTAGGAAGGAATGGGAAGTAAGGAGGGAAAACAAGAAATGTTGACTGAAGACACATCAAAGCTAAATAGACCAGTTATTTGGAAAGTAAATTTACAAAATTGAAGACTAGGGATGGGGATACAGTTTAGTGATAGAGTGCTTCTCTTACATGTACAAAGCCCTATTTTCCATTTTCAGTACTGAAAATAAAATAATAACTAACACATTCTGTCTAGGCCAAGCCCTTCCACCCCACTACTGTGTATTTTGACACACAGGACAACAGATACAGAGGCAGCTGTGACAGTCACACTGGAGAGTATTCAATGCACCCTTACTGTAGAGTGGGCATTTGTTTGCAGGCGGGGGGGGGGGTTCCACAGCAACATATCATGCTGTAGCTTACAGGAAACGCTTTCTCTTGAAGATGGCTTTTATTGTAGTAAGAAGACATACAGTTAAAATGCTGGAGAAAAATCGGAGAGCTTTAATTTTGTTCATTCCTCACTCATTCATTCAAAGGCATTTGGTAAGCCACCCTTGACAGCCAAACAAAACTGTATGACTCCCCTCACGTTATTACAAATTACTCTTTAAGGGAAGTAAGTAGAAAAATCATGGTGATGCTAAGCGTAATTAGCCAGCGTCAGCAAGACAAATTTCACATGTTTTCTTTCACATCCAGAACCTAGATTTAAGTCACATGGGGTTAGAAGGTGAGTTATTTAAGGAAATAAAGGGGTCAGTAGGATTGAGAGAAGGTTAGAGATGGGAGCAGAGAGGATAATGGGAATGGGTATAATCAAAGTGCATTATGTGTGTGCATAAAAATGTCATACTGCACTCCATAATTTTGTGTAATGAATATATACTAAAACAAGCAAAGGCCTACATAAACACATTCTTCAAGATAAAAAGGGGTGGGGGTTTCCTAAATGGTGTAACCAGTATGTATTGTATCTAAGGGGCAGAAGACTAGAGATTGCAAAACTAGTGAGTAAGCAGGCAACTAGATCCAAAACACTGACTTTGGTACTTCCTGGACTGGAGGGGGACACCCAGAGGAGTTGGGGATGATCATATCCAGGCTCCCTATGGCTATCTCTTGGGTCCAAGAGTCACAAACTCTAAGCTCCATGCCCTTTTCACATACTCAAGCAAGCACAGGTTCCCAGTTTCAGGGACCCTCTGCTCCAGCAGCCAGACATCAGATCCCTCTGGTTCCCCCCAGGGGAATGTCTGATCTTCTGGGACAGCATCCCAACCTCCAAACCATAGTTCTACTATTCCACCTGTAGAGACCAGGTGAACAATAAAATCATACAAAATCCCAGATCCAAGATGGTAGAGCCCAAACAATGAGTCCCAAGAGCACAGTATTTGGTAGGCCTGTAAACTACAGCTTGGCTACCTTCTGAGGCACTGAATCCCTGGTGGCTGCTATCTGAGGTAGCTGCAACCCTCTTCCCCACAGATGCCATCTGAGGTGTCCTTGTTTGCTCTTCAAGGCACCTGCACCCTTACCCTGCCTTCTGAAGCACATACCCCAGTGTGCTGCATCTGAAATGCCAGCACCTATTCAAGTTCCCCTGGGCCTCTCTTGTCATCCTGAAGACTACTCCTGACTCTAGACTCTAGAGACAGGCAGATCCAGCCTTCTGTGCAGGGTCCAGAAACAAACAGCCAAGGCTATGAACAACCAGATGGCTAAAGGCCAGCATAAGAACACAAACAACAAAAACCAGGACATCATAATGGATATTCTAATGCAGCTGAAACACAGAAAAATGATCTTAAATCTACACTTATGCAGTTATTAGAGGCATATAAAGATTAAATAAATGAATCTTTAAAAAAAAATACAGGAAAATACAACCAAACAAATAGAGGCCATCAAGGACAGACAGGAAACCACAAATAAGTGAAGAAAATGAATAAAACTGTTCAAGACCTGAAAATGGAATTAGAATTAAAAAGAATATGGAATTAGAAACACAAACTGAGAAAACCCTGGAGATGGAAAACTTAGAGAAAAGATCAGGAACCACAGAGGTAAGCATTACCAACAGAATACAAGAGGTAGATGAAAGAATCTTAGGCATTAAAGATACAATTGAAGAAATTGATACATCTTCCAAAGAAGATTTCCAAAGAAAATACTAAAATGGAAAAAAATTCCTGACATAAAACATCCACGAAATCAGACAAGAAATCCTAATTATAGGAATAGATGAAAAAGAAGATTCCAGGCTCCAAAGTCCAGAAAATATTTTCAAGAAAATCATAGAAGAAAATTTCCCCAACCTAAACAAAGAGTTGCCCTTAAACATACAAGAGGCTTACAGAACACCAAATAGACTAGACCAGAAAAGAAATTCCTCCCACCAAATAATAATCAAAACACTAAATCTACAGAACAACAACAAAAATATTAAAAGTGGCAAGGGAAGAAGGCTAAGTAACATATAAAGGCAGACCTATCAAAATTCACCAGATTTTTTCAACAGAAGACTACGAAAGCCAGAAGGGCCTGGGCAGATGTCATGCAGACATTAAGAGATCATATATGCCAACCCAGACTACTATAACCAGCAAAATTTTCAATCACCATAAATGGAGAAAACAAGATATTCCATGACAAAACCAAATTTAAACAATATCTACGCACCAACCCAGCCCTACAAAAGATACTAGATGGAAAAATCCAACCCAACGAGGTCAGCTACACCCAAGAAAACATAGGCTAAAGATAACAACAGCAAAACTAAAAAAAAAAAAAAAAAGCATACAAACACACTATCACCACCAACTCTACAATAAAAGGGACTAACAATCATTGGTCATTAATATCTATCAGCATCAATCGACTCAACTCTCCAGTAAAAAGACACAGGCTAACAGAATGGTTGGAGAAACAGGATCCAGCATTCAATACCTCTGCAACAAAGGTAGACACTGCCTCAGAGTAAAGGGCTGAAAAAGTTTTCCAAACAAATGGACCCAAGAAGCAAGCTGGAGTAGTCATCCTAATACCTATAAAATAGACTTCCAATCAAAATTAATCAAAAGAGATGGGGAAGGACACTATTCTTATCAAAGGAAAAATCCATCAAGAGGACATCACAATCCTGAACATCTATGCACCAAATACAAGGGCACCTGCATTCATAAAAGAAACATTATTAAAACTTAAATCACACATGAGGTGGGGAGATTTCAACACTCTACTCTCACCAATGGACAGATCATTGAGACAGAAGCTAAATTGAGAAATAATGAAGCTAACAGAGGTCATGAATCAAATGGACTTAATAGATGTCTATAGAATTTTTCACCCAAACACAAAAGAATATACTTTTTTTTCTCAGCACCACACAGAACCTTCTCCAAAATTGACCATATAGTCAGTCACAAAGCAGACCTCAACTGATATATAAAATTGAACTAACCTATTGTTCTTTATCAGAATACCATGGATCAACAACAACGGAAACAACAAAAAGCCTACACACTCAAGGAAATGGAATAACTCCCTGCTCAATGATAACTGAGTGAGGGAAGAAATAAAGAAACAAATTAAAGACTTCCTAAAATTCAATGAAAATGAGGGCACAACTTACCCAAACTTATGGGAGAGCATGAAAGCAGTGCTAAGAGGAAATAGCACTAAGTGCCTTCATAAAGAAATTGGAGAGAAGCTGGGCATAGTGGCACACAGCTTTAGTCCCAGCACTCAGGAGGCAGAGGCAGGCAGATCTACAAAGTCTACAAAGTGAGTTTTAGGACAGCCAGTGCTGTTACACAGAGAAAACCTATCTTGGAAAACAAAACAAAACAAAAATTGGAGAGATCCCATATTAGCAACTTAACAGATCACCTGAAACTTTAGGAAAAAAATAAAAGAAGCAAACACACCCAAGAGGAGTAGATGGCAAGAAATAATAAATCTCAGAGCTGAAATCAATAAATCAGAAACAAAGAGAACAATACAAAGAATCAACAAAACCAAAAGTTTGTTCTTTAAGAAAATCAACAAGATAGACAAACCTCTAGCCAAACTAAAAGACAGAGAGACAATAGGCAAATTAATAAAATCAGAAATGAAAAGAATCATTAGATCTTATTTCAAAGGCCTGTATGCCACAAAATTGGAAAATCTAAAAGAAAGGGATGATTTTTTTGATAGACTTCACCTACCAAAGTTAAATCAAGAGCAGGTAAACAGTTTAAACAGTTTAAACCCCTAAGAAAATAGAAGCAGCCATCAAAAGTCTCCCAACCAACAAAAAGCCCAGGGGCAGGTGGTTTCAGCATAGAAATCTACCAGACTTTCAAAGAAGAACTAACACCAATATTCTTCAAACTAGTCCACAAAATAGAAACAGAAGGAATACTACGAAACTCATTCTATGAAAACCACAGTCACCCTGATACTTTAACCACACAAAGACTCAAATAAGAAAGACAATTTTAGAGCAATCTCCCTTATGAGCACTAATGCAAAAAAAAAAAAATTCAGTAAGATACTTGCAAACCAAATTCAAGAACACCTCAAACACATCATCCACCATGATAAGTAGGCTTCCTCCCAGGGATGCAGTGATGGCTCAACATACAAAAATCCATCAATGTGATCTACCATATGAACAAACTGAAAGAAAAAAAAAAAAACAACAACACATGATCATCTCATTAGACGCAGAAAAACTCTTTGGAAAAAATCCAACACTGCTTCATGATAAAAGTCTTGGAGAGATCAGGGATACAAGGCCTATACCTAAACATAATAAAGGCAATATACGGAAAGCTGATAGCCAACATCAAACTAAATGGAGAGAATCTCAAAGCAATCTCGCTAAAATCAGGGACAAGACAAAGCTGCCCATTCTCCCCATATCTCTTCAGTATAATACTAGAAGTTATAGCTAGAGCAATAAGACAACTAAAGGAGATCAGAGGGATACAAATTGGAAAGAAAGAAGTTAAAGTATTGCTATTTGCAGACGATAAGATAGCATACATAAGAGACCCCAAAAATTCCACGGAGAGCTCCTGCAGCTGATAAACTCCTTCAGCAAAGTGGCTGGATATAAGATTAATTAAAAAAATAGTAGTCCTCCTGTATACAAATGACAAACAGGCTAAGAAGAAACCACATCCTTCACCATAGTCACAAATAATATAAAATACATAAACTCTAACCAAGGAAGTCAAAGACCTGTATGACAAGAACTTCAAGTCTTTGAAGAAAGAAATTGAAGAAGATATCAGAAGATGGAATGGATTGGTAGGATTAACACTAAAAATGGCCATCTTACCAAAGGCAATCAACAGATTCAATGTAATCCCCATCAAAATACCAACACAATTCTTTATAAACCTTAAAAGAACAATTCTAAACTTCATATGGAAAAACAAAACAAAACAAAACAAAACAAAAACCAGAATAGCTAAAACAATCCTTACAATGAAAGAACTTCTGGAGGTATCTCTATCCCTGAGTTTAAGGCATAGAACAGAGCAATAGTAATAAAAACTGCATGGTAATTAGCATAGAAATAGCCTGGTGGATCAATGGAATCAAATTGAACACCCAGAAATAAGTCCACATACCTAGGGACACTTGATTTTTTACAAAGGTGTCAAAACCATACGATGGAAAAAAGACAGCATCTTCAACAAATGGTGCTGGTCTACTTGAATGTTTACATGTGGAGAAATGCAAATAGATCAATATTTATCACCTTGCACTAAAGTCCAAGTGGATCAAAGACCTCAACATAAAACCAGATACATTAAATCTACTAGAAGAAAAAGTGGGGAAGAGCCTTGACTGCATGCACAGGAGACAACTTCCTGAACAGAACACCAACAGCTCAGGCTCTAAGATCAACAATTAATAAATGAGACCTCATGAAACTGAAAAGCTTTTGTAAAACAAAGGACACTGTCAACATAAGAAAACCACAGCCTTCAGACTGAGAAAAGATCTTCACCAATCCTATGTTCGACAAAGGGCTAATATCCAGAATATATAAAGAACTCAAGAAATGAAACACCAACAAACCAAATAATATAATTAAAAATGGAGTACAGAGAAGTAAACAGAATTCTTAACAGAAGAATATTGAATGGAGGAGAAACACTTTAAGAAATGCTCAGTGTTCTTAGTCACCTGAGAAATGCAAATCAAAACTACTCTGATATTCCATCTTACACCCATCAGAATGGCTAAGACCAAAAACTCAAGTGACAACACATGCTGGAGAAGATATGGAGAAAGGGGAAGCCTCCTCCATTGCTGGTGGGAGTGTAAACTTGTACAACCACTTTGGAAATCAATCTGGTGCTTTCTCAGAAAACTGGGAACAGCCATACCTCAAGACCCAGTTGTATCAGTTCTGGGCATACACCCGAAAGTTGCTCCAATATGCAGCAGGGACATTTGCTCAACCAGCTTTATTCATAATAGCCAGAAACTGGAAACAACCTAGATATCCTCAACCAAAGAATGGATAAAGGAGCTGTGGTATATTTACACAATGAAGTATTACTCAACCATTTAAAACAAGGAAATCATGACATTTGCAGGCAAGTAGATGGAACTAGAAAAGATCATCTGGAGTGAGGTAACATAGACCCAGAAAGACACACTAGTATGTACTCACTTATAAGCAGATTTTAGTTATATAGTACAGGATAGACATTCTACAATGAACAGACCCCAAGAAGATAAGTGCAATGGACATCTTAGGCTTCATGTGTGCCCATTAGTTAAGGAAGTAGGGGATATTTCTGACATGGACTATGTTGCGTGCTTTTTGGTCACTTCCCCCTTGATGAGACTTTCCTACCAGGCCACAAGGGAGAAAAACAAACTCAGTCCTCATGTGAATAGATGAGTTGGAGTGTCTGGGTAGAGGGGCTCCCCTATTCTAAAGAATAAGAGGAGGGAGGGTGGAACCAGGAGGAGAAGAGGGAGGGGCCCATGATCGAGATGTAAATTGAATTAATAAAAAAATAAAAATAAAAAGGGACAAAGAAAATGATAGTAAGAAGCAACTTTTGTTATCAACTTCTAAAGCACCTTTGTTGTAGCAGCTCCTGATCACAGAGCTCTGGGCATTTGGTATCATCCTTGCTGCTCCTGCTACCAGCAGCAGAGCCCTGAGTGACTGCCAAGAAAACTCTGTCAGAAATATACGCCCAACAGGGGTCTTTTATGAGACTGTTTCTCCAAACAAGGACCATGTATGGATGCAACCTAGAACTTCTGCTCAGATGTAGCCCTTGGTAGCTCAGTATCCAAGTGGGTACCCTAATAAGGGGAACAGGGACTGTTTCTGACATGAACTCAATGGTAGGCTCTTTGACCTCCTCCACTCCTCCTCCCCCCCTCCCCACCACGGAGGAAGGAGCAGCCCTGCTAGGCCACAGAGAAGGAATTTGCAGCCAGTCCTGAAGATACCTGATAAACCAGTATCAGATAAAAGGGGAGGAGGTTCTCCCCTATCAGTGGACTTGGAAAGGGGCAGGGAGGAAATGAGGGAGGGAAAGACGGAGTGGGATACAGCAGGGATACAAAGCTAACAAACTGTAACCAATATTAAAAAAATAAAAATTAAAAAAATAAAATAAAAACAAGGAAAAAAATATAAGCCCAAAGTCATTGTCAGTGTTGGGTTTAGCTTTGTACTCCAGATGCCTGGGAGACATTTCATGGGATAATGCAACTGCAGGGATGTTGTGCTCTAAGGTTCCATGTGGGGATGGTGAGGCGTTGCTTAGCTTCCTGGTTTCTCTCTCTTGAAAGTTGCACTCAGTATGCTTCAGGGCAAATAACCAGAAGGGCTCCTAAGAATGTGGTGTCTCTTCCCTCAGCATAGCCCAGCCAGGGTCCTGAGCATGGAGGGCTCTGCTGGCCTCTTCCTTTTCTGCTCAGCAGAGCCAGCTAGTGGAGCAAACTCTTCCCTTCCAGCAGATGGCAAGTGTCAGGTATGGAGTAGGCAAGGCAGATCAAGGAAGGAGTGGGCAGTATGGCCTTGAGGCCACTGAGTCTCGGGTGGACCTGTTCCATGGAGCCCTTCTCCTGGGTTGGGAGAGCCAGTCCCTGACACTGGCTGTAGCTCACTGTGAAAGTTGCAGCTCCCTGTGAGCTGACTCCAGGGACAGCTGCTCCATGGGCATCGTGTCTGAGTAATTAAGCAGCAGTTGTTTCTGTTTTGTGGAACATGGACCCAACAGCCTTGTGAGGTCCCCTGGAGACCTTTTCAGTCTGATTGGCAGACAATTGGCAGGAAGGTGCAGCTTCTGCAATGCTTGACTGAGGGGATGGAAGGTGATCCAATTTATTCTTCCTACCTGAAATTGCACTTAACCACATACCTCTGCACTCCTCCCTTGGGTACTCCCAAACATAATTGTGGCCATCCATGCTGAGAATAGACCATGTTATTCCCCTGATGGGCCCCAGCTCAGTCATGATGTCCATCCTAAAGTTTGAGAACTTAAATTCTAGTATGTCTAAATTGGAAAAACTTTAGATCTGTTGATGACAATCTTGCCATTATACAAAGAAACAACTCATCGTTGATATACTCAAGGACACCCAGCTAGCAAGCGTAGGACAAAGATTCTCTCTCACTGCTAATCAAATCCTGTTCACAGCTGATCCTTCCTCAAATCCTACAACTGGATGCATGTGGTCTCCTTGCATAAATCTTTCCTCATTTAAACAACCACTTCTGTGCCTTGAATACTAACCTTTTATTTTAGCACAAATTTAATTTTAGGTATTCAAAAATCCATCAGATGTAACCTGAAATAACTCTGTTGCTCTCCTTTTTACTAACCTGTCTAATCATGTGTATTCTTGGCTGCATCCTTTACATTGCGGGTGTGCATCTTTTGGGCAAGATGCACATTAAGTGGAACATGCTTCCCAAGCTGTAGACCACAGGAAAAACAGCTGCAAGTTAGATATGAGGATACAAGGTGCCATCAAGCTGGCTGACTTCCCTCAGACTCTCAGGGAGTAAACAAGGCGATCCTTCGTTTGCCTCCCCCATCTTCAGCTCTCTAGACCCAGAAACTATAACCCTTTCCTCTTGTGATTGTTGAGTCCACTTCCAAGGACACTATAACTTTGTTCTTCCCAAGGGTAAAGAGTACCACGCTTTTCTGTGAAATTCACCCACAAATGCTAATTGTATCACATCTTTCCAGTGTGCCAACAGCCGCTTTGCTCTATGAACCAAACAAGTGTGTTCAGGTTGCTGAATCCAGCATGACATAGCTCAGGAAACGTGGCGAGGGCTGCTGAGGGAATGAAGGAAGGACAGACATGGGCACACACACACACACACACACACACACACACACACAGAAAATGTGAAATCAGGTGAGCTCTGTTCACTCTGAAGGAGTGGCACTTACTACCATGGCAACTCGAAACCTTAGCAGCTTTATTATGTACAGCACAGGCAAGAGGTAGGGGTGAAGTAGTCTGGATAAGAAGGCTCTGTAAATGAACAGATTGGAGCTGCAAACATCCAAGAGAAAGAAGTGGTTGCTAGCTTTTGCACACACTGTTAAATCTGCACGTACACCAGGCTTTGCCAAATTCTCATGGGTGTGGTCCTTGACGTGGCTGTGCACATATCCATAGCACACATTCACTCATAACTTCATCTAGCCTTTGCACATTCACTCAAGGCTTCCTCAGCTCCCCACACCAGGTCTCAGTGCTCAGGGGGCCTAAGCACCAAACACACACCCTGCTGATGACCCTAAAGGTCATACTCCTTATGCTCAGAGTAGCCCTAGATGAAGAACTGAATCATGTAGTGACAATTCTGTAATTTTGGCTTCTTTGAAAAAAAACACGGCAATAATTTAAGAATTTTTTTTTTGTTTTAACCCTAGGAGTGGTGATGTGGGATGCTTCGCAGCAGCTACGATGATTTGTCTCATGCTGTAGGAGAGGCATGGTTTTGCCAGCTGCAGATCGTTTCTGTGCTGTGTGGTGTTTGAAATTCTGGAAAAATTTCAGAGGGTGTATAAATGCTAGAGCCCCGATAGATGAGGGGAGGGTTGTTGGTCATCCAGAAGTGAGAGGTTGGTTGCTGTTTGTTAGTAGTTGTACTCGAAGAAGAAACAAGAAGAAAGAAATTAGATGCAAGGATCTCTAACTCTACTCCCTCTATTCTTATTTCTCTACTATCTAGTGATAGGGGGTGAAATGGAGGGAGGACAAAGGGCAGGGAAAAAGAACCCATAAAGAAACAAAGACCAGATACAAGTACAGAAGGAAGAAATTAGATTCAAGGATCTCTCTCTCTCTCTCTCTATCCTTCTTTCTCTCCTATCTAGAGATAGAGGGTAAAACTGGGGAGAATAAAGGGTGGGAAAAAGAAGAACCCACAAAACAGCTAAGATCAGCTACAGAGTCAACACTCTGTGTTCTACCAGCAATGGCTATCCATCAGCCTTAAGTCTTGTTGGTAATCTAGGCATTCAGAAACTAAGAACATCAAGGTCTCCTTCCTGCTCCAGCATGCATGTCTTGTCTCCTCTTCAAAACCGTCCTCTCTTGTTACATTTTCTCACTTTTAAATGTTATCTAGGGATAAGGAAATTGATCTGGGAGGCATCCTGTTAATCCATTCCCCTTTTAGTCAACTTCTGGTTTTTCTTCCAATTCCAGGGTATGATAAGACACGACTGGCATTATTGTTTAATGATTAAGCCCTTGCACACTGAATTGAATGGTAGAATGCTGCAGAATGGGATGGACCAGGTGAAGTAGGCAGCAATATAAATGACCAGAATACTGAGAAAACAACAGAGGAAAATCCCTTTCCCTTGACTAGGGGCAGGGCAGGAAGGAGCAGAAGGAGCATCAGACAGCAATGAGGAAGGAAAGCAAAGACAGATATGATCACTGTTGTGCCTCTTGTTTGGAATTCTGATGTAGGATAGAAATAAAAGAGGAAGACTGAAGTGTCAAGGTGTTTTCATGATCCTAGTCCATGAGTTTCAAACCTGGAATTTTCAAATTACTTGAATAAATACTCAATACAGATGCTCAGAGTTCTCACCTGCAAGGAGGAAAGCCTCATGGCACGGTCACACTCATTGGGAATAGGGTCCCAGGCTGCACCCTGTGACTGAGTGTGTGTTGAGCCAGTTCTCCAGGAGGTGCAGCAAATGCATACCCACAGTAACCACTCTTCTGGACAGCATCTCTAAGTTTCCTGAGCAGATGGAATCATCAGGACGGGAGCTCAGCGTACTGACATCCCTGGGAGAGCCTTTAAAACCTCAAATCCTTGGGGAAACTTTCTGGAAAGATGAAAGTTTTGTCTCTTCCTTAAGAAATATACAGGGATATGTGTGTCAGAACTCTTGCATGGAGCTCTTCCAAGGCACGTATAGGGAATTCACACCTCAATAAAGTTGAGGTAGCAAGAAATTATTGACTAAAGTCAAGTGGAAATAGGTATTATACTCAAGAATATGAAGTCTGCCTTACAAAACAGTCTGTTTCTCCCCTAGACAAGAGACATGCTGTCAAAAACATGAGGTAACATTCTCTCTAAAGACACAAATCATTCTTTCTTTAGCTACATGTTAAATGTTAATGTCATTGTTTATCTCTCACACACAAACTCACGGATGCACAGTTCCAAAGCCATGATTCCTAATTCTGGGTATTTAACACTGTCAAATGATCTTAGTGGGTAGGAGAGATGAGAACAACTCAAGCCCCCTCCTACAGATGTCATCAATTTTGTATATTCATAAAAACCCTGTGAGTGCCCATGACTATGTCGAGGCCAACTCTGTCCCTTTATAATGCTCTGTCTAGTTTGGAACACAGGCTATGGACTTGCATAAAGAGGTCTGTTAGAGCTGAGGTATGACTATTGCCACAGTTAGAAAAGTCTAAGCTATCTATGGAGAGGCAAACATGTGACAGTTTCTGGGAAGTCGCACACATTCACTCCTGAGCCCTTACTTTCCAGAACCTTCCTTCTGCTTGAATCCTACCCTTGCTTTAATGGAATCTCAAAGATGTCAAGTGACCTCCCCAAGCTCACACATCTAGGATATTAGGAGATAAGACTTGTATCAATGCCTGCTGCCTCTAGAGCACGAGCACTTTCCAGATGCCACATGTGCCTATCAGGCAGCAAGCAGAGGTCTCCCCTCCCTTGTCAATTTGCCAGAACCACTTAAAGGTCATATTACGTGGCACTCATTCAAGTTTTCCAGAACAGAACCCAGGAGCAGAAAAGAGAAAGTGGACGTGTCTGGAGTGGGAACAGCACTCTGCGTGGCATCCATCCAGCATGCAATTGCAGGCACAGACAGCCAATTGGAGGACACAGGTGGCTGGTGCCTCCTCAGAAAAAGAGCCACAATGTATAGTGTGTGTGTGTGTGTGTGTGTGTGTGTGTGTGTGTTTGTCCTGGGGGGGCCAGGGATAATTTAACTCCAGGAGGTAAGGACATGGCAAGCCCCACCGTCCCTCCTTCTTTGCCAGGGCAACCCAGGATGACAGACAACACTGTGGCTGCCTCATTATTGGGCTGCTCTGCCATTGTCCTAGGGACAATAGTTTCCGGCCCTGGTTTTGTAAGCGGCTGCCAGCCAAAGTTATTAACCATGGGAGCTGCCTTTGAGGGATGTCCAAGAGAGGGGTGAAAGGTCACCTGGAGCAGCTAGGGGAGCGGAAGTGGGAGGGAAAGGCAACACAAAGGGAAAGGATGAGCTCCTGTCCCCTCCCCCCTCCCTGGAGAAATCTTAAACAGAGCTGGGCCAGAGGGAGACTTGGGTAGGAAGAGGGGCTCAGAGGAAGTATCTGGTGCCACTGTTGTGGAACAGAGAAGAGGTTGGCATGTGGGGCCCTCTTGAAAGCCCAGAGCTGTGAGAAGCAGAGTCAGGGGATATGGGCCACAGGTGAAGACTAAATGGGGCCAACAGGAAAGGAAGGAGAAAGCAGAGAATGGGTCTGGGGATTTTCAACTTACACTATGTTCTGCCCTCAGAGAAGACAACTAGGTAGACCAGAATGTTCCAGTTCTGAGAGAACAGGCTGCCACTCTTCACACCACTGCCCAGGCTAGCCTGGTAGCACTAGAAGCACTATGATAATACCAGGCAGACAACTACCTGCATGAGTGGCCGTGGGAACAGTCCAAAGAAAGTTGCAGAGCTTTTGCTCTTCATACAACGATGCCTGTTTTCAGTAAGCACAGAAACCACTACCTACTCAGGGATATGATCTGCCAAGGACCCAGCCCCAGGCATGGGTGGGACTGGAACTTGGGGATTTCTCACTTCTTGCTCTTGAGAAAACTAGGCCACGGGCATTGGGATGGAGCTTCCATCGTTGCCCTAGACTCCATAGGCTCTCTGAGTCCCACAGCTGGAAAACACCAGAAGGCCTAGATGCCTGGCACTGGGGAAAATAGCATTGCCCTACCTCTCACACAAGAGCAGAGTCTACTGTTCCCAGAGCTGCCACTCTCACACCCAGCTCTGCTAGCCCAGCAGGAGATGCTCAGGCCCTGAGACCCAAGGAGGCTCCTGGCTTCAGAAGTTAGGCACCTACATCACAGTTGTTTCTCCAGCCACCACACAAGGATAGGTAGGAGATGGGATGGGAATCAGCTAAAATCTAAGATTTTAAATGAGTTATGGCTTATAAGCAAGTTTAAACACACAGGAGGTTGACAGAAAAGTGTGAGTGATTCTATTCAACTTCTGTTTAGGTTGCACATTTTTATCTCTAACTTCTTGCACATCTCCACCCTGATTCCAGATTTCTATCTGATGTCTTCACTCTGGTCCACTCAGGCCCTCACCCTTGAGCCTCCAAGACCAGACAAACATGGCACTCTCCTTCTGTTGCAATCTAACCCACCCCAGTAGTCCAGCTCTGACCATCCTACATTTCCCTACCTTCACCCCACTATCCCAAAGACACCGTCCCCACAAGCTTGGAGGCTTTCTTTGACATCTGTCCCTGTCCCGATGCTAGCTAAATCCTCTGCCGGGGGAAGCCTAGGACTGTGCTTGTGCAGCCAACACAGCTGGTTCTGGCTAAATATCTGGGAGAAGAGGCCTTTGTTTTTAATGATTTCATAGTGATGATCAAACCCCCTCCCCACATCTGCTCCCCACTAAGAGAGAGTTATCACAAGCCTACAAATTGTCCATACTAATTCGGTCCTTCTGAATATCCTTATTGTCTAAAATAAGGGACACCAGTCTCTACTTCTGCTCTAAATTTCTCTCCTGAAATGTCCAGATACCTCAGCCTTGGTCTGAACTGCAGCAAAGATTGCAATGTGCTTTGCTTTCCTCTCCACATGTTCCATTCTTTCAGCATCCTGATTCCATAGGCCCCTGTGTTTCATGAGGTGGACTGTGCATGGGGAAAGGGTTCTACTTGGGGGCCTGTGACTACTAACTATTTCAGGTCTACTCCAACCCAGTCCCCACTGACACCTAAGACGCCCAAACTTTCCAGACTTCGACAACAAATGAAAATACAAACCACTAATAACAGAAGTGGGTGGCAGGAGCAGAAAGCAAATAACATGCTAAAAAAATGAATAAAAAATTGAGCGGTACGAACTTGCATTCTCATTAGTAGGAACATGTGAGATGAAGCACGGTATGTTATTAGGCATTCTCTCAATTCAGTAAACACAGGCTGAATACATTTATAAATATAAGCATTAAGTGAGATTTAACAGGGAGCTGTTTATCTTCTGCCTGTCAAGCAGGAGGTAACGCTCTCCATGAATCACTCACCAGCCGTGCAGTCCACATCGCCTGTCCAGGTAAGAGACTGCTGTAGTTGGGTTTGGGGCATGGGGAGAAATGGGGGAGGGAGGCTGGACTCCAGAGAAGCTGTCATCTTAGTGAGTGCAGAGGATGCCCAGGAACACACACCTGCATCTCAGTTCCTCGAGCACCAGGCAACATTTGGGTAACTTTGCTATGTGACATTTCTAAAGCATACCGATATAGCTTGAATACCCCACTAAAACTCAGTGAGATCCAATACCCACTGGGAGGCATTAAGAGGCATAATGAGTAGAACCTGTGAAAAATGATTAGGTCATGAGACCTTGGGAATGTGTTAAGCCATTTGAAAATCAATGGATTGTTGGGTTTTCTCCAGAACAGTTAAAGGCCAGTTTGGCTCTGTCTTTTGTGAGTGCCCTTTTCACCATGTGATGCCTTGTGCTACGTTAAGATCCTAGAGTTCCACCAGCTAAATGAAGGCACATGACCTTGGAATTTTCCAGATTTTAGAACTGTGAGCTGAAGAAACATTTATTCTTTGTAAACCAACCAGCCTACAACATTTAGTTACAGCTATAGATGTCTCAACTGTGATGTCTCAACTTCATCATCATGAGATCAGTACCTATTCATAAAGCTGAGGAGAACACCAAAAATTATTGTTTTTCAAAAGACATACACATAGTAGGTCCACAAACAAACATTCCATTATTTACTTAATGTGGTTGCTCGGCTCTGCCATCCTTGATGGAATAGTACAGAACCAGATGAAGGGAAGAACCTGAAGCAAAGAGGATAGAGGCCCCAAGAGCTGTTTTTCCTGGCTCTTCTAGGTACAAGTGTGGAATATTTCATAGATGACTCTAGCTTCTAGGGCTCCATTTCTTCCTATTCTAGCCTCAAAGTTCCTATGAGACCAAGGCCTGCACAATAATTACCAAGTGAATCTACATAGAGCAATGAGTATTGCTCTATAAAGACAAGGCCACCAAGGACTGAGGGCTTATAGCAGATGACACTGAGGCTAAAAGCTTAGGATCTGTGGTCCCTTTGTGATATCTATAGCCCCCCCCCTTTTTGCTTTGACCAGATGCTAGTGTAAGCTGGAGAAATGTGTAGGTTCCTAAAACCTTCTCAACTACAAGGTCATGCCTTACATGAACCTCAAATGCTAACATTTTCCCTACAATCCCAACACAAAATTAAACCCTCACCTCTGGTCTCTCTTGAAGTATGTAAACTGCTAGATAAAGATAGGGCATAGCAACAAGTGCCCCCAAAAGAGCTTCTGATTGTTGAGCAACATCAACCTTCAGGTTTATACAAAGACTTGGACCCTTATAAAGTCCATGAGAAGGGAACACATGCTTGGTTTTTATATGAACACAAGTGACATACAGGGCAACTGTCCAACACCATTTCTCACCTCCCCCTGAACAGGCCTCCACACTGCCAAGGATCCACCCAAGAAAATCTCTGAGAGGCTTTGATGCCAGGCAGCATTTCTACAGAGCTGTGGGTCGATGGCACAGCATGAATATGTGAAATAGGAATGCATCCTGTACCATGACCACACTGCAGGCTCGGGAGTCATAGCACCTTTCTACCTATTCCAGAAATGGCCAATCTGAACCATTCTAGTGATAAAAATATAAAATAAAAACAAGTATCATGTATCTCAAAACATCTGCTCCTTCATTGATAAAGCATATCCACTCTACAATGCACTTTAGCCCTGAATTTCACACATCGTTATATTGTCTTAGATGACCAGGGTGCAAAAGTTCTAGGTACTGAGCTGAAGAGAAACAAGAACTGCTTATGTATAGGTACAAGTGTCCTAGGTTTCATAACTTAGATAAGCACCTAAGCAAAGCTGTCATTCAGCATCATTTATGTGTGAGCCTTTCTACCAGAGGCTCTGAAGTAAACGCAAAACTAATATAACAATAATAGATTCCAGACAAACCACATATGAGAAAAAGGTTGTCCAAGATGACCTGAAGGAGGCCTAAGTATTAGCTTAGTAGCTATTTCTACCATGGCCTAGCTCACTTAAATAACAAATGATAATTACACATACTTAAAAGGCTAAAGCCTAAAGTTAAATGCTAAGGTCAGCATAACTAGGCACGTGGGGGGAGTTACTTGCTGGTTTATAGATGACCATCTTCTTGATTTGTTATTACATAGCTGAAAAGGTGAGGAGGCGGGAGAATGAGAAGAGGTAAGCTCTCTCCTAGCTCCTCTTATAAAGGCACTAATCTCATCACAAGGGTACCACCACATGACTTAATTACCTCCCAAAGGCCTGATCTCTATATCACCCAACTGGTGTATTTAAAGCCTAACCTGTCTTAAGGGGCAAGGGAACACAAACATGTGTACATATGAACATAAAATGTACATATGTCTGCCTGTCCTAACTTGATTTCTGTTGCTGTGATAAAACACTTCACCAGAACCAACTTGGGGAGAAAATGGTTTATTTGACTTACACGTCCCAGTCACAGTCCATCATTCTGGGAGGAGATGCTAGTGCAGGAACTCCAACAGGGCAAGAAGGTGGAGGCAAAAACGAAACAGACTAGGAAGGGGTGCTGCCTCCTGATTTGGTCTCCTTGCCTTGCTCAGCCTGCTTTCTTATACAACACAGAACCGCCTACCCAGGGTGGCACTACCTACAGTGGGCTGGTCCCTCTCACATCAATAACATTTTTTATTTCTTAAAAATGCTCTATAAACTTGCTAATCTGATGGATACATTTCATCAGATGAGATTCCCTTTTCCCAGATGACAGTTGCTTTTGTCAAGTTGACAAATCAAACAACAAAAACAACAGCAAAAACAACCAACCAACCAAACAAACAAAAACTAACCAGCACGCTACCTATATGTTAGGTTTTGTTTTAAAATCTCAATCAGGTTGTATAGAAGGCTCGGCAGTTAAGAATAAGTACTACTCTTGCAGAGGAACCAAATTCAGATCCCAGGTGTCCCTTAGATGGCTCACAACCACCTGTAGGTCCAGCTCTGGAAGACGTGGTGCCGCTTGTCACAGTGGACACCTGTAATCATGTACATATACCCATGCACATACACACAAACCATCTAAAATATGTAATCATGTACATATACCCCCACACAAACCATCTAAAATAAAAAGTTAATCTTTAAAACATCAGTCAATGGAACCAGATGTAGATCAGACATCCCAGGGACTCAGTGGGCTGAATCTAAATATGGTCATCACAATACTGGCAATAAGCTACATTTTACTGGGTGTCTCTCACACCCTTTTTAGGAGTCTACATTTTGAGTGCCATGAATATTTTTAGAAGTCTCGGAATAATTTCACAAACACTGGCATCACATGAAAAATAAAGACTGAAGGAAGTGCTGGTGTGTACCTCAGTGTAAAATCTTTGCCTAGGGAGAACACAACTCAAGACAGAAAGAGGGAAGAAGGAGAAAGTGTAGGAGGAAAAGAGAGGAGGGGTGATACTGTGCATGGGATATCTTACAAAGTCAAATGATGAATTATGGTAGTGAGGATGTCTATGTAGGAAATTATGGGTTGAATTGTTTGTCCAAAATATTTCTGGTGCTCAATAATGTGACTTTATTTAGAAATAAAGTCTTGACACTTAAAATCAAGTCAATCTGAGGTTATTAAGAAGGGCCTTCTAGGGGCTGGAGAGATGGCTCAGAGGTTAAGAACACTGGCTGCTCTTCCAAAGGTCCTGAGTTCAATTCCCAGCAAGCACATGGTGGCTCATGACCATCTATAATGATATCTAGTGCTCTCTTCTGGTGTGCAGGTGTACATGCTGATAGAACACTGTATACATAATAAATAAATAAATCTTTAAAAAAGGGAAGAAATATTAAAAAAAAAAGAAGGGCCTTCTATCCAATATGGCATGTGAGCTTGTAGGAGATATAGGAATGCCATGTGAAGACACAGAAAGAAAGAAACCATTTAAAGATGGAGGCAAGGCCTGCTGCTAGGCTCCATAGCCAGGGAATGTCTGGATCCACTAGAAGCTGGGGAAGGCAGAGCAAGGAACAAAGCCCTGCAATATGCTTATTTGTGCTTTAGGTATTCAAACTGTGAAACAATAAATTTATATTGTCATGGCAGCCCTAGCAAACAGAAGCATTAATTTAAATTCTGTAAGAAGATACAGTTAATTATAAGGGGTTTTGCTTTTTGCAGGAGTACTTAAGTATGGGTATATTCCTAGAAGAAAGGGTAGCTTTCTTTGGGGACATGGTCCTTGGTAGCATGCACATGCCACAGAGGATGCCCCACACCCATGCACACGTGGGCAGCACTGATTGGGCTCCATGAGTTATTAAATATAAACAAATGAGAAGAGCATTCAGAGGTGAGATTATAAGGAGTTGGAAATGTGGAAGGTGAATATGATCAAGATACATTCTATATGTAAAGTCTCAATGAATGTATTCTATAGATGAAAGTTTCAAATGACACATTTAGTACATGAAATTTTTAATAAATTTTAGTAGTTATTAAAATGAGAAAGGAGAAAAGCAGATTTGAAAGCTAGTTAATGAAACATGGAAAAAAAAAACAAAGGAACCAAAGTGAGAATTTAAATAGCACAATTGGCAACAAAATCAGAAAGAAAGACATTCTTTTTAGTGTTGTAGTCAATAGTAAGGTGCCTATGTCTCCCTACAAAAACAAAACAAAACAAAACCTAGTTTATGCCCCTTTAAGCAACTTCAGTGAAATTCATTGAGTCACACCACATGCACAAAAAATTAAATTTAGAAGACTATGAAAGTAGAAGCCAGGCTAGAGGAGAAGAGGAAGAGAATCAGAAGAAAGACAGGAGGACAAGAAAGAATAATGTAGGTAAGTGTGATTGAAATGCATTTTGTACATATATGAAGATATAACGGTGAAATTCATTATCATACATAATTAATGTATGCTTTAAAAGCACATTAACATAAAGGCAAAAATCAGAAGAACACTTTGTGGTCTGAGACCAGACACCTACAATCTTTAGAAAGCAAAGTATGAGGCAAAAATTGAAATAGTGGCATTATATAAGAAGGAAGAGTGAAAGGACAGGACAGTGAGGATAAAAATAAAATAAAATGAAAACAAGGCAAGGGAAAATGCAGAGCCTGAAAATTAAGTGTATGTGGATGGCGGTGAAATAACTTCAGAATGAGCTGTAAAGAGTTCTCTGAAGAAATAGAAGACACATGGATATAGATCTCTCATGAGTACATTGGTAAGTAGATACTGAGGAAAATAAGGTAGATGATAGATAGATAGATAGATAGATAGATAGATAGATAGATAGATAGATAGCCAGAAAGACAAACAGATTGATCATAATGAATTGGCTCATGTTTTAGAGTTTAAAATTCCCACCTTAGGACCTAGGCCCCCTGCTCAGATGTAGCCAATAGGCAGCTCAGTCTCCATGTGGGTTTCCTAGAAAGGAGAAGATGAGGGAGGGGACTACTATCACAGTATAAAGTGAATAAATTAAAAAAAAAATCCCTGCCTTCTGATATTTGTAAACTGGAGTGTTAGGAAAGCTGGTGATGAAGTGATAGTCTAAGTCTTGGATTGGACTTCCCACATTGAAAGGGAGGATCTGAATCCGTTTACTAATTCAAATACATGTCATTCAGAAACCATCCATAGACACACTGAGAAGCAGGGCACAGGCAGAATGACTTGACAAGAATTAACCACCACAGACAAGCAGATCACACATGAAACATTAGTTCTTGCCACTATGGGCTTCTCTAAGACTTCCACGCAGAAAACATATTCTGGATCTGGAGTATCCACTAGGAGATAAGTTAATCTGATGATCTTCATCAGTCTTTAGTTTCCCAGAAATCAAGATTTACCCAAGAGGCAGAAACTGGCTCTGAAGATCTGGGTTGCATTATTTAAGTGTTTGGGTTGCATTATTATTGCATCTGCAAGTGAGAGGATGACTGATCACTGCCTGGGCAGCACATCAGAGAAAGATCAGATGCCTTTGGGAGAGCTCAAGGAATCACAGAAAGTCAGTGTCCAATAGGTGAAGGAAAAAGTGTCTGTGAATAAAGAGACATTAAAAAAATAATGAGATGAAGCTGGGAAGATTGACGTTGAAGGTTACTGGGAAGAGCTCAAGTAAACTGTGGGAAAGGAAGATGTATGGAGAATAACCTAAAGCTTTAAGAACTATGATAATTCAAAGAAGAGTGAAATAGTCCCATGACAAATACTATACCATGAAGTCTTAGAAATTCAGAGTTAGACATTTGACTCAACTTTCTCAAAACTTTCCCTTTGAGAATAAGGCAATAAGTCAGGCGGTGGTGGCCCATGCCTGCAATCCCAGCACTCAGGAAGGCAGAGGCAGGTGGGTCTCTGTGAGTTTGAAGCTGACCTGGTCTACAGAGAGAGTTCCAGGACAGCCAACGCTACACAGAAAAACCTGTCTCAAACAAAACAAACAAAAAACCAATCAACCAACCAACCAAACAAACAAACAAACAAAAAAGGCAGCAAAGCCTGGAGAGAGGGTTGGTGACTGTGGTAGTTTAAATGAAAAGTGTTTCCTATAAACTCAGATATTTGTACCCTTGGCCCCAGTTGGTGGCACTGTGAGGGATGTCATAGGAGGTGCAGCCTTTCCAGAGGAATGAAGTCACTGGGAGCCATTTTGAGAGTTCATAGGCTTGCTCCATTTCCAGTTCGTTGTGCTTTGAGAGGGAGGTTGAAGATGTGAACCGTCAGCTTCCTGCTCCTGCTGCCGTGCCCTGTGGCTTGCTGCCATGCCTCCCCTCCATTGTGGTTTCTCCTGGAACTGTAAGCCCAAGAGAGTTTATTTCTTCTATAATCTGCACTGACCATGATATTTTATCACAGCAGCAACAACAAAAGCGTTTATATAGTAATGTCTTTTTATAGATTTCTGAAACTTAGTGGACAAGAACTTTCTCAATAATCAGCAACTCCCTCCCACCACACACAAACCCAGTGTGTTTAGAAGCAGTGTTTTTGAGAACGATGTTTACTCTCTATCTTCTCAGTGACCCATGCTTATGGAGAGTCATAGGCAAGTCAGCTGAGATTGGAATCTAGGTATTCCACCACCTGGTAACACCTGCTTGAACCACAGGCTGGGTTGAAATGATGAAAAGGATCATCTGAGGCATTATCTTAAAATCTCAGAAAGAAGGCTAAAGGGTAGAGACCTCCTTTATAGATCTAGAGCAGCACTTCCTGACTTTGCCTTGGTCCTCAAAGACCCCGTGTGCTTGCTGCACCTTCCTCCCACTCAGCACTGCCTCCGCTGAAGTTCCATTTTTAGTGAAAGGAAACAAGATCTGGGCAGAAGGTTACAAGAAAAACGTGTGAATGTTGGCCAGTACAGTGACTTACTTGGGTCAACCAAGGTATTATAGAAGATCAGAGAAACTTTTCTTTCTTTTTTTCTCAACTCAAGATTCTTCTTCAAGAGGTCTTAAAGAGAGTCTAGTTTTATTTAATTTCCCCAAGTGATCACATGACTCAACAGATTAGGAAAGTAAATTCTCTTCTTCCCAGTATCATTACTATCTAAAAATGGCCTCACTTTAAAAAGATTCTCAGCTGCAGGACAGTAACTCCTTCTTAAGGTAATGGCCACCATCCATGTCCCATGTCTCAAACTTGAAGTTTAGTCTCCTTTTGGGGTAGTACAGAACAAGTAACCCAAGTTTGGTATGACTCAAAAGGAGCAGGAATAGAAAACTCACCTATGTCCTACCATCATTTATTCTAGCTAAGATGAAAACGTTTCCATTAGATCCCACAAACTGCACAATTGAATAATGACAAGTGGGCATTCTAGGAAAGCTGAAAGTCTTCTAAAGATATGTGATGAGTAGTTTTAAATTGTCTCTGCAGCCTCAAAAGATTGCATATGCCTGTCTTTGAGGACTGCAATCTTCATTCACAGAGATGAATTCCTGATGGCCTCAATGTGTGTTGATGGGTTCTGATGTCAAAAACAGCCTTCATCAGGCAGAGTCTCTCAGGCAAGGAGTGGGCCCTCTCTTTACAAGTCTCTAATGTGTGATCTTAAGATTTTGTAGGTGGCTGTATCTATCTCTGGAATGTTAGATCCTCAAGCTACTTATCTGTAAAACGGATCACTGCTTATATAATCAACTGATAAGTTGCTAAAGAAGATGATAGAAAATTGTGCTATTTGAAAATACTCAAATAGCATCAGCTACTGCAGTTATTACAAGTAGTTTCCCTGCTTTTCCTCAGAACAGCAGAGCACCCATAGGAAAGGAGATGCAAAAGAGTCAAGCAGACATGCATGGCTGAGAAAGCACCAATGAAAGACTTTCATCCTCTACTGCTTTGCCAACTGTCAGAGAAGAATGAGCTGCTCAAGACATACCCTAAACAAGTCTGAAATCTCTTCTCTCTGTGTCTAGCCTGGACTATCATGTGGTTGGCAGACTGCCTGCCTGTCTGTGTTAATGTCTGCACAGCTGCCCATCCAGACTGCAAAGGAGGAACGATGAGGAATATTGCTTGTTTTCCTGGTACTGTCACATATAGCATCAGGAGTGTTTGATACTGGGCTTTAAACTCTGGAAGAACAAAGAAATAGTGGGAAACAAATCAGTGAGTAAGCAGCCTCATACCTTTCTCATTTTGTCCCCATTCTTACCTCCTCTGTTTTTAACATGGGAGTATAGGTTAAATTTCCACTGACCTCAGACCTATCTATCCATTCATTTATCTATTCATTCCTTCATGTCAACTTTGTGTCAGACCCTCTGTGCAGAGAAAAAAATTCCAAGAGTCCTCCTAGCACACACAAACACACACACACACACACACACACACTGTTCACTAGTGCTAGAAGAAGAGGGATTCATAAAACAGAAATTGAAAATAGCACACAGCAGTTGGGAGAATGGGTCTTCTGCCTCAGACTGGGGAAGGAAATGAACACTAACCAGAAGCAGAGAAGGGAGTCCTTAGCATCTCTCTTTTCTTAGAAGCAAGAAACAAATGTTGTTGTTCCTGAGAGACAGAGCAGCCAGACAGGGTAGACACTGGTGCTAAGGAAGAAGCCTGGGGTTGGTGGTACATGAGCTTGAGAAAAGCTACAGAGAAAAACTCAGAACCAAGTGGGAGGTAGAGGTGATTGAGTCAGAAGGTATGCACTATCTCCCAAGTCCACAGCAGATCCAGTAGGAGCACCCACAGGGAAGAAACCCCATTCCCTCAAAGTTGTGTTTCCTTTTTTCTGGAATAAGAAGAAACCAGCTGGCCTAGGTTTAGTCTCTGGGCTTGCCTGTCAGCGTCTCTATGACACTGGTGAATTTGCCTCATTTTTCTAAAACTTCAGAAACATTTTAAAAGAGTTGAAGAGATGGTGCAAGGGTTAAGAACACTTGCTGCTCTTCCAGATGACCCAGGTTCGATTTCCAGCACCTGCCTGTCAGCTCACAGTTCTGTGGAATCTGACTGCCTCTTCTGGCTTCCCTGGACACTGCATGTCTGTAGTGCACAGCCATATATGCAGGCAGAACATCCACACCCGCCAAAAATAACCCAATTAAGTAAATAAACTTAATTTCTTTGTTTTTGTGTATGTGTGCACATGCGTGAGGTGTGTGTGTGGTTCTTGTCTTCTGCCACGTAGGCCCAGGGATCAAAACCAGACAGTCAGGTTTGGCCACAGGTGCCTTTATCCAATGAGCCATCTTGCCACCTCCAAAATATGGATTTTTTTTCATTGAAATAAGTAAAAGAAAATAATTTGGTAGGGCTTTAAATTTTTATTGTGTGTGTATTTGTTTATTGTGGTGGTTGTTATTATTTTGGTTTATTGGAATAAGATCTCACTCTCTCTATGTAGCCCAGACTGGCCTGAGATTTGCAATCCTCCTGCCTCAGCCTCACAAATGTCTCAAGTGCTAGGATTATAATTTTGTCACTGTGCCCAGGCCCAAAAAATCTTAACTTAAGAAAGAAGAGGGGCTGCATCTCAGTTCAGTGGCAGAGACATTGTTTACCATATCAAGGCTCTTTGTTCACTCTTAGCAGAAAAAATAAAATAAAATAAGAATTTGAGTTCAGTCTTGACAGTTCACATCCTAGTTTCCTCTGCACTCCAGTTTCCATGCATAGCCCTTCCATGGTCATAGCCTGACATCTGTTCTGATATCAACATTTCTGTGCAATCTCCAACATACATCTGCTCTGATTAGTTTTGGGGGGGGAGGAGCAGTTGCGACTTGTTCTCTGAAATACCTTCTAGGTCTCAGCCGAGTAGCAAACACATAGGTGATCAAAAACACTTGCTTTTGTGCATTCAGACACCAGTACTAGCCTTGTCATTAAGGATTGACATGGTCTATAAACATGCTTTCCAGCAGGAGGCAGAGCCTTTTCTTCAGGTAGCAGAACCAGGCTGAGCTGCCAAGGGTCTAGAAACCTGATAGCTTCCTTCAGGCCAGCAGTGACAGATATTCTGTGCAGAGTCTCAGGGGCAGCCCAGAGGGTCTGGGTATGCCTGCTTGGCTGGCTGTTCCAGAATATGACAGGAAGATGTTCTGTTAACCTCATGGCTCTTTCCGATAATGAGGCTGTATAAAGAGAATGATACCAGGCAAATGGAGGCCAGTGTCATGGAAGGATAAATAATTTTAATTAAAGGAAGGTGCCTGGAGACTTGGCAGTGGGGAGAGAACACTAGAGCAAGTCCGCAGCAGATGCTACTGGCTGGGAGGGGGAAAGAAGCCATCCCCTTTCCAGGCTCAGTACCTTTCTCCCCTTCCTGCCTTCAGGAACATAGGAGGTAGCTTGACCTTTAGGCTAAGAAGGGGCAGGGGTCAAAGCTATCATCATCATCATCATCATCATCATCATCATCATATCACCATCACCATCATCATCGAGCTTGCAGAATGCTTACACACAAGCCCTGTGCCATGTGCTTTATTTCCTTTAAGCCTCACAATCCAGCACACATATATGCCCTAAATTATCCCCATCTCACAAGTGAACTAAGTAAGAGGGCCAGCTCACTTGTTAAGGTACATTATAAGTGGTGCAGTTCAAGGTCACTGGACCCTTTTCCATAGGGCCAATGACATCAAGAAGAGTAAAAATGGTAGGGGCACAGCACCTTGGACAGCACCAGACTCATAGCACTTGCAGAGGTGGGGATTCACTGTAACAGCTATGTGTCTCCTTGATAATGGCTCTGGAGAGCAAACCCATGGCAGACTAAAATCACCTGCTTGGCCCTAACACCCAGGGCAATGGGCCGGGACTCAGATGATTGTATCAGAGACCTTAGGCTTTAGTTGTGCCATCAGGATGCTACAGTAACATCCTTTCCTGCTTTCTACAGACTGGTCGCTGAAAACTTAGAATAAAGCTAAAATAAGGTCTCTGAACCCATAGCAAATATACAGGATTCAAAGTGGCTGTAGTTGGCCTTTAAAATTCTCGGTTCAGCTATAGTGGGTTCTTTCAGCACCCACTACCCTTAATTCAGCTATGGTTCTCTTCAGCACCCATTACATAGCAGGATTCAAGGAAAGGAATAGCCCCGATTAATCTGTACAAAGTTGTTGTGACCAAGCTTAATGCCACCTCATCATGCCATCTCAGAAAGTCATCTACCATGGTAACAATAACCTAAGTTATTGATGGAATTTTCTTACAGCGACTGAACAGCCCTGTGGAGTGAAGCAGGATACATAGTCCCCCCGAAGCCCTTGTGTCTAGGAGGATAGAAGCAGATGCACTTTATTTTGTGAAAGGAAATATTGTGTAACTCTCATTCCATTTAAGATAATCCATGGCACAATTTCCACTTTACAGGTTCTGATGCTAAAGCTAAGAGAATTGTAGGTGGCCTATCAAAGAACATACAGCCATCAAGTGGAAAAATGGAATAGACTCCTTCCTGGTTCCACCTGCTTTTCCGAAAATCTTTCCATGATCTCTTAAAGTTTGGCTAAGGTTCCCCAGAGGTCAGTAGACTCACATCCTTTCATACTGGCCTATAGAGGACAAGTTCCATGAAGATTTTTTTTCTCAGAAAAGATGGTAACAATTGAAGTGTTTGAACTTGGTGACATAGGAAGAAAACTTTGACCTTCTAGAACTGTTGTGCAGTCTTTGCCATTCAAAGCTTGCCATTCAAAGCAAGTGTTGGAGGAAAATGATCCATGACAAAGTACTACCAAGATGCAAAACAGATTGGTCTGTCATTGTTGACTCCTTTTTATAGGGACCCAAACCAGGATGGAGTTCTGTTTTCCTTTTTCTGTCTATAGAAGAGAGACAATATCCTCCCCAGAATCATCTGGACAGCACCCATTCCTTGTCCCAGGCCCTGTAAATTAGAACTCCAAATGGTCTGATAGTACTGGAATGGGGTGTGGCTTGGCACAGGGGACTTGTGTGTTTAGCACAATGACCTGATTGTGCAGGTTGTTCCAACCCAGTAGCGCCCCAGTGGTCACATGTCCCCTGGGCAGCAGATGCTATGACCTTTGCCCAGGGGTTTGGAGTCTTCAGTGGCAGGACTAAGTACCAAAGAGGAGGAGGGAGACCTGGCTGTCCCTCCTGTCACAAGAATACAGAGAAAGCTATTGCCTGACTCTGCTCGTGGCCCCACATCCTATGCCTACCCATCCTACTCAGAGGATCCTCATCTCCTGAGAAAGAATACCAGGCAAAAAGTGAGGGATTACTTAGTTTCTGGTTCTGCTACTAACTGCCAAAATCCAGTGAGATGTTAGTCAGCTGAGACTCCAGGACTGTTTGTTCTGTTAACTGCTGTGTACCTAGTGCCTATCATCACAACATCACAATGAGGTCATTGTGTTACCATGGCTGCTCACATTTGTTCCATGAAACACACACACAAGCATGTGTTGATCGAGTATCACCTGTGTGCCAGGGTGAGTATTCAGAAACAAACAGAACTGACAAGAGCCTCCTGTGGTCACAATGGGAACAGATGGTAAAATGAAGAAATAAGAAAAATAAGTATGGTAAAATAAGTATGTTATCTATGTGTGGGTGGAGAAAGAGGTAAAACAGCAATCAAGGATAGAAAAGGAGAGAGTAACAAGAGTGGGAACTAGAGAAGAATTCACAGAGGTAAAAGACGAACCTCAGACTAAGTAGGGAGTGGACAGTGACACACAGATCTAGAGAAAGAGAAGGCTGGAAATGTTAGAGAAAACACAGTCCAGGAAGCTGGAACAGAACCGCTTATTTACAGCATGTAGAAGGAAATGAAGGAAGAAGGTGGAAGAGTGGGCTATGATTAGCATAGGGACATAATAAGACTCTAGCAGCCATTGTAAGACTGTTTCAGTTTTCCAAAGTGAGCTAAAGAGCTACTGAATTAGAATAGAAGATATTCAAATCTCATGACAGCTTTAGTATACTTTACACACATGCAAACACATATACACACATGCACATACATATGTATATATATGCACCATATGCAGTACATATAGCAAGACATTTTTACATAGTAGATACTTAGAGTGATACATGTGAACAAATGTATCACATGTACAAAAGGCTCATTGGGTTAAAGTGCTTCCTGCACAAGCCTGATGACCTAAGTTAGAGCCTTAGAAATTATAGCACTCAACAAGATGGGGCAAAGAAAGGAGAACTGGCCAGAAGTTGGTAGGGCAGGTAGCCTGTAATGTACAGTACAGTGGCAGAAATGACAAGAGAGGTTTTGGGTCTCAGGTGTAAAGCCAGAACCATTTACTGATATTTGTGTTCTGACTTCAACATGTGTATGTACACACACACACACACACACACACACACACACACACACACACACACATGATCCATTCATTAATTAAACAATTATTTTTAAATTATATCATGTATTTATGATGACACCTATTCCCATGAAGCTTTGTCAGTCAAAGGCATTGTTACAACTATGGATTTCAAAGTTCTTTTATGTCCATTTGTCCACAAGAGCCAACCCAATGGGATTAAAGATTTCCTAAGCAGTTTTATTGACAATAAGAAAACATTGTGCCAAGGTACTAAGGGATTTATTCAAAACACTGATCTGGAAAAAACTCGTCTTACTTCTTTGTGGAGATGGAAAAACTGAGGCCTAAGTAAGCTATGTGACATTTCCAAGGTCCCGGAGCCTCAGTATCCAGCCTAGAAACCTGGCTTCTTGACTCACAGGAATACTTTTCAACTGCCTGTAATGGTTAACCTTGATTGTCAGCTTGCCGGGAATCACCTAGGAGACACCTCTGGGTGTGTCTGTGAGGCATTTTCAGGGAGGTTTAACTGAGATAGGAAGACTAGTCTTGAAAGTCAGCAGTATTACTCCATGAGCTAAATAAAAATGAAAGAGTGAGTGAAGTTCCAGCATTTATCTCTCCCCCTCCTGACCCCGGGTACAATATGGCCAACCCCGTTACACCCCTGATACCCATGTCTCCCCCAGAATGATGGACTATATTCTCAAACCATGAAACAGCATGACCTTTCATGGTGTTATTGGTAATTGTCAGCTTGACCAGAATCTAGAATCACAGGGAAATGGACCACTGGCCCATGGGGATTGATCAGTTGCATGAATTGATATGGAAAGATACATTTGTTTGCAGTTGTTTGTTTGTTTTCTTTTGTTTTGTTTTGAGCCAGGGTCTCAGTATGTAGCCCTGCTTGGCCTAGAGCTCTTGATTTGGAACAGGCTGGCCTCAGAATCAGAGAACTGCCTGCTTTTGCTTTCTGAGTTCTGGTCTTAATTACAAATGGGACATTCAATTGGCAAGGGCTCATAGATCATGGAGGAGGAAGTGAGCTGAGCACTAACAAGCATGCATTCTCACTCTGCTCCTTGACTGCAAATGCAATATGACCCGTTCCTTTAAGCTCCACCACTGACTCCTTCCCAGCATGATGGACATGAGCTGTGTCAGAATAAACCCTTAAGTTTTCTCCTTAACTTGATTCTGTCAGATATTCTGTCACAGCAAATCAAAAAGCAACTAAAAGGAACTAGTACCCCATACCAAAAGCAGAAACCCATTGCATGAATTTCTGTTCTTTCCTGTTCCTGCTTTTTCTATTGTTCAGGACTAGAGTAGAACCTGAACTCTAGAACCTTAAGAAATTTCAGATTTATGGCTCCTCTTTACCTTATCACTGTTTCTGTGGCCATTTGAGTTTTTGACCAGTATGATCATCCTGGCTTTTCAGATTTGATTGTATTCATATAGAAACCTCCCCTGACCACTGGAAATTTTGAGGTGGAAAATGCTCCCCAACGCTTTGATCCCAGCTGAGGACCTGGGAAGGCAACATGGGGCTAGCACTAATAACCCTCTGCCCACTCACCAGAGGGTCACAGCCTATTGCCCTCTAGCTAAAGAGAAAGCTTGGTCAAAAGATTACCAATGCTTCTTCCACCCATCTCCACCAGTGCTTCCATCCCAGTCCTCTCTCACTCCCTGGAAATTATGGGAAGATGTGTTCCCCACCCAAGGGCAACCTGAACTTCTCCACTCTATCTACCATACTACATCCTGCAAGAAGTTGTTTTGGACTGAATTACTTTACTGAATTACACTGGGTTATTGAAATGATGACTTCATGAAATTTTCCTTAAATATGGCACTTGGTAGGTACAACAAAGATTCAAATATATCTTCAGGCTCCAATTGCAAACTTGTAAAGATTATTTAGGGCAAAAAAGATGGCTCAGCAGGTGAACGTACTTACTGTTAAATCTGATGACCTGAGTTCAACACCCAGGATCCACCTTGTAGTGTGGATGGAAAAGACCATCTTTTGCAAGCAAGCTGCCTTCTGGTCTTTAACACCCAGAAAGGACATGTTGCAGAAACATGTTCTAAAAATAGTTTGGTAAATTTTGATTTTTGATCCCACTTAAAAATTTGATGCCTAGAACTGGTATTATCTTGATAACTTTCTGAGCTGTTGGCTGTGGCTTTTTCCCTTCTATCTGCTGGGTCTTGAGAAATCTGACTCGTGGGGTGACAGGAGAAACTCCCTACTCACTAATACTTCTTGCATTCATAATGATCTCTCATCTGTCTGGCACAGCATCTGACACTTTCAAAAAAACCTCTTTTTGATGTTTTCAAGATCTACAGCTCAGTCAATGCTCTCTACCTGCTCCTCAGATTGCCAACAACAGGAGAAGATGCATTCTGCTTTCTTTTGGAAAGGCCAAGAAAACTTCTTATATGCCAGCTGACTAAGGTACACATAGTGTCTTGAGGGGACAGTAAAAAAAATCTTTGTTGCAGTGCATAGCCACAAGCATGAAGCAATGGTAGCAACTACAACACAGAGGGCGGTGACAGCCTGGGCTAACTTCTCACCCAGGAAGAACTTGTTAAAACCCAAATAAATTTTCTCCTTTTCCTGCACTAAAATCCCTCTGCTCTTAGTACAAAGTCTAAACTCCTTAACATGTTTCCAGGGACCCATGACCCAATCCTGTAACTTTCCAGACACCCGCCCAGAGGTCACTACCTACCACACACACTCCACCATACCATACACTTTATTCATACCACACAGACCCCTCACTGCACCACACATGCCCACCACAGACCTACCACAGACCTTCTACCTTTGCCCTCCACCACGCCACACACACACCATCACTGTGCCACGTATATGCACATACATTATTCACACTACATACACTGCAGTAACCACACATACCCCACTATACCATACATATCCTAAACAGACCCCACACTCACACGCTGCACAGACCATGCACCCACCACGCATATCTGCTGTGCACATATGCTTTCCCTGCATATCACCATCATACCACCTACACACACTCCATATCATATACAGCACATGTCACACACATACCCCATGGACCCCACTATACCACATGCTAACATACATACCCTGCACTGCACATTCCACCCTACCAAACACACACACTACCCCACACACATACACATACGCGTGTCTTACACCACATGTCCTACCACACATGCTCAAGAATACCACTTACCTACGTATACCACATACACAAACACACACAGGACAGGTACATAACACTTAGGCACAACACATCACACACATTAGTCTTTCACACTTTTATAGACCCATCCTATACCTCACATATCACACTACACATATACCACACAGTACACATACACCGCACAGCCCACAAACACCCACAACTCCAGCTCTAGTGGGACCCAACACTTTCTTCTGGCTTCTTCCGGCACCTGTACAAATGTCTGCACACACACCATTTTTACTGATTCTCTGGAGGTTTCACATCATGCATCCCAATCCCAATCCTTCCCTTGTGGCTACTGCCTAGAAGAAGTAAAAAAATAAAAATAAAAATAAGAGAAAACAAACAAACAAGACCCTTTTCTGTTGTCTATATACTCACCGGAGCATGATCAAACTCAGTTATCTGCCCCTTATATAGACCTGGGTCCTTCACCTCCCATACCTCCACCAGACGCCATCAATTATGGAGAGCTTCTCATCATCTCCATTACACTCTATTTATTTGTTTGTTTGTTTGTTTGTTTTGAGAAGGGTTTCTCTGTGTAGTTATAGTTGTCTTGGAACTGACTATGTAGACCAGGCTGGCCTTGAACTCACAAGCACAGCCCCCTGCTGCAATAGGACACAGATGCGGCCCTCGGCAGCAGTGTAGGCCACTCACATCATTATGCCCTCCCAGCCCTATCAGGTGGCAGCATGGCACACAGACATCGACATGGTTTTAGGCAGACCACAGACCTTTGAATGGCCTTTAGTAGAATCTCAGACTGTGAACATTAACACAGACCCTGGCTGCAGCAGGGCCTCAGACCCAGATATGACCTTCGGTGATAGCAAGGACTGAACATCACTATGGCCTCAGGTTACAGTGCAGGACATTCCAATCAATATGGCCCCCAGTGGTATGGCCTACAGACACCGACATGGATTCAGGCTGCAGCTATCAGGCCGTCATGGGCCTGCCTGGTTGCTCGCCCTTTTATCATGTGCCCACCAGCAACAATTTTTTTAATAAAATAACAATTGTTAATAATTAAAACCAGACAGAAAACCATCTTCTGGGTGTGTTTCAATAATTCAAGTAGGTCACTACAAACCCAAGCTGAAGACTCTATCCCAAGGCACACACCTTTAGAACTGAGGAACATTGTCTGGAAGTAGACCCCTCCTCACTCAGCTCCAGCTGAGGAACGTGACCGGGCAGTGGAGAGATTAAGCAGGCTCTACCCATGAATGTGGACATGTGTGTTGGAGGATAGAGGCCTCAGACCTGGTGAATACCTGCTCTGACCCTCAGAGTGTAGGGGAAAACACAGCTCACTCACCTGTGACATCTTGTTCCCAGGTCCTTCTCTATCCTTTTCTGTGCTAAACCTGAGGGAAGTGATTTTTCTTGAAAAAGAGAAAGAAAGAAGGAAAGAAAGAAAGGAAGGCTGGAAGGACAAACTGACAGACACATGATGGGAATGTGGGCAAAGTAAATAGATGTACCTTGGGTTTCAGCATACAGCAGGAAACGTAGAGTAGGGGCATTTGGGCCATGAAAGGGAAATTCTCTTGTAGTAAGATGCCTAAAATTAGAAAGGGTTTTCACTTAGGAAAAGGAAGCTGGGTGACTTATGTCTGCAATATCTGTGCTTTGCAAATGCTGGGAGTGTTCAGGTGGGAAGCAGACACAGTCCAGTCCACAACATTTGAATCTTTTCTTTCTTTCACGTGCCAGCTTCTCTGAGGGCATGCAGAATACAAGCCTTCTCACTATGGGCAGAGCGTCCTCCCAATGCCACTGTGTCCTTGAAACTGACACATACTCTCTGCTTTACTTTTTAGTTTAGTCCAAGAGCTTCCTTGGAGTCATGGCTACTATTCATGCCCTAATATCAGTTGGAGGAAAGCATGTTGGACTGGGTATTAGCTGTGTCTGAGATCAGACTGAGAGGCCACCACTCAGCAGCTGAGTGACCCAGAGCAAGGTCTATGCCTAATGCACCTCCAGACACTGATTCCTCTGGGTGGTATAATAAATAAATGAGGCCATCAGTAGAGTAGTCGGTCTTACTAGCATTTTGAAATACTTAGCAAGTAATAGTAAGCTCTTAATACAAGGATCCCCTACTTGGCATTCTCTCAAGACGATGCTCCATCCAACTCAAAAGTAGCAAGGAGAGCCATCAGACAAGAAAGGAGAAAACAAGATCTCAAGTCTTACCTTGGGGTAACATTACAGACACAGTGAGGACAGTGGCTGTTGAAACCTAGGTCCACTCCTAGGGGAGTAGACAATGCAACTTAGCTTGTTCTGTGCAGAATGTGCCAGAAGTTTTTCAGAGGACAGGTGGAGAGATTGGGGACAAAACTCAGGTGAGATCTCCTGCATATTCTTTACACTTTGAGCTCTTTCCACAACTCCGCTCAACCCCCAACTATTAAAGTTGATGGTTCCTCTATCAGTACCCTTGGTACTTCCTTGGTTCTGAGGAGGGCTGATCCTGCTCTGTTGTTTCTGCTAATAGCAGGAACCTCTGGCATTCCAGGCCCACAGAGGATAGAGTCAGCCCTGGCTCTGGTTTTTTTCCTTGGCATGTCCCCAAGAACAGCTGTCAGGAAGGTAGCCCACTTGGTGCCTTGGAATGGGCGAAAGGATTCCTGCAACCTGACTCCTGCTGTTCTAGGCTGGATCACAGGGTCCCGTCCAGGGGAGGGCATTCCTGTTTGCTGATCTGCTTGCTCTACCTCTCTAGCAGGGTTATACTCCCTCTATGGGGTCTGACCTCACTCTAGCCACACCCTGGCTTCTAGAAGCCTTCTTCCTAATGGGAGAATGGTAGGTGCTGGGAAGAGGGAGGAACCAGGTTGAAATGAGCAGGATTGCCAGCACCTAATACAAGCCTAGGTCATTGGTGCTTATTTGATCCTGCCAGCAGGGTTCCCTTAGTCTCTATAGATTCTGTAAGCTCAGTTTTCTCATTTACAAAGCAGATTTCAGAAAGGATGCAGCTCATTGTTTGTAGCTTTAAAACTATTATTAGTAGAGAAAAATGTGAATTTCCCCTCTTGCCCTTGTATAACTCCTTTAATCATTTCCCCTCTTCTGCTACCCCAGTGAGGATTTTTCTTATTTATCCCCAGGAGCATCAAGTCCCCCTCTAGCAGTCAAGGTGGATCCTGCCAAGGGGCTACAAGAATGGGCAAAACCCCAAGGGATATGTGCCAGGTCACATGCCCAACCTTCCCCAGCTGGACAAGTGCCACTGGGGGCTTTTTCCAAACTGCCTTTCCAGCCAGTGGCCCCTTTCCTCTCACCTGCCAGGACCTGTATTTCTATTTCTGTTTTGAAAGCCTCAGGGAAGTGGACCAGAATAATTAATGATTGATTCTCAGGCACAGCCACCAGGAGGCCCCAGGGCAGGCTGCTGGCCATTTCCCCAAAGTGTGAGGACAGAGAAGAAATCCCATGAGGCTGTGGCAGGACTAGGCTTGTTCCTGGGAGAGTGGTGAGAAGACTTAGGTGCTCAGACCACGTCCACTCTCTGCATACTAAAGCTAGAAAGTTTGCAGACTGAAAGAGGCCACAACACTGGCCTCTGTTTCTGCCTGGATCGCTGCTTCCTTCCTTTTAGGAAGGACATTTACTGCTCCTCTCACAGCAGCCCCACATCACCACAGTCCAGGGTGCACAAGTGCACTCTCACTGGCCTCTTTATCTTGAAGTTCTCACCCAGGAGGTTTTGAAAATCTGATCATGTGTTGGGGGGAAGGATTAAAGGAACCAATGTCGACTGAAAAAATGCTAGAGGAGTTTTAACTCTGCCCTTCTTGGGCGTATTGCCTCTGCCTTTGTTGTCTAATAATAATTAACTTTTGTACCTAGCTGGTTTTCAAAGGGCTTTCACATTTGTAAGTCTATTCATCCTCACAAGAAAGTGCAAGGTAGGCCTACCCTTTCTCTCTACTTCACTGCATCTTATTTCCCACAGAAAAGGAAACTGAGGCTCAGAAAGAAGAAACGGTCCCATTTCATACAATCAGGTCTGGAACACTCACCTTTTTATGCAGAGCAGAGAGCTCTCTTATTTCTAAAGAGCACATGCTCATGCAGGAATGCTCATTAAGTAGGGGAGCTAGGCTGTTAAGGCGGGGAACCTTATTCCAGGCCTGCCCCCAGGAAGACTGCACAGGGAACCTTCTGGGCCTTCATATCCAGAAGGAAGATGAGGTTCCAGATCTACTCTGCTGTGGTACTTGGGGTACCACTAAGAGGATGCTGGAAAAAGTACAAGGAGTGAGCTAAGCTAGCAGGCATCAGGATTCCACCTGTGTAGCCACACACTCATAATCACAGCAATCAGCTGAAACTCTGGGCTCCTTTCAAAGAATCCCAAACCACTTGGCTTTAACCAGGTAGTGTAACTAACTCAACTTGGTCTGCCAGAGCAGCCCCATTTTAGTGTTGAAAAACCTCACAACCAGGAGCATTCAGGTGAAATTCCACTCTACCACTATCAGTGTTATGGTTCCAAAAGACCATTTTTGAACATTGATCACTAGATCAATGTTCAAAATCACCAGATCAATGTTGCATTAAAGCACCAGAATATTATGTAAACTCAAAAATTATCAATTGTTGCGTAGGATTGTCACATTCACATGGAATGAATGGAAAGTTAAGCCTAAAGGAATATTTATTTCCACAAACAATGAAATATGCGGCCAGATTTCTCAGATTTTAGAAGCCAACCAGCATTATTCATTATCACATTTTAATTCTGGCAACAAATTAAGTTTTCTTGGGAAAACACAGAATATAAAACTTGCAACTGAAGAAAAAGAGGGAGAGAAAAGAAATAAAAGAAACAAGGAAAGGAAGGGAGGAAGAAAGCCAGGTGGTGGTGGCAAACACCTTTAATCTCAGCACTTGGAAGGCAGAGGCAGGAAGAGTTTGAGGCTGGCCTGGTCAGCAGAGTGAGTTCTAGGACAGCCAGGAGTACACAAAGAAACCCTGTCCTTGTTCCCCTCCCCCAGAAACCCTGTTCCCCCAAACTCAAAACACTAAAGCCAAAAACAAAAATTTGTAACTGGGTTTAAGTTATAGTTTAAACTACAGCCCTGAGGGAGAAGCCTGCGTGTGCCGAGCTGAGGAAGCCTAGGTGGGGGCGGAGTGGGCAGTATTGGTATTTTAAAAGGACTCTAATTTCTTACTGAATTGAAAATCAAGATGTAAATATAATTTGAAATTTTAAGTAAAGTCAAAGAGAGGATTGAGACTTAAAGGCTTGAAGAAAAGGTTTTTGTAAACACATTTCTTTCAAACATTTTCTTTTTCAAAAGAAGAGACTGATACCAGAGATGCTGCATTTAGGTGCCTGGGGACTGTTTAATGATATTTCTGCCTCTGCTTGGTTGCCGAAAACCAGGGAGTGCAAAGGGATTGGGGTCTGATTTCCAGTTTTAATTAGAAAACAAGGCATGGTGTTCTTACTACTGGCTGGTTCTAGAAGATCAACCCTGCTCAGGGTCCTCCTGGCCATCTATGTCGCCTGCAGCCTGAAGCAGGGGTGCCCTTGAGGCATGTGGGCCTGTTCTTCCTTATAAGTAGCTCAGTGCAGCTGCACATTACATTCTCACATTAGAATACTGTAATAAGTTGCCGTTGGTCTAAATATGGAAGAAAAAAAAAGAGTATTTTGTTGGTCAGTTAAAAAAAGAGTATTGGCTAAAATTGATTCATTAGCTTTAATGGTTATTAGACCCCTGATTTCAGTGGAACTTCTGAGGTTTTCAAAACCATGTGGGCAAGGCTTCTTAGCCTAGAGTACTTCCTCCTGAGGGGAGAGAGCAGTGTGACCTCTGCTGTGGCCTGCTGACCCCACAGCTTCCCCCCAGTGGCAGGGCAGAAGCAGACAGACTCCTGGGGTCTTTGGGTCCTGTACCAATATCCACTTCCAACCTGACACACTTGACTCTTTTCTCCCTGGGAGGATCTTATAGTAAATCAGAAGATCTGGAACTCGCCAAACTACAGAGCAGTCTTAAAGAACAGTACAGAAGCCTTTAAGACAATAATGCATTTGGTGCTTTCATTTAGAACCCTTTAATGATGTTAAAGATTCATTTACACACACACACACATACACACACACACACCCCTTTCTTTTCACAGAATGACTAAATTTCTCCTAAATTGAGATATGAGAAAGGATAGATAAGCAGTGACCTAACTTTTTTCACACACAAGTGCATGCATACATCTTCCTGAACACCCCAGTGTCTAACCCCCTGTACTACCTTCCTCCTCATTCCAGCACTTTATTCTATCCCTCAAGGCAGAACAGTCCCTACTGCCCCACAGGGCTGTCCTCTGAGCTGTAATCCTAAATCCAGAGATCTAGTCTGAGATTGCTGGGGGAAAGGGAGCATGACTCACTGGCCTGTAGGTTCTCCAGAACATTTTCTCCCACATTCTCATAATGTCCCCTGCTACAGTGATTCGGAATCACCGAGAATACCGTGAAGGTGAAGTGACAGCCAGTGCCACCTCTTATTCCTTCTACATCACAGAAGCCTGGATCATGGCCACAGGTCAGCCCAAACCTGTCCTTTTTTAAGGCACAGAATAAGGTGGAATCTAAGTTCTAATGGCTCCCTTTAATTCCAAAGAATGAAAAAGAGAACTGAGCTGATTTACTGTGCATGTTTGAGAAGAGAGAAAAGCCCCTGTGGTCTTAGGGAAACACCATTTTTCTTAACCTAGTAGTGGCTAAGTCTCTGTGGCCCAGAGAAAGTGGCCTGGTGTTCATTAGGCATCTGTTCTAGAGAAGGCCACACCAGCAAGTAGGTCCATCTTGTCGCAGCTGCACGAGGGGACTTCTACTGAGACTCATGCCCTCAGCCAGAAGTTCTCACCCAGAAAAGAAAGGGCCCCTTTCCCATGAGCAGGAGCAAAGGAGGTTTGTGGGGTTATCACATAGCAACCTTGAGCTCACTCTGGTGGTCAGCGACCCCAAGAGTTTCCAAAGAACCACATCCCAGGCCCTGAGGCTTTCATCTTCCACTCCCCCAGGACTTCCTGGCCTGCTGAGTTAGGACTCCCTGGCTGCCCTCTCTTCCCTCCGCTGGAAACAGAAGCTCCTGCAAATGTTTCTAACTCCTGAGTCCACTCAGCCATGTCCCCCTTGCAAAATCCTCCCCTTCCTTCACCCCCCTGCACCCAGCCAGCCAATCCGCGGCCTGAGAGCCTCACCAGACACATCTCCCAGGGCCTCGGCGGGATAAAACTGGTTGGCGATGCCAGGTGGATGGGAGCAAACTTCAGAAGGAGGAAGAGACGCCTGGGCCCTGGGCACCCTCAGGGGCAGACCCAGGCAGAAAGGGCCTGAGGCCAGCCGGCCAGGTACGTTGCCTAGGGGCTAGAAGGGAGCTGGTTGGGAAACAGCTGTCCTGTGAGAAAGGAGAGGGTCCCAAGAAGACTAGCAGCCTCTTTCCCTGCCAAGTTTTATGTGGGACAAGGCAGGGACAGTAGAGGGATAGGGTACCTGGGCTGAAGTTTGGGGCTTCGTGGCGCACTCCTAACCATGGGACAGGCGCATTCCTTAGGCCAGGCTGAGGGTTGGCCTTACTTTAACCAAAACTCGCCTACTCTTGCTCTCAAATGGGAGTCAAAAGACCTGGCTTGGGCAGGGGATGTGGGGTTGGGGCCTTGAGTCTCATGTCCTTTGCCCTGGGTCTATACGCAGGGTAGTAGCGTGGCAGCCGACACTGCCAGGACCTGCGTAAGAAAACCGCGAGTGTTCCGCAGGCTGTCAGCGACTCCCCAGCGATGCCTCACAGCTCGATCCGATCCGGTAAGGTCCGCAGAGGGGCTGGACCCCGAGCCCTCGCGCCGAGCCGAGCCGCGTTGGTATGTGAGAGAGCTCACCCTCCAGGCTGGCAGGACCCACCTGTGTGGGGGCATAGCTGGTGGGCGCCTCGGGCCTGGCGGTCTCTCCTCTGGGGACTGCCTGCTGTCCGGTTCTTGGGTCCCCCTGTGTCCGACTGAGCTGTCCTTCCCCGGCCTTGGTTTCTGAGAATTATAGGAAGCAGTGAGGGGTCAAAAGGGTTGTCTTTCTGCACTCCACAACCATCTTGTACAGCATATTAGGGTGAACATTCTGCGTGCTTTCAGGCCTTAGGCCAAGTAGATTTTAGACTTGCCGCGGCGACCTCTAATCTTTGGTCTCTGGGTGCACGCAGTTTTTCCCAAGACTCCCCTAGGGTGCCGTGAGCACCTCCCCTCCCTACTCCGTAAGTCTCAGCCCAAAGGAAAAGGAGGATGGGGTCTGCGGTCTTGGAAAGGTTGCGCACTGGATTCCTTCCTACCAGGTTTGAGCCAGGCGGGGACCCACGCTCAGGGCTTCCACTGGTGCAGACTATGCGGGCCGCCAAAAGATCCCAATTTTCCTCCCCACCTGCGCCCCAGCCCAGGGCCTTCAACAGCCCCCAAGCTTCCTTCAGCTGTGCTTGAACGCGGCCGGGGCCAGCGTTTACCCGGGAAAGGACTCCTAGGGTCGAGGCTGGCGAGCGCGGTGGGCGCCCACCACCCGGTCGCACGGCCAGGGCGGATAGCCGGCGGTGATGGATGGAGGCAAGTCTGGCGCGAGGAAAGCGATTTATGGGGCCAGGGCTCATCGCGATCGATTTGGGCCGGCCAAGTGAGAGGAAATCAATATTTCAGATGAATTCTCTGCGAATATGAAGTCGCGCTTAGCAAACGGGACATTTGTTATAATAAGGAGGGTCGGATGCCGCGCACCGCGCGGTTGAGATCTTTATTTGGCCGCCAGGGTCGGGCAGTGCAGCGCAGTCTCTGATCCGAGGGCCCAGACCGCGCAGGAAGGACTCGCCAAACCCCCGGTGCGCGGAAAGGCTTCCCCACCCTTTCGCTGCAGTAAAGCAGTGGAGGATTCCGCAGGATGCTCACTCCCCACCCTCTGCCCCGCTCCGAAAGTGGGGCCTTAGGGGTCTTAGCTCCCTGGCTGACTAGGGCAGCGTCAGGCATCGCGGTGAGGAGAGGTCCCGCGCTTCCCTGGCGCCGCCGGTAAAGCTGCGTGGTGAAGCTGCCTGCCCTCACTGATCTGGCTGCTCCTAGCGTCTCCATGTGCCGCTTTCTAAGCCCAGGGCAAAATTTTAGCGCCTTGTCTTTAGACAGACTAATGTGTGCATCGCCCCTGCCCCAGGAGCTGGGTGATTTCCAGGCCGAGCGGGGTCTCGGGTCTAGCTGCTGCTAACCTCCCTGGCTAAGCTTTTGGCGTTTCGGGGTTATTCTGCTTCAATCTCCTCCTGACAAACCTCAAAATCAGGAGGATGAGCGAGTCTCTTCGCAAACGCTGCTTAAGAAATAAGGACGTCAGAATTTCTCCAGATTGGCTTGCTCTTATTCTAAAAACGCTCATTAGAATAAAGTAAAATAAAAGAAGGGAAGACAAAAGGCACAATGACCCTTTACTTCACTCTCTATCAGCAACTGCCCCAGAGGCTGAAAGAAAGGCACTTTTCCCCTCAGCTCAGCTCACCCTTAGGTTTGAGTGCCTCCCTTCCCGTCTCCAGCCCCACCAGGTATTTTCTTTCTGAGGAAGCCAGAGGAGCATCTTCTCTCTCCTCCAAACAAAAGAAGAAATAAAGCCGAGAAAGAGGGAAAGAGAAAGTTCCTCCTCAATCCATATACAATGATTTTAAAAAAGATGAAAAATACCTAAAGGAACCCCAATAGTTTAAATCTGTCCCGCGTTTCTTTCCTGATCCCTGTGTAGGCAAAGCTATCTTTCAGATCATTGATTTGACACCATATTCCTTATTTAGAGAAGAATTCCTAGTTGACCCCTCTTTTTTGTTGTTGTTGTTTTGTTTTGTTTTTTGGTTTTTTTTTTTTTTTTGAAAAGCCCATTCTCTAGGTTTAGCGGCTGGTCCACAAATCCATTGTCATGCCATTTCTGCCTGCGGCTGTATATGGAGTCTGCGGGTGTAAGTTTTCTGTGGAGCAGACGCCAGAGCACAAGAGCCCTCTCAGGTTTTGGCTAGAGCCAAGCTAGGCTCCCTGGTCCAGCCTTCCAGCTGCTCCAGGAAAAGTTTCCTGCGCACTGGCGCCCAGGCTGAGGCGGCTCACCTCTCAACCTCCACTCTCATCCTGGGCTAATCTAGTCTTGCAGAAAGATCCTAACATCTTTATAGCTTTATTCTCAAGGATGGTTCGTGCTGTGAGTGAATTATTTTGACATCTGTAGGTCAGCGTTGGGCTGAGTGGTCTGTAAATGCGCAGGATTTTTTGTTGCACCGGGGGACAATATTCTCTCAAGGCAGAAGCTTAAAAAAACATTTGGAAAGATGCGTGAGAAATGATCGATGCCACTTAAATATTAACATGTAAATAACAGTTTCCACGAAGAAGAGAGTTTGATAAAAAAGCAAGCAGATTGTCATTAATAATAATAATATTAAAAAACTTGTGGAGAACCTCCGTCCATCCTGAAAACATGTCATTCTAGAGGCAAATGAGAAGTTCAAAGGAAAAGATCGCATTTATTGCCGTCAAACACCTAAAACTAGTGTCTCCTGGGAGAGAAGTGGAAAAAAATTCAGCTGGAAAGGATCTCTTTCTTTCCAGGTTTCTTGCCTGGTTTGCGGAGGAGGGGGGGAAACCAAACCAAACCAAACCAAAAACAACAACAACAACAAAAAAACCCAACAACACAAAAAACAAAATAACACAACAACAATACAAGGTTTTCTTGGGAGATGAACCGGTGTCCGGTAATATAAAGAGGTATTGGGGTTCCTCAATTCATCCTTGTTTCAGGATGGTCTGTCTTCCCACCCTCTGAAAGTTAATTAGGAGATAATTTAGTTGCCTTGTGAATTAGTTTTAAGATAAGTATCTTTTCAAGGGTTGTCACTTTAATTGCCCCACTGATTGATAAGAAGTAATTATTTCTAATTGACACTTTTTTGATGTCTATTGGAAGCATTTATTTGAGACCTTTTTGGAGTAAAAGGAAAGTTAATTAATTTTATCAATATACACCCAAAAGGACTTTGCCTTTTTTTTTTTTTTTCTGAACAAGACAAAGGAAACGAATGAAACAAAATAAAAATCAATCCATGGGATTTTAATTATTAAAAATCAAAGGAGATCATCTATTAACATAACAAATCAAAACATCTTATGACAGCGCCAAATCTCTAATTTCAGTGAGTGCAACTATCATGAGCACAAAAATTTTCATGAGTATATTTATTAGCCCTTTGTGCACCTATATTATTTTGGAACAGGCTCCCTCTGCTTTGTGGCTGTGGGTTTTTTGTTGTCTTTGTTTTTTTTTTTTTTTTAAATCAATGAAACTTGGAATGCTCTGAATAGATAAAATCAGTTTTTTTGTTAAGAGGTAATTGTAAGTATGATTTACTAACAGTCATTCTTGCCCTCTGTAATTATTGATGGAGCTGGGTGTAAAGGTGAAACTTTTCTTATGGTGGGTGACATGCTGTCTCATACCTAAACCTTGGAGTAAACAGTTTAATCATTGACCTGCAGAACATTTTACTGTGAGAGAGAAAAAGACAGGAAAGAAAAAAAGGGAAAGAAAAGTGAAAAGATGTAGGGAATGGGGGAGGTGGCTGGAAGTGACAAAAGTATAGCATTTACTTCAGAAAGGTAGCTCACTACAGGGGAAAATCCTAATTTAAGAACATATTCTTTTGAACATAAAATCTCTACCACTGCCCCTGAGCCATCCCTAAACACCACCCTAAGCGCCTCCTTTCTATGCTAAAAAAGAGGCAAACTCTTGGGCAGCCAGCTGGTTAAGACATTGCACATCTAGCTATCAAAATTTTGATTTGAAAAATCTACGAAAAGAAGTCAATAAAATGTACACTGTGTTCTAGGAAAATACAAAAAAGGGGGAGGGTGCTGTTTTTATTTTGTTCCGAAAGCCCATCTGTTTGCCTATGTCTTATAGGCAGATTTGTGACTTATTGACATAAGAAGCTATTCCTGTATTAACCCAACTCTCTCTCTCTTACACACACACACACACACACACACACACACACACACACAATTGCGCACCTCATGAAGAGAGGAGTATAATCATGTGAAATATGCTCATCAGGTTAATTTCAGCCAGTGTCTTTTTCAATAATTTATGTGAAAAAGAAAATCTTGTCTGCTTTTAATTCTGTTTCTTCAAGATTATGTCAAGCTGCAAGAATGAGGAAACATTTCAAATGAAAATGAAATTTAAGACGTACAAACAGCAGATAATATCACATACCAACCTCACTATTAGTGAAACTGGGAAAATATATAAATAATGCAAAAAAAATCAGCAAGGGAGAGTTTAGTAATGGAAAATTCCCCTGCAATTAAATGAAACAGTAATTTAGTGGAGATATGCCTGAATGAATTAGCATTTATTAATTGGCTTTCATAAAAACAATGTGTGTGTGAGCGAGGGTAGTGTAGAAATTATAGATTCTCTGCAGGAAGAGTTGCTCAAATGTTTATATCAAATTATGTCCTTATCACATTCTTTCTTTGTGTTTGTCTGTGAAAATTTTGAGTTCTTTTACTGGCAAGTTTCACCTGTACGTAGAGAGCTTGCAGGAAGGGAAACCCCTTCTAGGGCAGAAAGAATGAAATTGCTCCCCCTCTTTTATTGGTACATTTCTAAACAGGAAAACAAGGAGGTGCCTAATGATGTATTTGGCTCCACTTTGCTTAGGAACATCCAAATCAGGTCTACAAAGATAACCTACCTACTCTGGGGAACAGCTAACCTAGGTAGAGAAGGCTGCTTTGTGGTTTCAGCCCTTACCCAGATTGCCAGAGCATCCTCCCTGGCTCAGGCAGGAACTGTAGTTTGTAATGTCAACAAGGAGCTTGCCAGAGTTGACTGGTGTGGATGTGTGTACTTGCTCTCACCAGCTCTAAGCATTTTAAAGCCATTCTATCAGTCCAAGAAGTGCCAGGGTTCTCAGCTGGGCTGCAACGCTTTGGGTTCTGAGATTCTGAGAGTAAGGAAGACAAAAGATTAAAAAAAAGACAGTTGTGTTTATTGGAGAGAGAGAGAAAGAGAGAGTTTTAAAAGGAGGAAGTAGGGAATGAGTCCCTGTTCAAGACTGAAGATTATTTTGCCTTTTGATACACTGGTATATGCTTCCCCTCTTGAGCTTCTCCTTCCTTCAGAAGAAAAACTTCAAGGTCCAAAACACATTCTAAGAGAATGTACACCCCCCTCCCACCAAGCCATGGTTGTTTCCTCCTGGATTCAGGTGCCAATGCCTTCCTTAGCCCAGGTTCTTTGGGAGAAGGGAGTCAAAGGCATATGAAACGTGCTCAAAGGCTGTTTCTAAGGCAATGTTAGATGGGTTGCTTTGAGGTTAAAAAGTACAAAGAACAACTGTCAGGGGGTTCTGGGCTCCTGAAAGCTGAACCAATCCCAGCTGCTCCGCCCACTAGAGTAAACCTGGAATGTAATGTCTAAAGCCAAGCAGGTGGGAAAGTGTGTCAAATTGTTTTTCATCTGCACTAACAATGCTTTAAAGTACATCTGTGAGAAGAGATGACTATTTTTGCATGTACAGAGTCAGGCTAATAAGCCTACTTGGATTTCCAAAGGCCCTTCAGACCATTCCCATGACTCCATGGGAACATGACAATCACATTTATTATACAGGAACTAGAAAAAAAAAATTGTCCTGGTAAGGTTTTTGGGTAAACCCTTTATTCAAGTTGCTGAATGCTGGCTTTGCCTTGACTGTAGATCTTTCCCTAGGAATGAGGTCTGGGTAGAAACCAGCAAGCATCTTTGTTCAAGGATAAGGATAGGAAAGTTCAGGTGTCCCTCACAAACTAGTAGGTCTCTTTTCGGCATTAATTTCTAAAGATCCCACTCCATAGTCCTAAATAAAATGTAAGATGCCAAAGAGTATGTCTAGGCTATGCACAGCCTTTCTGTAGCCCCCCTCCTCCCCTTTTCCAGCAATGCTGCTTTTATAGCCAAAGGAGAATAAGTCCCCAGAAACCAAACTTACTCTGGTGTTTAGTGCCAGGAAGCTGAGGTTTTCATCTCTGAGGACTGTTACAGGTGTGGCTCTGTGCTGAGAGCAGGTACACCTATCTTCTCATTTCATTCTCATGACTTCGCCTGGCAGGTATTGCATGGATATTTCTATAGAAATGAAGGGAACTCATGGCCAAAGAGGCAGGTTTCAATCCATTTCCTTTCCACTTCAAATCTAGCTCATCAAAATTCTGTAGCAGTAGACGAATGATCCTCACTTGCAAACTTGATAGAAACTCAGCCAGAGCACTAGGTAAGAAGCTCCAGTGCCTGTATGAGCAGGAACTGTTAGACCCCTCACTCTGTCAGCTTGCTTGTCTCAGCTGTGTCCCCAGACTCTAGCAATTGACTAAAATGTGTTTGCTGCAGTGTACTTCTCCGTCGTCCCATCTGTGAAGTGAGGGTTTAGTTCTCCCTGCACCTCTGGAAAGTTGCTGGGGAGAAGGAGATGTCAATCATTAGCCAAAGCAAGGGGAGAACATTCTTTTAACACATTCTTCCAAAACTATCACCACATCTCCTTCTGTCCAGAGGAAGTGCCATCCTTGGGTAAGTTAGGAAATTAAAGCCCACAGGAAACTAAATTCCCTCCCTTAGCATCTCAAAACCACATTCAGTCCGAGTGCTTTGGTTTATTTCAGAAATGGTGCATGAGTATCTGTAATCAAAACAGCTTTGGTGTATCCAGAAAGGCCTCCCTACTTTGCCAGGGCCTAGCACTGGGTATCCTGTGTCCTGGCCATGTAGCCAGGTGTGGTGGAGGCATTGGGACACTGGGCACTTGGGCAGTTCCTCCAAGTTAAGTTTTGTTTCCCCTGCAGCTTCCTGGGGTCTCTCTCTCTCCCTCTCTTGAGCTCAAAGCCAGGCTCTGCTCCTTTGGAGCCTCTACAGAGTTTTCCTTCTAAGTTAGCTCAAAATAGGGTTCATTTTAATGTCTTCATTTAACTTCTGAGCTGGCTACATTTTGTGATGTTTTGATTTATGCAGAGAAACAGAAAGAAAGTGTATAACCCACATCTTTAGCTCTTACCCCTTCTCTCTGACTCCCCTCTCTTCTTCTTCTACCCTTCTACCCCCATCTCCCTATCTCCCTTTCTACATCTCTCTTTCTCCCCCTCTCTCTTGCTTTCTCTGTCTTCAGCCACAATGGCCACTGGTTTTGTCTTTTTCACTTCTTTTCCTAAATGGCCTTGGAGTGACCTGGCAGTTAGTACTAATTAGTCTGCTGGGACATATTGTCACTGTCAGAACAGGCCAGCAGACACGGGTCTGGTTGAATGACGCATCTAAGAAAGAAATGGCTTAATCTGCTGTCATCCTGTGAACTGTGTGTTTGCACACACCCAGCCCTCTGTGTTGTAATTTTTATTCTCTGGTGTCTCCAATATCTGAGAAAAACCCACAGAACTATTATCCCTGTGAGGTGTCAAGAGGGTGAAGGACTTCCGAAATGACTGTGAAGCCACAATCCTATCCCAGCCTCCCACCACCAAAGACCCTGTTCTGTAAGCAGCAGGAGGGGGCTAAGCCTAGAGGCTTTGTTCTTGACCTGGGGCCTTTCTGTTTTCTCTCTGTGTGACCTTAGGCAAGTCTGTTGTCTCTATGGGTTTGATTATTTTCTCTATATGAAATTGGGAAATACTTTAAGGCTTCTAGAAAGCGATATATGAAAAACCAGTGTTCAAATGAATATATGTATATATATATTTTTTTTTCAAAAGAAATTATTATTCTGACTATGGCACAGAGTGGCTACTCAAGATTTTTTGGTTTTGTTTTTTTTTTTACTTTTTTTTTTTTTTTTTAAAGAGACTTATGTAGCCCAGGTAACAGAAGATAGCATGAACTTCTGATGCTTTTGCCTCTACCTCCTGAATTACAAACATGAGCCACCAGTACTGCATTACAAGGTGCTGGGGATCAAATCTGAGGATTACTGAATGCCAGGCAAACCCTCTAAAAATTGAACTACATCATTACACAAAGCAACAAATAAATAAGTAAATAAATAAGGAAGGAAATAAATAAGTTTGAAAAATGCTTTTTACATTATGGCCATCAGGAAATGAAGCGTAGAGGCTACATTACCAGATATCCAATTGTTTAATGCAGATCATCCTAAACATCAAACGGATAACTTGAAACCCAGAACTGAAACTTTGTTCTTTCGTAGATTTTGGAGAGACCTCTCTATATTCCACTTAGATAAAACAGTAGGCCCATCCCACAGGGGTGTTGAGATGAAATAAAAAGCTACTTGGGCAATGTTGACTAAGATCCCCACAGTCACTGTCAGCTGTTACGCTGTGCTAGCTAGAAACCTATTTCTTGTTTCCTTTTACAAGAAAAACCCGTAGTAGCAGGAGCACTGAAATCTGTGTGCTGTGTACTTTAGGTTGAAATCAGAACAGTCCAGGGCAGCGGCTCTCACCTCATGGGTCACAATCCCTTTGACCAACCTCTGTCTCCAAGGATATCTGCATTACAGCTCATAACACTAGCAAGATTACAGTTAGGAAGTGGCAACAAAAGTAACTTTATGGTGGGGGGGGCGGTCTGCCACAACATGAGAGACTGTATTAAAGGGCCGCAGCATTAGGAAGGCTTGATGGGATCTGCCTGAGAGCTCTGGTAGGTCTGCAGTTATGCTATGTGTGCAGCTAAGTCAGGGCATGCAAACACTTGCCTTGGAACCATACCATTTAGTCTTTAGCAGTTAAAAATCACCTATTTTCTGATTTCTTCCCCCCCCTTTTTTTAACCACCTCCTTCTCTATCCATCTCCGTCTTAAATTTTCCTGCTTTGTGTAATAATAATCTAGTTTGAGCCTGATGGCAAACCCTGGTTGATATTTAAGTCATAGTAACTGAGCACTAATTGCTGACTTCAGCTTGGCTTTGCTTCTTCGTCCTAACACTGACTTTCTTGAGAAGCCTCAAAATGGAAGTGACAGTTGTGAGTGACCCCTCCATACTCACAGATCCATCTTGCACCTGATGAGCACCTGATTTTTAACTCAGATGGAAACAAGGAGGAGGATTTAGGCAAGAAACAGCAGTAGAGTCAATCTAGAAAGCAGCTGGAATCCGAGAACCAGCACTTTATTTCAGCTTAACTAGCCCATATGAAGTGCCACCTACCATGTTCAGGGCTCTATGCCAGCAAAGGTAACATTTGTGGCCAGGAGAAGAAAATGTGAATGACTGGGCTTTCATCATGAAGAGATGAGATGCTACTCAGGGCAAGGAAATGGATTCTTATGAATCCCTTTAAAGAGAACAGACCCATTGTACCAGGAGGGGGAGTGAGCAGACAAAGCAGTTCAGGGGCAGGACAAGGACAAACACTGACAAACAGGTCATTTATCTTGAACAACCACCAGAGAAAAACCACATCATCATGGCTGACACATAAACCTCTGTGGTCTGGTAGTCCCTGAAGCACTCTGCTCCAGAAAGGTAGCCTGGAAGCCTGGAAGCCTGGAAGCAAGCTACAGGCAAGTCTACACTGGAGTTTCATCTCCATTTGAATGGACATCTCAGAATGAGACAGATTATAGGTGCCAGGATCGTGGACAGATGCCCACTTCTGCAGAGCTAAAATGCTAGACACTGTTTGCTGTCAGGGGTCCTTTGCCTGGGAACAACTGAGGCTCAGGAGCACTTCTGGCTCCTGCCCACGCTGTGATGTTTTATTTCATTTCTCTAGAAGTTGTTCTCTGCATAATGCAGTGTAGACACAATTGTACCAGCCTCTGATTATTTACAGACTATTTGTGTGGTGTGTTTGTCAATCTGCCCCACATTGACAGCACCTATCTTGAGTCTAGAGAACCTACGTTTCCCTTTGGTAGAAGATAAAGGGATTCTTAAAAGGCTGGCCTCTAGGGTCATGCATGTCTAGCTTTGAAGCTCTTCCCAACTGCTTATATTGTGTGAGCTCAGGAACTCTTTATTTTGCCAATCAATTGGGACTCACTGGCCCTGCCTCAAAGGGTTGACATGTACGTAAAGCACTTGCTGCCTATATTTGAACCATCTATCCTCAGCAGACCCACCACTTCCTATAACCTTTCCAGGGTACTCTCTTCCTCCCCAATTCCCCCAAGAAATCTTAGTGCTGTGCTTTTTATGGCCATTTGTAGTCTACTTTGCTTAGGGGTGTTTATCTTTTGTGACACCTACGTTCTAGGCTTGAGCTGCTTGAGGATCTGTCAGGATACCCACACACAGACTCCAAGAGCTTCATAGGATTTAATAGTTACAGTAACTATTCTGATTGGTCCGAGGAGTGTTGAGGTCTAGGGGAGTCACAGATGAGGCCTTGACATCACAGTGTACCAACAGGAGACTGACGGTTTGAACACTTGGATCCAGGCCTTACAGTCCTTGTGGTAGATCAGGGGATCCTTCTCTCAATGTCTTTGTGGAACACCCTAAAGTGGGGTATGGGTGGATTAGAAGCTTTAAGATGAGAGAGAGAGAGAGAGAGAGAGAGAAGGTTGTTTGTGGCCTGTTCTGAGTGAGCAGGATTTAGAAAATGGAAAGAAAGGACCTCCCTCACAGGCTTAAGTCCAGTGAGAGCTTTGGAGGCACATATCAACACACACACACTTGATACTCACACCTAATACAGGGACATACTCATATAACCAGGCCTGGAACTAGAGAAAGGTATAAAGGTGCACAAGCCACTTTCTTGTGGGCTCATGCAAGAGATTGGGCAGTTCTGAGAATGAGTGAGTGGCTACTTAAATTTTGTAGTCTGAACACCTGGCCATTTCCAGTTTAGTCCTCTGTCTCATATACACCCTCATCTACTGGCAGATTTACATATGGACAAGTACTACCTTCTTACACACATAAATACACTGGGAATAAGACTTTATAATGCTTAGTCCTAGAACTACAAGTAATAAATGGGACAGAGATGCCCCTCTGCTCTCAGGGCCCGGTTATGTCCTAGTTGAATCCACAGTTGTAAGGAAGTGATAATAGATCAAGTGGGAAAGTAGGATCCAAGCTTCCCAGGGCCTCTGCTCTGCACTGTGGGCTCATTTACGCATGGGGAAATAGCCCATACCACCTTGTTTTTGTAGCTTATGGTTTCAGATCTGAATAGATGGTGTATCCAGCCATGTCCTGCTTCCCTGAGCCCAGTCCCTTATGAAGTTAAAGAACATGGATGGTCATGGAGGTTCAGCAGACACTCCTGGACTCAGTATTATTTTTGTCAGCTGAGGCTCAGGGACAGGAGATCATCTGCGCCTCTGACATCACTAGGCCCCTGGAGTTCACGATAAATCTTCCTTGATTTGGATAAAGTTACTCATGGTAATTTCTGAAGGACTTATTTTCACAGAATCCAGCTTTTTTTTGTATCCTGAGGATGAAGGCTTGCGGGCACATTGTTCAGAAGACACCATCGTCTCTAACATTCTGCTCTGGCTTAGAATTCTGGAGCAGTTCTTCCCCTTGAGGCCCTTTGGCACTCTTCCCACACCCAATGCACATCCAAGCTTTCACAGGTGTCTGTTGGCCAGAACCTGAAAGGGAACAGAGAAAGTTATGAACATGTGAGACCAAGCATTTTGCAACACCCACCAGAATGGTGTCTGTGGTTATTGCAAACAATATGGTTTTATTCAGTGGACAAATAGTTACTACTTTTTGTGGTTCTCAAACAACATTTTCTTGCAGGTGAGCAAAGGTGCACATGCATACAGCAACACCTAAAGTACTAGCAGGAAACAGTGCATCTGTAGACAAAACAGCTTCAAGTTGAAGGTGTAGGTTTTTCTACTTATGAACTTCTATGTCTGTTCTTTGGGGCCCAGGATCTAGGATCTGATTCAGCATTCCTGTCAAGCTCACTGCTTCAAGGTGTTTGTTGCAGAACAATCTGACTCTCCTGGTCTAATACATTTCAGAATAGCTGGCACAGGTGTGAAGGGGAACTTGTCTGATGTCCACATAGAGGTTATGCTTCTCTAGTTACATGAAATAATGGGATCCACATGCACGTGCTTCCATCTTTTATAAAAGCATCTCTACACCTATTCACTCTCTGACTTTGACAACTTTTGCTTTGCTCTTTGGCTGCCTGGGGCAAGCTCTGCAAATCCGTCAGCATGCCCATTGGCATTTAATTCCATTGCCCAGATGCTTTTACCTGATTCCATATTCCCTGGCCATGCAACCCTGGGTTTTAATTCTAAATTATTTTAAGCAGGATTATCATTAAAGTATTCAGTTAAATAAGTAAATACTTACCAAGCCCTTCAGTGTGGTAGGCATGAAGGTAGGCTTAGTGGCTCTTGCTGGGTCAGGACAAAGCTACCAAAGGGGACACAGCCTCAGCAGCAGGACTCATCCTTCGCAGCCTCTCAGTCCCTGATGATGAAGCATTGAGGGCAGAGGGTCCAAGGCTGCCATAGGCAGTATTTTTTTAATTAAATTTTTATTTTTTTAATAATAGTTACAGTTTATTAACTTTGTATACCAGTTGTAGCCCCCTCCCTCATACCCTTTCAATACCACACACTCTCTCTCATCTCCTCCCTGTCCCTCTCTAAGTCCACTGGTAGGGGAGGTCCTCCTTCCCCTACCTTATCTGACCCTACCTTATCAGGTCTCTTCAGGACTGGCTGCTCTGTGGCCTTTGGACTGAGTGCAGGTAATCATATGGAAGAAGGGGGAGTTAGTATGACCTGGAAAAGACAGGAGCTCTACAAGAACTAAATATATCTGGGCACAGAGGTCTTTTCTGAGACTGTTTCTCCATCCAAGGACCATGTATGGATATAACCTAGAACCCCTGCTCGGATGTAGCCCATGGCAGCTCAGTATCCAAGTGGATTCCCTGGTAAGGGGAACAGGGACTGTTCCTGAGATGAACTCGATGGCTGGCTCTTTGATCCCCTCCTGAGGGAGGGGAAGTATTCTTAAGACTCGATCTCTCTGCCATCATGCTGACATTCAAGAGACAGAAAAGCAAAGTGGACTTTCATGTACAGCCAACGACAGGAGAGGCTTCAGTCCAGACAGTTGCAAAATGCTAAGCAGGAAGGGAACTAAGGTCTGACATGGGTGTAGCTGAGGGAGGGCCAGAGGTTAAATCTCACAAGGTAGCCCAAGCAGAGGTCCTTGTGAAGGCACTAGAAATGGGAATATAAAAGATGAATAGGGGCTAGAGCAGCTTTGTGGAACTTAAAGCTGGGCTGGGATATTCATTCTTGTCTGCCTTCAGAAAGTCTGCTTACATTTGCCTAACCTGTTCATAAAACTTCCGTCCTGCCTGGTTGACTTCAGGTTTCTGTGTTTGGCACTTTTCATGTACTTTTCCCCTGTCTCTTGCCAGAGTCTGTTAGACATTGTGATATTTTTATTAAGGGAACAGCTGTGGCAGTAAGTTTTGATAGCTAGATTATTCACATTAATAAAATGTTTTGATTTCTCTCTTCTCCTGGCCCCATTCCAGAGAAACTTAGCCTGGTGATTTTCCAAAAATAATCTAGGATTCTTGCTTGTACTTCCTTTTAATCCAATCATTAACAGTTTTTTGTTGTTGTTTGTTTTTTGTTTAAGTCAACTGCTAGTGCAGGATCTGAGAAGACACCTACCACCTTACCCACCGAAGTTCCCAGTATTTTTGTATGCAAACCTATGTTTCAGCAAACTAGTCATTGTTTACAAAACACGCACATGTGTATTCCCACTGTGGGCTTTGCCCATTCAGTGCCAGACCCCTGGTCACCATCCCCCCTCCTACAAAACCTTGTTCAAGTTCCACTCCTTTCGGTGAGACTCTCTCAGATGCCCTCAGACTTTAATGACTCCCATCTGACTTCCCATTTTATCTGCTCTGTTCACTCTCCAGCTCCCATTACCAATATCTTTTAGCTTTTTACTGTGATGTTTTGTCTCTGAGCTAGCTGAAAGTAAAAGTCCTTTTAGACTTCTCCCTTTCCCAGCACACTGTACAGAATCTTATAGAATGAAGATCTGTGAATAGCTGTTAACTTGCACTTAATTCTCCGATGACATATTTTATTGTTGCAGTAACTAGCTGAAGTTTTTCCAATGTGATGCATACCTTATTCTCTCCACATGATATGATGTAACTACTTTTCAATTTTCTTTACAATAAATGACAGTCATGAGACTAAGGAAACAAGAAATGCAGTTTTGTGGAGGACCTGCTGCAGTTACCAAAGATGGAGTTGCCCCGCTAGCATACCTCCTTAGTTCTGGGAAGGTCAAATTCAGGGTAGCCAGGTTGGACCACAAAGACAACTAGAAGTTGCAAATATGGCAGACATTGGTAGTTCTGACCCAGGGACCTGCCTGATAGATATAAGCTGCTTGGCAGGATGACTAGTTATATTAAAGATAAGCACTTCTGTGAGAATGGAGGGTTTCTAGATTTCTGTAGCCTGAGACTAAAAATAAAAACAAAAACAAACAAGAGACTCTGGTCAATACCTGGCATGGAGATGTGTACCAAGTGATTAGTAAGAATTCGCCAATTCAAAGATGCTGCCTCCTCCTCCTTCTCCCCATCTTTCTCTCTTCTCCCTGTCTTGCCTTCATTTTTCTTTTCTCTGTTGTTCAGGTTCTTTTTTTCACCCTCCCAGCTGTATTCTTCACACTAACAGGGATTTTTTTCAGTAAGTCGCTGCTACAGTGTGCACGTTGATTTGAGTCCAAAGATTCATGTACTAGAGGCTTAGTGTATGTGATGGTTAACCTTCATTGTCAACTCAACTGACTTGAGAATCACCATGAAAATACATCTCTGAAAGATTTGGCTGAAGAAGGAAGAGCCACTCTGAAAGTAGGTGGCACCATCCTCATGGGGTCCAGGACCCATAAAAAGAAGAAAGCAAGTTGAGTACAAGAGAACACTCATCTCTGTTTAGTGACTATGAACACAGCATGGCAAGACATCTCATATTCCTGCCTTCCACATCATGATGGACTATATCTTCTAACTGTGAGCCAAAATAAATCCCTCTTGCTTTTTTTTTCACAGCAATTAAAAAATAACTAATATATCCTCAAGTGTAATGGTATTGAGTAGTGATGGGACCATTGGAGATGGAACCAGAGAACAGTAATCAGCTCGTCTGTGCACTCCATGCTTGTCTCAGGAGTGAGTTAGGCATGGTCTGGTGCTTTGTATTCAGATGGTAATTGCTTGTGCCTCCCCTCCTCCCAGATTCTGACTGTTCTAAGAGCAAACCCTCACTGTAACCTTGCCTCCAAAATTATTCCTGACTGGACAATGAAGCGCTGACACTGGGCTGAGTGGAAGAGAGGGTGCAGAGGTTTGAAGTCTTGGAGGAGAAAAGGATCTCAGGAGGAGAGGGGAAGAAAGGTGCAGGAGAGGAGGAGAATGGACTGGTTTGAGAGAAGATAATAATTCATGTATTGGGGACTATGGGTGGGAGAAAGAGAAGCTGATATTGGGGGAGTAGATAAGATTATGCTCAGCTCTGTGCTTAGCTTTGAATAAATCATAGTCTCTATGTGTGATTATTTGGAAAAATTGTTGGTTGACGAGTCACTAAGACTTTGCTAATAATATGAATGAATATTAATTATTAATAGTCATACAATAGGACCACTCCTGTTTTATGGGTTAGTGTTTCAGGAAGGTTGGTTATATAATAGAGGTTACAACTTGAGGCTACTTCATGAGTTTGGCATCTTCTGCACGTACCCTGGTAGGGACCCTATCTAATATGAAGCAAGAGAAGGGATTATGCTGGGGCTTTGCTGTACCAATTCACTGATGCTCTTCTGTGAAAGAAAAAAGATCCTACCACAAGAAGGAAGGATCAAGAATGAAGACCAGAGTGGCAGCTTGGCAGGGAGACAGTAATGCCAGTATATGTGGGTGTCATTTTTAAAAGAGTTTTTCCCAAGAGTCTTGCTTGATGTAATGAAGGTGGTGGTACATGTAATTCATAGTGACTGGCTCAAAAGGTTTGGTAACATAGTAAAGTTTATTAATGTGTATGTTTCTCAAGGGTAAGAACTTCATCTATTCTGAAGCCTTTTAACACATGTTAACGTCTCCCAGAATACTATCAGAGAGTGAGAACTCATTGAATTGAAATCTAACTAATTAAAAATTGTTTTAATATCAACTCATTTTCTAAAAAAATAGCATTAAGAGCCATTAGCCTCTGAACCCAGGGTGGGAGGATGGAATGAGGGAGCTGGAAGTCAAAATCAGTTCTCAGAAGGCATCTAGCTTTGGCTGTGTCCGTCAGAAATTTCCACCACCTCCCAGGCCAGGTGCTTGGTACTAAGAATCCACAGGCCTCAGGAAGTTCCGGGGAAGGAGCCAGAGGAAAGACCTTTAAGCTACCTTCCTGGACCCTGGAAGTCTCTTAGTTACAAGTTCATGTTTAGTCAATTAATTAATGATTTTGGTTCATAGTCATTTCTATTTGACAGAGTAGATATAAACTCTGAGGAACCACCAGAAGATCTTTTTAAGGACCCAGGATCAGGGACACTAAGCCAAATCTTCTTCTCAAGGGCGGCTAGTGAGTAGTAAGGGTGAAGGAGGGTTCTGCTCTCCAGATGGAGCCTACACAATCAGGAGAACTGCTGCAGCTGCCTCTGAGGTCTTTGTGTCCAGGAAGAAAGCCTGGATCATGAGCTTCAGATGGGGGCCTCTGGACAGGCAAGGCTGGCAAGGAGAGAGCTTCTGAACTTTGCTCCTGGTAGCTTCTTTCCTTAGGCCAGAGTGCAGGGTGTAGATCAGCCACATCCAGAATCATAGCAACAGAGGGCCTTCATTCACATCCTTAGCAAGGTGAAGTAACACACTTATTTTAAAAATGATTTGTTTATTTTTATTTCATGCTCATTGGTGTTTTGCCTACATATATATCTGTGTAAGGGTGCCAGATCTCCTAGAGCTGGAATTATAGACAGTTGTGAGTGGACATGTGGGTTCTGGGAATTGAATCTAGGTCCTCTGGAAAAGCAGTTAGTGCTCTTAACCATTGAGCCATTTCCCTAGCCCCCCAGTAACACATGCTTATTGCTCAAGAAACTGCCAAATCTTAGCCATATGGAAAAAGTTGCCCATCTACTGCTTAGCCTACTAATAGAATATATGGGACATAAGCAAGCTGGAAACAGCCTTTAGAGCTTTTTAGAGAGCCCCAAAGTTCATCCTACCTAGAAAAAAGTAGGGCTTGGCAACTTTTAGGCTCAACACAGCCCCCGTGACCTGGTTGCTTGCAGCGCATGGGCCTTTGTGCTTTGGAAACCTCCAGATTGGCCTTGGGAAAAGACCTGATCTCAAGATCAGCAGTACTTTCCCCAGGAAGCTTAGAGGCTTACTGACATTTACAGGAGCTTTATCCTTGAAAATACAGACATTGGGTCCCTTTTTGGGAAGGAGGTAACAGGGTTAATCTGAGGGCTGGGGGAGGCAGAGAGAAAAGGGCCTTGAAACCACAATGAAGTCAACCAGATTAATAGAGGAAGAGAGGGGGGTACATCATTAGGAAGACAAAGAAAATCATGCTGGAGCAATAGAAAAGGAAATCTAATATCAACTAGGGAAAAATAAATGGAGATTAGGGCAAACAAATTAGCTTTAATGGGTTCAATGCTAATACAAGAATAACAGCAGAGCTGTGAATGCCTTTGAGGGGAGATGGGATAAAGAACCTGGGCAGTCATGCAGGCAGTGGAGATTATGTAGGGAAAGAGTGTGGCCAAAGAGCCAGGGGAGGGAGAGAGAGGAGAGGCAGATGAAGGAGCATGAGGAGAGGTGGCATAGAAGGGGCCTGCTGTCTTTGATAGGGTCTAGTGCTACTAGGTCAGAGGGACAATTAAGACTGGGTAGAAATAAGGTAAAGCAACTGGAAGAGACTGAGGGCAGGGGGAAAGCCTACAGCTGGAAAGACAAAAGAGCGGTGGAAACAGATTTAAAGACAGCAGAGGAGAATAAGCCAATATGGATGAGTAAGAGAGAAAAAAAAGATTTTTTTTCCTTACTGGAAAGAAACCAACAGTGAAGACATGGATACCAATCCTCCAACAAATAAAAACCTGGAAAGGATTTTAAAGTGGTTTGTGAAGCATACGCACTTGGGTATAAGGTGCTGAAGGCATGTTCACTCTAAGGTGTTTTCTGACTAAATATGGAATAGCCACCTTGCTGCCAGGGTGGCAGGAGGAGGGTGGCAGGAGCCACCAAGTACAGAGTATTTTGCTTAGGCATCACCCGGAGAGATGGGAGCTTGAGGGTCAGTTCTGGCCCTATTGTAACATGCAGCCTTGGGCAAATTACCATCTCTGCTCCTCAAGCTGTCACGTGTAACGTGGAGGGATGTGCTTTCTACCTCTGTGAGTTAAATGGAAAGATGCACTTACACTGTTCTGCTTGACTCAGGAACAGTTCTTTCTAAGTATTACCTAACCCAGGAAAGAGGATGAATACAGAACACAACCCTCCTTCTTCCTTCTCTTTTCATGTTTTTAGGGCCAATATTGGTAAAACACAAGTTAAGTTTGGTTCGTTTTCAGCTATAGCCTAATCTAAGGGAAAGCTTTTTATCCACCCCCTCTCCGTACTTGACTACCAGAGATGAAGTAACAGTACTAAACCTTCACAGCAACACCCGATCCGAGCAAGGGCATCTTCCCCTGCTTTCTAAGGGAAGCCTTTTAATCCTATTTGGAAATATTCTTCAATTTGGCTGAGCTTCAGACCTTAGGAGACTTAGAATTGCTATTGGTTTTCCCAACTGCCTTAGAGCTTGTGGAGAAACAGAGCCAGGCAGATCAGAGGTAGGCATCCAAAAGAATGCCCAAGAGTCAATGAATAACCACCTAGTCATGCACTTCGGGAGGAAAAGGAGTACTGGCATTATTCTTGACCCCCAAGGATTCCAGAACCAAGCTTTTCTCATCACTAAGGATTCTAAAATAACGAGAACAGAAAACAAATCAGACAAGAGGAGCATATGTGGTAGGGGAATTTGCTACTTGCTGAGATGTGAAAAATTAAACTGAAACTATTACAGAAAGAGCCATTCATGAAACCATAATCCACAAAAGAATGGATATCAAAAATGGAGACAAATGGAATGCGAACCTTTGTGGAGGGTCTACCAAGCCCACGTTCCATGCTAAGTTCCATGGTGTCTCATATCCAAACAGCACACCTAAATGGAGGGCAGTTAAGGTCATGCCAAGGTCGTAACTTAGAGGTTTCTGTGCAGGTTTTCTGGTCTCTCTCTTATACAGCTTCAGAGGATGAAAATCAATGAATATATGAACCTCATCCAGGAATCATTGCCAAATTACATGCTGGGAAGCTGCTTATCAGATGGAGTATCTGTCTATTGTGGACTGCTAAATGGGCCAACTGGTAGGCAGTAGTAGGCTGAAGGACTTCCTTCTTGCTCCACGTGGTTGTTGGCAGCATCACCTCAGCAGCAGCAGTTGCTGGAGATTCCAGCTCTCCTAGAGACAGCCTCACATGTCTCCCAGAAGCATCTGGGCAAAGCCACCAGCTGTCGCTCCAAGCCCCAGCTCCCATGTAGCTTCCTTAAAGCACCGAGATTCTCACATTATCAGGTCTCCCTTTGCGTCTGCCTAGGGACAGTGGCTGCTCCTAGTGATAGTGCATCTGTTATTCAAGAGCTTAGACCAGAAGTGTTTCAAATTTCAGATCTTTCTAGACTTTGGAATATTTGCACATATATATGTACACACGTGTACACACACACATTTTTCTTCTTGAGGATGAGACCCCGTTATCATTCATCTATGTCTCTCATATTTTTATGCATATAGCATGAAGACTGCTTTGTGTGCGATTTCCATGAACCCATGTTTTTAACTCGTACCCTTCAGAGAAGTCAGATAATGAACATTTAACTTCTTGGTACTAAAGAAGTTTATGATTTTTGAAAACATTTCATATTTTGGGAATTTGGATTAGGAATGACCAACTTGTGTCTCAGAGGCACAACTGTTCTTCCTGTGTGCTTTTATATTTCTTGACATCCAGGAAATGTCCAAATCCATCTGCTGAAATTCCAAGGAACAGGCCTCTGTCTTCTGACCAAACTCTAAATGATGTTACCAGAGAATTTGGAGGAAACAAGGTTCTAGAATTGGATTGATTATGTCATTGTCTTTGAAGTTAGTGTTGAGCTCCAAGGTAATGAGGTGCAGGGAGCAGTTTCTTTTCTTTTTTACTGACTGAAGGGAAAGACACAAAGTAGCACTGCCCGCGGTCATGGTCAAAAATTTCTCCTCCAGCAGGTGTCTGAGCTCTGAGGAAAGCACAGCATCTACACGAATCCTCTGTCTCCCTAGCTCCAGCTGTGCCTTATGAATCTTCTCCCAACAGAACTGTAAGCCTCACAGGCCAGTGCTGTGTATTCACCCCAACATTCTTCATGTAACCTTTGCAACCAGGGTTAGAAGCAAAAGGCTTCGCAACTAGGAACTTCAAGACCCACATTTGGTGATAATTTTCTTATAGGTGAAAAATTGTAACAATAAAATAGCCCTTATTTTTCCACAGGCTCTTGCAGAACATGCAGGTACATTCATCCATAAATCTGGCTCCTCACAAAAGTACGAATCCCAGAAGGGTTCATACACTTAACGTGAACACCAGAGGCTTGATTTAAGAGTCAGCAGAATGGCCACTGCATTCATTTCATAGGTCCTTCAGAAGCAATGAAAACCTCTCTTTTCCCAGGCTATGATATGTTGAGCTACTTCTTTAAATACTTATATCTAAGAATATGTGGAAAACAGAATTCTCTTGAAGGCAAAAAATACATAGTCTTCTCTAGACCTCTTCTGAGTCTGCCTTCTTCCCTCTTTTCTCTGTTCATCCTTGTTTTCCTTCACTTTTTCTTTTTCCTTCTTCCATTTACTTTCCTTATTTCTTCCAATAATGAATTAAATAAATGTGATTCAGTATCACTCTGTATCAAGCATTACTCTGGATGCTAGGGTTTCAGTAATTAATAATAATGATAATCATCATCATCATCCCTCAAGAAATAGTCTATGCAATGGGGCACAGTCAACAGCTGGGCACTTATAGTATGCTAAATGTGGTAGTAGAGCTTGGGCCTTGACACCTTTAACAGAAAACCAGAGGGAGCAGGCAAGAAAAAAAAAACATGGAGGACCTCCTGTAGGAGGCTAACTCTTAAAATATAGATGAAATGAAAGTAAGGTAAAGGCACTCCAGGCATAGGCCATGGCATGGACGAGGACCCAGGGAAGGACTTAGGTACTCTGACAAAAATAATAAGCCATTATGTGTACTATTGATTTTAAGGCTTAGACAGGTGGGAAATGAGTCAAGAGAGAAAAGAAAGGTCATGATGGGTCTTTTTTGGCCAAATTTAGAAGCTTGGGTTTACCATGAATGAAAGGATGCCATGCCTTTAAACATTGAAGAATGTTTAAAGGAACATTTAAATGGGAACGGTACAACCAGATACGGGTTTAGAAGTATTCCAACTGCATAACAAAGAGTCTCCTGGGGAAGGCTGGCTGAAAACAATGAGCCCAGGTAACCACTCCTACCTATCTGGATTATGTGTCATCTATGGGGATTTTTCCTCGTGCTCCTTGGAATGATTCCAACTTTTCCTAATTCTATATCCATTGTACCATGTATGCATCTTAAGTGTTAAACATTTACTTGTGTGTTTATTTGCCAAATATATACCTCTTCCTAGACTATCACTGGACTAAAAGCTTCATGAAGGTAGAGATTGATTTTATGTGCTCACTCTACTAAAGTGTTTGGTATGCATAAAACAATGTTGAATACATGGATTTTTGAATGGTGAAGACAGCTAGAGGATATTAGTATAAAAATATTTAGAAAAAGAAAGGCTATAGTCTGGTGAGTATTCTGTATGGGGGAATGGAAGATGCTAAAAGCAGTTGGCTAATTCATGTGGGATATACTTATTTAACATGAGATATACATAATTTACCAATAAGCAAAACCTAGATATTTTTGACATCATGTGGCTTTCAATCTGGTAACAAAAAGTCATTTTTCATTTATATGCAAAGAGATTTGGATCATCTCAGACACCCTTCTCCTCATTCAAATTTTGTCTGCACTATGGAAATTTGCCTCATTATTTTCAAACAAGTTTCTCATAAAAAGCCATACTCAATTTTGATCAACACTATGTAAAAAAAATATAAAGAATGCTAGGAAAGCATCTAAACAGAGGTTCAGCCTAGTCTGTAAATGAAAGCAAAGCTCTTTAAGGCCGGTGGCTCCATGCTGAATACAAGGTTAACAGGGTTAATTAGACAAAAAGGGAAGGCAAAAGTTCTAAGTGGATGAAACAGCATGTGCTAAGGCCCAAAGGCAACAGATGCACAACAGTACAAAAGACCGGCAGTGAAGAAGATGGAAGAAAATGTGATGAAGCTGAAGGGTCATACTGTATGTACTCACAGGGCTGCTGTTGTCATCAGCTAAGATGGCTTGGGGAGATTTATTACTTAAAAGATTTCCTATAGGAAGTTTAATGTAAAAGGGGAGGGGAGACTCTTTATTCACAAGGCTATGAAAAGATAGTTAGTAGATAAAACTACTACTAAATACTTGGCTGCCCAGTAAAGATTTGTAGAGTGAGAACAGCACTGGTATTTGAGAGAAGTTGTGGAAAGAAACAGACATGATGCAACATAAAATGAAGATGCGCTAGAGAGAAATGAAAAGCCTAGGCTGGTCATGAAAGGAACCAGGAGATAAGCATGGAGGCCTCTTTAAGAGGGAGAGCATGGCACCTTCTACCGGCATATCACTGAGCATTTGAGCAGGTGAAGCTTAAGAGAGATGACCCCTGAATGGGAAGGGAAGAAATGTGAGGAACAGGAAAGGCAAATAGGATTATTTAAGTCATTTGACTTGAAAGCAATAGGAAGAAAGAGTTTCACAACCAAGAAAATAATTTTCAGGCAGGGGCTAGAGAGAGAGAGAGATTGATTTCATTTTATTTGTACATCCAGAGTATGGGCCTAGTAGAAAATGAGTGATAAAAATTGGCTGTTTTTAATAGGACAATAAGTTATAGAGTCAGTTCAGGAGCATCTGAAACCCAAGAGATCTATAGGAATTAATGAGAAAAGTAAACAGTAGGCACTGTCTCTCTTCTCTAGCTTCCCTTAGAAGGACATGTGACAGGCACAGAGACATCAAAGGTCATGCAGAGAATTGGAGGCAGAGTGGATGCATGATGCTGCTTTCCAGCAGGACAGCTTATTTTCTCTAAGCCCAAGGATGTGACAGGCACTTAACCTCATGGACTAAAGTGATCTGGTATACCAACTTGGGACAGTGGTATCCCACAGTCCTAGAACAATTTTTTAGACACAATTTGAGACAAAGTTCTTGGATTTTTATTCCATAAAGGTGTAAAGCCAAGATGGAGAAGCTGGGAGGTTGTAGCCATTGCCTGCGAGCCAGTGTCCCTGGTTCCAGAGTGAGGGCTTCAGAGACAAATCAGCATCAGCAAGGCTTATTATTCATGGAAAGGAGTATACAGTAGGATTTGAAGGGTACCCATGGCAGTCACTGCACTCCTTGCCAAGGGCTGCCCACTTTCATTTTCTTTGGAAGGAAAGCATGCATAAATAGATAGATAGATAGATAGATAAATAAAATCCACAGATAGTAAAATTCTTTTCTTTTTTTTCTTTTTCTTTTCTTTTTTTTTTTTTTTGTACAGTTCACTGAGATGAAAAAAGAAAAAAGTATTGTGGGATGAGATTTGAGGGTCCCTCAATAGGGACTCAGAATCATATAAAGACTTTGCCTCTACTCTTGGGGAATTCATAAAGAAACCAAAAAGATAAAGTTTTTTGTCAGAAGTCAGTGATATGATAAATAATGGTGCAAAAGATTGTGGGGGATCAGGAAAGGTACTTAGTGTTTTGACATCAGTTCATATGAGAGTTTTAAGTGATGTCTCTGTTTTATTTGTCCATCCTTACTCTTGGAACCTTCTGGGTGGAGAAGAAATTGCCAAACAGTGTCCGTGAGCTCCTGGAGTGATCACTTTCCCCAAAGGATGCTTCTAGATAGTGAACTTCACCTAAAGCTTTACAGACCTGCAAATTCATTTAAGTCAAGCTAAGCTCCCCCTGATTGGTAAAGCTTGCATTTTCCTATCTGAAGATACATACTCAAGAACTTTCTTACAATCTGGCCAGGCTTCCTTCTATCTCTACCTCTCCCCACCCACAGTTCTCTAGACATGCAAAAGGCCTTTGCTTATGAAGCTTCAAACCTCTTCCTGATTTATACTTTCCCCAACCCTACCTGTGGACCAAACATGGATCTCTTACTTATCACTGGCTTCCGGCCTTCAGGCCCACCTATCCATAAAGTACAAAGCGTCATGGAAAGAAAGTCAGTACAGTGGGCATCAGTCCCTCTCTGAGGGCAGGAAGGAAGCCTGCACCCACCTCTGGGCATTTGGTGGTGAATCACCTACAGAAGTGCACTCCCCCACACCGGACACAGAAAATGCAAAAGCCTGTCCATCACAGAACTTAGTTCAAAACCTCAGCCCATAGAGGCCACCTTCATACTCAGCCACTTGTCCTTCCCAATCTTTCTTTCATGCATGATCTATGGAGGCAGCAAATGACATTCAATTTGGTCAAAGCCTCAAGACTTTATGTAAGGAATTTTTCTTAGTTCCTGTGGTTATTTTCCTAGTCATTTCTTCAACTCCTCTATGCCTGTGTGCTCCTCCAAGGGATTTCTACCATAACACAGAGATTCCAAATTAATCTGGCTGTGTCTCCCAAAAAGGGTATAAATATTCATTTCTTGTTCAAGGTTACATACACAGGGCCTTGTGCTTGAGTCACCATTAGCATTTTGTTAATGTGTTGAATTGAGATGAAAGTCACTAAATACATGTAGTAGTTGCAATTCTTGGGAAAAGACAGGAGAAAGAGAGAATATAATCTTGTTTGTTTTGTTAGCCATTGCTCAATGCCCACTATAAATCAGTGGTTCCAAAGTATCAGCATTCACACAATCTGGAAGTTTCTTTGAAACACACTTAAAAAAATTCTTTGAGAATTTCCTACAGTGAATTTTTTTAATTTATTTATTTTTTATATTAATCACAGGTTATTTACTTTGTATCCCAGACGTAGCGCCCTCCCTCCTTCCCTCCCAAACCCACTCTCCCTCCCTCATCTTCTCCCTGCCCCTTTCCAAGTCCACTGATAAGGAAGGACCTCCTCCCCTTCCATCTGACCCTAGCTTATCAAGTCTCTTCAGGCCTGGCTGCAACGTCCTCTTCTGTGGCCTAGCAAGGCTGCTCCTCCCTTGGGGGGGGGAGGTGGTTCGAAGAGCTTGCTGTTGAGTTCATGTCTGAAATAGTCCCTGTTCCCCTTATTAGAGAACCAATTTGGACACTGAGCTACCATGGGCTATATCTGAGCAGGGGTTCTAGGTTATATCCATACATGGTCCTTGGTTGGAGAAACAGTTTCAGAAAAGACCCCTGTGCCCTGATATATTTGGTCCTTGTGGAGCTCCTGTACTTCCAGGTCTTACTAACTCCCCCTTCTTTCATATGATTCCTTGCACTCTGTCAAAGGTTTGGTTATGAGTCTTAATATCTGCTTTGATATACTACTAGGTAGAGTCTTTCAGAGGCCCTCTGCTGTAGGCTCCTGTCCTGTTACTTGTTTTCTCCTACATCCAATGTCCATCCCATTTGTCTTTCTAAGTGAGGATTGGTCATCTTACCCGAGTTTTCTTTCTTATTTATCTTCTTTAGGTGTATAGATTTCAGTATATTTATCCTACAGTGAATCTTGATCATATTAATCCCACTTCCCCAACTCTTCCCAGATCATCCTCCACCACCCTATCCAACCAACCCTCCATTTTGTGTGTTTGTGTGTTTGTGCATGCAAGCTAATCCATTGTGTCCAGTTTGTTTGGGCTGACTACTCCTAGAGGTGGACTCAGATGTTACACCATTAAAAAAACAACCCAACTTTTCCCCTCCTATCAGCAATCAAATATCAACAGATCCTCAGCCAGGGTGTTTTCTTTCCCTCTTCCATGCTGGGCTTTTGTATGGCTTGTGCTTGTGCAGGTCTTGTGCATTCTGTCACAATCTTTGTGAGTCTGTATGTGCACCTGATTTGGTGAGTCCAGAAAACACTGTTTCCTTGAATTCATCCACCACCTCTGGCTCTTACAGTCTTTCCACTCCGTTTCTGTGCAGATCTCTGTACCTTGAGGGGAAGAAGGGATATTTATATTCCGTTTAGCACTCCAAAGTTACTTCTCTTCATAATGAACAATTGTGGGTCTCTGACAAACACAAATTCTTTGTTCCACCCTGAATCCACTGACTTAAAAACTTAAGATATTGGATGCAATAGGTTTTTATTCAATAAACCCTACAAGTGACTTTGGTTGTGTTTCAGTTCACATTTGTTCAAATTTTAGGTCCAAGCCAGGGTGGTAGCATTCAACCATATTAATGTTATAATGAAAACATTTATATTTACATCAAGACTTTCAGCTAATGAAACGCTTCTCCTCCTCCTTCCCATTGCAGTTGTTACTAGCTTACACTAGCTGGTACAATGAGAAATGCTGTCAAACTCCATTTCAAGCATATAGTTACAAACAACCAAATCCACCTAAATGATGTGACTAAAATGATATGACAGAGTCAAAGCCAATATCTGACCCAAGCTCTTCTCCAGTAAAATAATGCCCTAGAGAAGTCACAGTTCAGGGGCCAGAGATGTGCTGACTGCTCTATAGTAAGCTTCAGTAGGGACCTGAGCATCTGTGTTTCTATGGATACTGAGTCAGCCTTTAGGATAATTTAGGACCCTAGTTTGTACTACCTGTATTGGAAAATTACAGGAGTATTTTGTGCTTGTTTTGTTTTGAGGAAAAATGCTCAGTTTGTGCCACGTCTATAAAATACACACACACACACACACACACACACACACACACACACACACACACAGATATGCAATTATGAAATCTGACTTCCAGATAGAGAGACTCTAGCACAAAGATCTATGCTTCATGCAGCAAGAGTTCTGGGAAATAGGGACAAAGCAGGCCTACCTAAAGTCTTTTACATTTGGATAGCTGTCCTATGTGTCCTGGTGTTCAGTGTCTAGACCCTAAAGAATCAAAAGGCATCAATGAGGAAGTGAGGGGCAATTTTTCTACAAAGAGCAGTATGGCCAGTGAGGGATCAGAGGAACAAGTTCAAGAGCAGGTAAGAGCCATATTTCTTACCGCCAGGGCTGGGCTGAAGGTCCCTGCAACTCATCTAACCCATGGAAAAGTACTCATCAGGACAGGTGAACTACAACAGGACAGGGAGAAGCTGTCCTGGAAGATGGACCATCATGTCCCTCACGCTTGGTGCACAGCCAGTGGCTTTTCCTCCTCACTTATTGCCCAGGACAGAGGCTCATGACCTTGTTTGTTTGTTTGTTTTAAGGGAAATTATCTGTTCTGCTGAAGACATCTTGGGCCCCTGAGGAGAAACTGAGAGGCGGTTCTGCATGTGCTAAGTCAGTGGGTGATAATGGGCACAGTGTGCCCAGCAAAGGCACTTCTTCCACTTGCTCATAAATATTGTTAGCTGATCCCACTGGCCTGGTGTCAACTTTCCCTTCTTACTGGCTGACTCTCTGTGACTTCTAACCCTCCTGTACAATACCAGCTGCTGTGCAGTAAGCTTCAGTCGGGCCCTAAGCATTTGGGCTTAGACCATTGTGTTTCACATCAACCCCTAGAGTTTTTAGACTTCCCCACCCTAAGCTAGGTCACTAGATCACGCCCTGGGTGTGAAAAGATGCTAGTCATGTCTAGGCAATGACCTGTCATTGCAGAGACAGGGTCAGCTCCAGCCATCAATCAAGAACCTACCCTGAAGCAGCAGTGATTGGAGCCCTAAGCTTTGTTTGCATCCTTGGCTGCTCTTCGAATAAGCTGAACCAATTGAGTCAAGCTACTAAAACGCTTTTTATGGACTTCATTTTGGAAATTGTATATCTCAGTCCTAAAATTAACCCACCATGGATCTTAGAGTCAAAACCATTGCAATCTAATAGAAATCTAATAGCCTCAAAACCTTTGCAGGTACAAAACCTTTGCATGGCTCAAACAGGATCTCCTTTCTCTCATCTAGAACTTCCTACCTTGAGTCTCAGCTTGGACTTTTCTAAGTACCCTTCTGTGCTTCTCTGACCAGAGCCAGGTCTATTGATTCAATAATTACCGCTCTAAGCATGGGATTCCAGAAAAGATCCTGGGGAGTGTTAATTAGCTGGGCTAGGCTCCTACTGTGATAAGCCCTGGAGGTGGGTGCAAATATGCAGATGGATTTATTCACCTTAGGGCTTCAGAACATGGTAAAGCACCTGACACACACTAGGCACTAAGTAGATAAGGGTCTGACTAGCTGTGTATGGTCGGAATGAAGTACAGAATTAGTCCAAACGGTGGGAGCCAGGTCAGGGAAACAGCCCAGGCTTGGCTTGCCATGCACTGTACTATCCCACCCCACCCCTAGCCTGACACAATGGTACTGAACTCATGGGATGTGTCCAAATGAGTTCTCAGCCTGGTGGTTTTAGTTCTTTGATCTGTGAAAGAGAGAAGATAACTTGGGGTTGCTTAGGCAAGATAGCCACAGACGGCTCAGTCCATTCTGACATATCTCAACCAGAAACTACTTCGCTTCTTTTGTGTTTGTGTTATAAAATATGGTTCTGTGTTTTAAGAGGAGCAATACAAATGGAAAGACCACTTATTTCATCCTGTACCTTTATTTTAATTAAAAGAAAAGGAAACTCAGGCAGAAGGGAGATATTTTCTCTAGTATCAACTTAAGAAAACTGAATTCTCCATTCCTACACATCTGCAGAGGGAGGGGAATGTGGGAAAGATGGCACTGATGATACTTGGCATAGAGGGCTGGGCTCCTGAGTGAGATGGAGCAGATCTAAAGGGTCCCCAAAGAGTGATGTGCTCCTTTTGAACCTTCACATGACAGATGGGGTAAGCAGCTTATAACACTTCCCAGAAGGTGTGTTTTTGAGTAAGACTCAAGTAGAATCTTTGAGGGATTCAAGTAGAGGAACAGCTAAAGGACCTGACCATATAATGACCCAGTAATGGTCAGAACTCATACTCAAGAATAATTCTCACCCAACATTTACCACTTGGTTTAACAACTGTCCCTGACAATGCTGTCTTTTCAGGCCATGGAGGGCTGAATCAGTTAGGAGGGGCCTTTGTGAATGGCAGGCCCCTGCCGGAAGTTGTCCGTCAACGCATTGTAGACCTGGCCCACCAGGGTGTAAGGCCCTGTGATATCTCTCGCCAGCTTCGTGTCAGCCATGGCTGTGTAAGCAAGATCCTTGGCAGGTAAGCACGAACTTCACCACACACCACCTTTTCTGTAAGGTTTGCTTCTGTGGTCAACCTCACAGCTGCAGGCTCATGTACCATCTGATTTTGCTTGTTTGTTTTTGTATTTATTATAGTTTTTTTTTTTGTTTGTTTTTTTTTTTTTTGAGACAGGGTTTCTCTGTGTAGCCTTGGCTGTCCTGGACTCACTTTGTAGATCAGGCTGGCATCGAACTTACAGAGATCTGTCTGCCCGAGTGCTGGGATTACAGTTGTGTGTCACTGCACCTAGCTGATTTTGTGCTTCCCAAGCCACAACTTTCAGAGTATCTGTTAGAGAAGTAGTGAGAATATTTGATGAGATTTACAGCCCAGCCCTATTAAATCAGCCCCTGAGCTAGACCTGTGGCTTTTGTAAGATGACCAGGAAGCATGACACTCAGAAACATGGAGGCTTGGGAACCATTGATCTTTAAGACTCAGTGTGGTAGTTCCCAGCTCTGTCTGTACCAGGAAACTTTAAACTCTAACAACAGATAAGAAAGCCAGGATCTAGGCTCCAACACAGAGCAATAAAAGGGAATGGACTCAAATGTATGTATAACATTAGCTTCCATTTCACCCAAGTGATTCTAATTTTCAGTTGGAGCTGAGAGCCACAGGGCACAGTTTCAGAAGGACAAGGGACACCAAAGCCTTTGATCCTTCCATCAGAAATATTAAGTAGAGAATTTGGGAATTTCAGAGTTCCATGTCCTGTCTACCTTATTCCCCAGTGCAATGTACACAGACACACAGACACACAGACCCATTCAAGAGAAGCTTTGCTTCAGGGAGATAAAGGGGCTAGAATATAAAGAGAACCCTGGCTCTCCTCCTGAAATTACTAGAGGGAAAGTTGCCTTTTCTTAGGGCCAAGGACAGAGTATTATTTAGGTGATTGTGGAGTCCCAGAGATAAGAGCTTTGAGTGCCAATGACGAAGGTGTTTTAAAAGACCCAGGCTTTGTTTTATTCATTGGCAGAAGAGACCAGAGAAGACAAAAACCAGAGTGCCTCTTGATCAAGCCACTCATCTATCAGCCAGCTAGTATGGCTAGCTTCAGATAGGTTCTGAAGGAGGAGGTTCATCTTTAGGAGCTGAATCAGGCCAGGGAGTCAAAGTAAGGCTAGACTAGAGAAGCAGCTTCAACTTGAACTACGGAACCTTGTAGAAAACCAGAGAGCAAAGGGTGAGGGAGATGGCTCAGACTTGGACAAGGCAAAGGTGGCCCAGCAAGACATCAGAAGGTTCAGTGACTCCAGCTGGCTTCCTTGAGTGAGGCCAGGAGAACAAAGGAGCAGGGTCAACCATGCTAAGAGAAGATGGACGAGAAAAACATGAAGACCTGTGACTCTCCAGGGTCAATTCTGAAACATCCTTTCTTACAAGGGAAAGCTTTGTGTGTTTTCTGATGCAAATAGAAGCTGAGCAGGAGTGGTGGGGGTCAGGGCTGGGGGTTGGAAGCATGTCTCAGTCCCATACCGCTCCTTGGGAGACTCAGAGGGGACAGAGGCTTACACCAGGTCCGTGTTCAAAGGCCCCACCTGCTTATCGGGTAATTTTGGGGGGTTCTCTATTGGAGTAGGTACTACGAGACTGGCAGCATCCGGCCTGGAGTGATAGGGGGCTCCAAGCCCAAGGTGGCCACCCCGAAGGTGGTGGAGAAAATCGGGGACTATAAGCGGCAGAACCCTACCATGTTTGCCTGGGAGATCCGGGACCGGCTCCTGGCCGAAGGTGTTTGTGACAATGACACTGTGCCCAGTGTCAGCTCCATCAACAGGTGAGAGACAGCAGTTCTTGGCATCCTCCTAGGCCCTAGAGTTTTGGAAGATTCCTGTAAGAAACACAAAGGGCCTGGCTTGGGTAGACTAGGGGGTCTGGGGAGAGGCTTTCCTTTGGAGAAGCAGGCAGGAGGTGCTAGGCCTGGCATGTCACCATTCCAGCCTTCTCTTGTGGCACCTCTGTCAGTCCCCACACTAAGTTGTGCTGTATCTGGTTTGCTTCCTCAAACACCGCATCCTCTTCCATTCTGTAAATTTCTTGAGCAGATATGTTCCTGGCTCTCATTGAGTACTCTGTCACTCGTTTTACTTTTTCAATCAATTGCTTACTGCCCTTTCATCAGTCATTTACTCATTCATTCACACATAGTTCATTCAATTTACTCTCTATTAGTTCCCAGAGCATAAAATCCTGTCTTTGTGAAGTTTACAGTCTAATGGTAACACAGAGTACCCACACAGACATGTCAAAAATACAGCTACTTGTCCTGCTGAGGCTAGGAGCCTGATGGCAGTGGGGTAACCTGTGGTAACTTGTTTTAGGGAAATCACGAAAGCCTTTCCTTAAGAAGCAGAGAGTGGAATTCACTAGATGGAAAGGGATACTGGAGGAACTCTGAAATGGCATACAAAATCCTGTAGTTAATGAGAGCTTGCATAGGAAATGAAAGAAAGTTAGTCAAGAGACAAGAAAGGCCTGAAGTACAGTGAGTATAAGATGCCAGAAGAAACTATCCCCAAGAAGCCTCTGGACACTGTATCTTATTCCTGCCTTTGATCCATGCACAGTGGGCAGCCACTGGTATATTTTAAGCAAGAAGCTGATTTATATTTGAAGAAGCTCACTCTGGTTAGAAGGAGAGAATCAATGGGAGTATGTGGGGTGGGCCACTTTGGGCCACTGGAGAAATAGAGCAGTGGCACACACTCACATCTTAACAAGGAGATACAAAACAGGATCAATTGTGCGGAGCCTATCAAGGTCAAAGCTACAGGACCTCTTTAAGCTGCAACTATGTTTCTGCCTTGAAAGAACTGTTTCTAATAATGACATGGGACCAGAAGAAGCAGGTATGAAGAATGAGGTGAGGTCAGTGTTTGATTGTGGACTCAGAATTAGAGACACATTTAAGATATTTAAATGGGTTGTCATGAAGTTGAGTGGGACCAGGACTGCCATAGCTCCTGATTCATCTTTTTCTAACGGTCCTTCTGCTTCCTCATAGAATCATCCGAACCAAAGTGCAGCAACCTTTCAACCTCCCCATGGAGAGCTGCGTGGCCACCAAGTCTCTGAGCCCAGGACACACACTGAGTAAGTGTTCAGAGATTTGGCTGTCCCGATACCTTTGAATGTAGACCCAATCTACACACCCATACAGATACAGACAAGAACATGCGAATGCTCATAAGCCTGTGTGTGCACTGAGTTATTACCCTGAGGCAAAGTCTACGTTAATGTTCATGGGAGACTCATAGGAACATGAGAAAATGGACACACTTAAGACAAATGCCATTCTAGAAAGCCTTTCCATCAGCAAGCAGTTGGAGTGAAGGACTCTAGCTCTCCAGAGCCCCTGTCCACAACATAGCCTGCTGCTTGGGATCCATGGTGGTGGTAGGAGCTGTGAGGAGTATTGCCTCCTATTTCTGATCCTCTCCTTATTCCTTTGCAGTCCCTAGCTCAGCTGTAACACCCCCTGAGTCACCCCAGTCGGATTCCTTGGGCTCTACCTACTCTATCAACGGGCTTCTGGGAATTGCTCAGCCTGGCAGTGACAACAAGAGAAAGATGGATGATAGTGAGTGCTCAGGGGACCTGTGGGCGGCATGAGACACAGGAGACTACTTTGTTCAAGCTTTGATAGGAAGGAAAGCCTTTCCTTCCATGCCCCAAGACTTGGTAGGGCTCTGAGACTCTATTCACAGGAGCCTGGCTCCTCTCCCTTAGCTAGTCCTGTTCCCACCTCTGCAGCCCATCTACTCCTTTGCTTTGGCCACTTTGGTCTGATGGCTTAGTACAGGGGTTTCCTGAAGGCTTTCTTCCTGCCTGGGGGCACTAGGTGACCAGGACAGCTGTCGGTTGAGCATCGACTCACAGAGCAGCAGCAGCGGTCCTCGAAAGCACCTCCGTACAGACACCTTCAGCCAGCACCATCTTGAGCCACTTGAGTGTCCATTTGAGCGGCAGCACTACCCAGAGGCCTACGCCTCTCCAAGCCACACCAAAGGCGAGCAGGTAAGAAGGGGTGCAGGAGATAGGCAGAACAGACAAGGATCAGAGTAAAGCATGTTCTCTAGTCATCAAAAACAACTGCAAATTGCTCCCATGGGCTAAGAGCACCCATTTGATACAGCATTTAGCTGCGTGTACACCTTATTTACCAAATGCCTCCAGACCTCCTTCTTCTCACCAAATCAGAACTTTGAACCTAGTTTTTGCTTGTAGGGCCATCTTTTTGCCATCAGTGGCTTTCTCCAACAATAGAAGCCCACAATTATAGTTAAAGTTCACACCTCAATACCACTCTTAGCCCCACCTTTGGTCTCTCCCTTTGCATAGTCTAGGATTCTGTGTGACTCCTGTACTGAAGCACACCAACCTCATTCATCATGTGCCTCCTTGTAGAATGCCTTCCTTCTCACTACTCTACCTGGAAAAATACCAGCTGGCTATGGCTCAGCTCAATCACCCTCTCCATGAATTTGTCCCTAATTCTCACCTATGATTTACCCCTTTGGTCCCTGTCATCCTTCCTGTCTCATACATGGCTTCTATTCACTTCTCACAATGCTTCCTAATAATCTAATGAGTAGGGTGTGAAGGCAACAGACTTAAGAACAGGGCAGACTCTTGAGACACCCCCCATCTCTAGACCCTTATTATTTATTATTAATGTTACTTTTGTGTGGTTATAGAGAAGAAACTTAGGGCTTCACACACACTAGACAAACTCCCTTTGAGTAGCATCCCAAACCCAGTACTTTAATTTGACAAACCTATTCAACCCAGGTATATCAAATGAATGAACCAATGACTTAATTGAGAAACCAAGAATGATAAAACACAAGCTACAGGGAGTTTCCCCCTCCGGATCTTAGCACATGGACTACAATGGGATGGCTTCTGTGAAAAGCAGACAGAGATATGAACATTCCCATAGTGAGGGCAACAAATGTCCCATAATGCTAACAAGCACTGAGAGACATTTAACATTATCTATCAATGCTTCCAGTGTCTGTCTCTTCCATCCTATCTAGTCAAACAGCCCAGGAAACTCTTTGGGGGTATGGCCTATCACTCTTCTCGGCTTGGGGAAAGCCTACAAGTACACCTTTAAGACCTGAGTATGATGATGATGATGCTAACAAGCAGTTGAAACATTGCCAATGAATGGCTGGGCTGCTGGCCCTGTGCCAACCCCCACAGCTGGGTAGGCAATATGCGTCAGTGATTTTTATCAGCCTTGGCTATGACAGCTGTGAATGTTGTAGACAAAATCAGCTATCAGCAATCCCAGGGAGAGGGCCTGGGTGCACAGCTGATAATCAGAGCATGGCAACAGAAGGCAAGTGGTGAGCCTGCAGGAAGCTTATTCTATGGTGGTAAGCTGGAAAATGCAATGTGCATGGAAAATGCAACGAGCTACCTTTGGAGAATAATGAAGTCCTACTGAGGAAACCCTGGGTATCCACTAGGTCCCAGAGCCATTTCCTGGCTTCATCCATAAGTCCTCCAAAGGACCCTGTTTGGTTAGAGAGCCCCTGTGCCGTGCTGGTGGATGTGCATGGAGGATCTTAGGATGAAAGACTGTTAGAACTACAGGAGACTTAGTGACCACAAAGCCTAGCTTTTCAGTTTGTATGAGGATAACTCAGGGCCTGGAGATTGGGAGGACTCGGGAACGGATGGCTGAGGGATTCCAGCCCTAGTTTGATTCATATGGAATAACCCACTCTTGATTCCATGGATGCTCTTTTTGTTGTTGTTTTTTTAGGGGGGTGAGGTTGTATGTGTGTGTGTGTGTGGGGGGTTCCAGACAGGGTTTCTCTGTGTAGCCTTGGCTGTCCTGAAAGTCGCTTTGTAGACCATGCTGGCCTTGAACTCACTCCATTTGCCTTCTGGGTGCAGGGATTAAAGTGCACCAGATCTGTTTGAACTCTCCGAGCCTTGACTTTTTCTTAACTTTAACAATAGGGGGTCTAGAACCCTCCTCCATTGCTTGTGGGAATGTAAACTTGTACAACCACTTTGGAAATCAATTTGGCACTTTCTCAATTACGAAGAGTGCTGCCTCAAGATCCAGCTATACCATGCCTAGGCATATATCCAAAAGATGCTCAAGTATACAACAAGGACATTTGCTCAACCATGTTTGTAGCAGCTTTATTTGTAATAACCATGTCTGTAAACAACCCAGATGTCCCTCAACTGAGGAATGGATACAGAAATTGTGGTACATTTACACAGTGGAATACTACTCAGCTATTAAAAACAAGGAAATCATGAAATTTGTAGGAAAATGGTGGGAACTGGAAAAGATCATCCTGAGTGAGCTATCCCAGAAGCACACACTTGGTATATACTCACTTGTAAGTGGATATTAGACATATAATATAGGATAATCATACTAAAATCTATACACCTAAAGAAGCTAATCAAGAAGGAGGACCCTGGGTAAGATGCTCATTTTTCATTCAGAAAGGCAAACTGGATAGACATCGGAAGAAGGTGAAAATAAGGAGCAAGACAGGAGCCTACCACAGAGGGCCTCTGAAAGACTCTACCCAGCAGAGTATTAAAGAAGATACTGAGACTCTCAGCCAAACTTTGGGTAGAGTGCAGGGAATCTTATGAAAGAAGCAGGAGATAGAAAGACCTGGAAGGGTCTGGAGCTCCACAAGAAAAACAGAACCAACAAATCTGGGCGTGTGGGTCTTTTCTGAGACTGATACTCCAACCAAGGACCATTCATGGAGATAACCTACAGCCCTTGCACAGCTGTAGCCGGAAACTCAGTCTCCAAACAGACACCCTAGTAAGTGGAACAGGGACTGTCTCTGACATGAACTCAGTGGCTGGCTCTTTGATCACCTTCCCCTAAGGGGGAGCAGCCTTACCAGGCCACAGAGGAAGACTATGAAAGACAGTCCTGATGAGATCTGATAGGCTAGGGTCAGATGGAAGGGGAGGAGGACCTCCACTATCAGTGGACTGGGGAAGGGGCATGGGAGGAGATGAGGTAGGGAGAGAAGGAGGGTAGGGTTAGGAGGGGACAAGGATGGGGCTACAGTTGGGATACAAAGTGAATAAATTGTAATAAATAAATAAATAAAAAAGGAAAAAGAAAGAATAGGGGTCTAACCTTATTTCTTTTGGTGGAAGGAAAATAACATTCCTAAAAGCTGAAAACAAACAAACAAACAAACAAACAAACAAACAAACAAAGAATAGGGGTCTAGCCTGGCGCTTCTGTGTGTACCTATAATCCCAGAACTCGGGGAGGCAGAGGCAAGCAGATCTCTGTGAGTTCAAAGCCAGTCTGGTCTACAAAGTGAGTCCAGGACAGCCAAGGCTATGCAAGATAAAACCCTGTCTCAAATAAATAGATAGATAGATAGATAGATAGATAGATAGATAGATAGATAGATAAACAAGAAAGGAAGAAAGAGAAAAGGGGGGTCTAGAATCTAGAATCTACTGCATAAGACTGAGTAATTGTTATTTTAAATAAAGTGTTGCTTGGCAAGAATACTCAGCAAGCACAGCTGTTCAGCAAGCCGTGATAATAGGTGTATTGTTTTAACCACTATGGAAAGAGTTAGTAACTGCCACATTCTTGGTCTGTCTTTAAAACATTCTCTCTTATTCTGTTGATTCACGTGGTGGTAGACTTAAAATACAGAGGAAGAGTACCCAGATTTATTTTCCTTTTTTGTGTTTATTATTATTATTTAAAATTTATTCACTTTGTATCCCAGTCATAGTCCCCTCCATCTCCTTCCAGTCCCACCCTCCCTCCCTCTTTCTCCTCTATCCCTCTTCCCTAGTCCACTCATAGGGGAAGTCCTCCTCTCTTACCGTGTGACCCTAGCCTATCAGGTCCCAATCAGGACTACCTGGATCCTCTTCCTCTGTGGGCTGGCTAGGTCACCCCACCAGGGAGAAGTGATCAAGGAGCAGGCAACTGAGGTCATGTCAGACTGTGTTTTCTCCTCTTACTAGGGAACCCACATGGAGACAAAGCTGTCTATGAGCTACATCTGAGCAAGGGGTCTAGGTTCTCTGCATGCATGGTCCTCCACTGCTGGTGGGAATGTAAACTTGTACAACCACTTTGGAAATCAATTTGGCACTTTCTCAAAAAACTGGGAATAGTGCTACCTCAAGACCTAGCTATACCACCCCTGGGCATATATCTGAAAGATGCTCAACCATACAACAAGGACATTTGCTCAATCATGTTTGTAGCAGCTTTATTCATAATAGCCAAAATCTGGAGACAACCTAGATGTCCCTCAACTGAAGAATGGATACAGACATTGTGATACATTTTCACAATGGAATACTACTCAGCTATTAAAAACAAGGAAATCATGAAATTTGCAGGCAAATGGGTGGAACTGGAAAAGATCATCCTGAGTGAGGTATCCCAGAAGCAAAAAGACACACATGGTATATACTCACTTATAAGTGAATATTAGCCCTATTATATAGGATAAACATACTAAAAATCTACATTCAAAGGGAAAACAGATTAGACACTGGAAGTAGTAGAAGAGATGGAACAGGACTGGAGGCAAGCACAGACTAGCAGGGGATCAAAGCAGATGCAGAGACTCACAGCCAAATTTTGGACAGAGTGCAGGGAATCTTATGGAGGAAGGGGGATATAAAAGGACCCAGAGGGGACAGGAGCCACACAAAAAGACAAACAAAGCCAAAAAAGCTGGGGCCCAGGGGGGACTGCAGAGTACACAGATTTCTAACAACACCTGGGGGTGACACTGCAATGAGAAATGAGGTCACTTCCACCCTTGTTGATTTCCCAGACAAGAAGTGTGTATCTTTGTCCCATCTGAGAGCAGGCATAAGTACCTGTTTTTATCTTACCTCCAAAGACACAAACCTTCTGTGCCTGGATGAGCAAGCATGTAGATTGTTTCAGTTTGGAATCATTATGCCCTCCTGTCCCCAATTCAAGTTTAAGGTCAGAAAAAAATTCTAGTCATCATTAGCATGTTTAAGATATTGAATGCAACACCACTTTCTTTAACTATATAGCTTTACTTTTCTCTTTGGCCTGGGTTTAGAACAGAAACTTGATTTTGAGTGAGTATTTTGCTGTCAAATCAACACATTCACAGGCATTTCAAACCATTTTTTTTGCACTCACTAAAAATTAGATATTTTGTTCAATTTCATTAGAGTCTAGCTCTGAGCAACTCCACCCTGCCTCTAACTAGGCCCCCTCGGAAAAATAGAACCAAAGTGCCATTTAGTCAGTAATTGCTGCTATGTGCTGATGGTGCCCTGGTGGCCTCCAGAATTGACTGCAGCTTCCAAAAGTGCCCTGCATGCAACCAGCAAGTTTTGTGACTCCTTGGAGAACTGAGCTCAATGGAAATTACTGAAAACAGTTGTCTTCATCAGAGCGGTTATATAACTATGGACCATTCCTTGATTCCAGTCTTGTACACCAGTTCAAATAGTGCTTTGTGGAATGTGTGGCCTGTGTATGTGTGGAGTGTATGTGTGTTGTGTATTTTGGGGGAAGGACAGCAGAGAGCCGAAAGGAAGGTGGGCTATACTCATTCATGCCTTTAGCCTAACAAACTATAGCCTAACAAATTATTTTCTTAAGGAATGCCTTAGGCCATAAACATGCTTATACCAGGTAACACCAGTGGAGTTGAAACTCTTACTGAGCATAACACCAAGTACTTGATAGAACAAAATGAGTCTTTTGAAACAAAATGAGTCTTATGAATCTGTCACATGGAGCTAAATGTTTCTATCTGCGTGTGTAATGTAAATGTGGCATAGTCTTGCTGGTTTGTATCACTGGGTTGCTCAATAAGAACGACAGCAGCAGAGTCCAGCTGTGAGCTCTCTGCAAGTGTAAGAAGTGATCACTGTCATCAGTTTAGGGCCGCCATTGATAGCAGGAACCCCAGAGCCTGAATCCTCACTCCACCTCACAGGAGAGGGTTTGAGTCTTCAGCTGAATTTGCATTTCCTAAGCAGGAATCAATTATTACTGAAAGATTCTGAGCATCCTCACCTGCTATCAGATCCAGCCCTATGTGAAGAAATAGGAAGGAGACCAGCACCCAGTCAGGATAGGATCCTCTGAGGGCCACTCTCCATCAAATACCTGAGTTTCCTTGGCACCAGTGGGCTTGAATTCTGGAACTTGGAAAGGAGAGCCCTAAGCCAGGTCCTGGGAAAGTTCCAGGGCTTTGAGTGGGGGAACTTGCCATGTTGAGCTAAGAGAGAGCAATGGTACATCGAGCAAGGGAGCTTTTTCCTAGACTAGTGTTACCCACTCCAGAGACAGACAGTATGATCAGTAGGAAGACAGGCTTGCTCTGGGGCCTTGCTCTATCCCTGCTGACTTCCCTTTGTTCTCCAGGGGCTGTACCCACTGCCCTTACTCAACAGTGCCCTGGATGATGGGAAGGCCACCCTGACGCCTTCTAGTACACCTCTGGGACGCAACCTCTCGACTCATCAGACCTACCCTGTGGTGGCAGGTAGGATGCTTAGAGGCTCCTGAACCATCTGGACTCTACTCTGAGGGTCAGGATGGGCTTGGGGCAGGGGAAGGCAAGGCGTCTGGCTGGCAGGAGGAAGGTGTTGGGGTACTGGCCTGGAAAGGAGAAGTAGGCAATGCTGACTGGGCCTCAAAGTGGAGCAAAGGGTTGGTGCCTTCAGTCTTTGGCCCCTCTGCATCTCCTCACTTGCCCTTGCAGGGAGGGGCGGAGCGCACACATACTTTAATCTTTCCATCCATCTATACTGGCAGAAGGCACAACAGGGAGGTAGAGCCTCCAGCTACTCCATCTCATTCCACCTGAGGAACACTGTGTAGCCATGGCTCCCCATCCTAGACTCCTCCTACAGCATCCAGGCCTGCCTGTCCCCATACCCTTGCCCCATCTCATGGCTTGGTTTGTGCATGTTCCCGCCTCATCATCTCACACCCCTTTCTCCTTGTTGTCTCCCTCCCTCCGGCAGATCCTCATTCACCCTTCGCCATAAAGCAGGAAACCCCAGAGCTCTCCAGTTCTAGCTCCACCCCTTCCTCTTTATCTAGCTCCGCCTTTTTGGATCTGCAGCAAGCCGGCTCTGGGGGCCCAGCAGGTGCCTCGGTCCCACCCTTCAATGCCTTTCCCCATGCTGCCTCCGTGTATGGGCAGTTCCCGGGCCAGGCCCTCCTCTCAGGTATGACAGGGAGGCCCTGGGCTCTGGAGATGTCGTGGGGGGAGGGAGGTCCTTAAATCCCCTCAGACCAAAGTCCTCTGGTCTGAGGCTAATCCCATCTTTAGTCCAAATCTAGCCCATCGCCGCCTTATTCTCTAATTTATCAAGCACATGGTTCTCTCCCTGTTGGAGAAGTCAAGAGTCAGAAATAGCCACTTTGTCGGTGCTAGCAAGTGGGAAACATCACTCCAAAAGTGCTAGGGGCTGTAAAATGTGAACCTTTTGTATAGATTCAAGAAAGAAATAAAGACAAAATGTGGAGGAAAAAAGACTCTTGAACCAATTTCTGGATCAACTTCCTGAAAAGGAATGTTGAGTCACCATTTGTGACGATCTTCCCACCCAGGGGAGTGGCAGCACCATCGATGGGCGCTGGAGCATCTCTCATTGCCTTAGTTTTGGTGACTGCACAGCTTCACAGTTGGAGGTGTTGAGGTGCTTGCTCTAAGGCTTAAAGCCTGAAGTAGGTTAGGGACATCTGGAGCAAACCTCTTGTATCCTGAAAAAGAAACAGCCCACAGTCTCCAGAACAGAGCAAGGGCTGATGCCCTATACATCTAATCCCAACTGGATCTTCCAAAGAAAGCATCTTCCTAACCAGTCAATGTCTGAACAAATGTCTGAAGGAGTCAAGGTTTGATTTGGGCACAGGCAGAGCCACTTTAAAGTCTTCAGATATCTGACTGACTGTTGACACAGGGACTGGGGGGGAGGGTGTCCCAGAACCAAGAAAGGAAGAGAGCTAGTTTCCAGTTGGGCATTGGAAGACTACTGTGTGAGAGAGCCATCTCCACTGAATATAGATAGTAAGTGACAGAGAACATGCCTGCCTGTTTTCAGCTCTCTGGCCCTATCGTCTTGAGAGGTTAAATCAGAGATGAAACAGGGAGACACAGCCCAGAGACAAGCCAGAGTTGGACAGTCAAGGCCATCTGGACCAGTAGTTTTTCAATATTGTAGACCTCTCTTGCAATTTAAGATGAAAGTCTTCACCAGCTCCAGGTGTCCCAACCAGAGCAGCAGACTGGTTCCATCTGAGTGCTGCCTCCTGCAGGCCTGAGAAACCACAGCAGTGTGACCACTGGCTCAGAGGTTCTAAAGGGCCTGTGACCTAAACCAAAACGTACTTTCTTATAAGCGACAGCATTTTCAGTCTGTCTGACAACTGGTATTTTTTCCCTTCTCCATCCATGTATCGTTGTAATGGATATGGACAATGTAAGGGCAGAGAGGCAGTGGAAGAAAGGAAAAGAGTGTTGACTTGGAGTTTGAATTTTCAAAAGGGTGAAATCAGCAGAGATGGGTCATTTGTTTTGAGCAAAGTGATTAAAATGCACAAACCTGTGAGCTGAGTGAAATTCTGTCAGCCAGAGAACAAGGAGTGGGGAGTGGAAGAGAGAAAGAAATGGCTTGTTTACTGTGGGAGCATGCAGGTTGCACAACAGGGCACACGTGTCTATCTCATTGGAATAGGAGGCCAGGAAGCAGGTAAACGATGTGGCTGAGGGTAAGGGCACGTGATTCAGAGCAGTTCTTCCATTATTGTTTGAGCTGAAGACTTGGCTGAGAGAGGACAGACAGTAAGTATAGAGAAGTCATCACAGACATGAGCTATAGTATATATTATAGTTACAACAGCCCAGGGTGAACTCCCTCACTTTATAGCCCACACTCTCTCCTATCCTTTCACCTTTCTAGCATTGGAAGTATCCCTGTAAACACATGATCAGGACTGATGCTTCCAGTTTCTGTGTGCTAATTTAATGGACATGCCCACTGTCCAAGTCAGGTGTAGGACTAGGAGGTCATCCAGTCCATGGACTAAAACAGCTGACAGCAGATCCCAGGTGGTCACCAAGGCATTAGGTAACCAAAGATGTAGTTTAGTTCATCCTCAGCCAGGTGATGCCCCACTCCTTGAATGGCTGGCCACAATGTGAAAAATTCAGTATAGAGGCAAAGGCCCTAAGAGTGAGCAGGCTTATGGGATCTGGGAGTCCATGTATTTAAGAACAAGAAACAAGTAAAGACTGTAGTTTGGAGAGGCAAGCCCAGATCTTCATCTTAAGGACAAAGTAGATGAGTGCTAATACTTAGCAGGGGATCAGTGCAGACCTCCTCAGAGACTTCCCACCTAAGGCCTGGCCTGACCTAAATACCTGTCCCTTGGCTGAGCCCTCATGGTCTTGAGAGAACATGGTAGGGTGGAGGAATGTTAGAAATGAGCTTAAGAGCCTGAGAACTGTAACCTATCCATCCAGGAATGAGGTAAATCTGAGAGAAGGAGAAAGGAGCAGAGAGCAAATCTCTCCCAAGATATGCTGCAGGAAGGGAGGGGAGAAGGAAGAGTCAAGGAGTTTTCATTCTGAAATTAGCTAAACTCAATCCTGCATGGATCTCCCTAATCCCCTCCATTTTTCTTCTTGCCTAAGAAGCCATTGTCACCTGCTCAAACATTTTTACCTACCTCACAGACTTCTGTACTGAGTGATCCTCTTAGCCTGAGGGTTCTGTGAGTACTGTCTCCAGAATGACCCCCCTGAGCCCTGGTTTTTTTCTGGCCAGCCAGAAACATTAGAGACTTGAGAAAGAATGAGACTTAGCTACTGTTCCTAGAACACCCCCATCCCTTTCCCATTGATCCCCATGCCCCGGTCATGACAGTGACATCAAGGACATCCTTGTTCTTGCTCTTGTGAGGCTGACTACAGCTCAGCTGATGGGAAAGCTGCAGCTAGTCTTTTATCATCAAGGAGCCCAGTATCCTCCTCCATTCTTTTGTAAAAAAATATATTTAGTCTTGCCAAAGAGATTTCTGGGTTGCCATAAATTCTCCTTGCTATCAGAACAAGATAAGGCATTGAAAAGGGGTTACACAGAGGGCAGACATCAAAGGGGTCAAATGAAATAGTCTCAAATCACCTCTACCCTCTAGATTCCTTCCTCTAGCTAATGGCTTTCTGTTCCTGCTCTCTACCTCTAATTAGAATATTGACCAAGAATTCTGTGGTACCAGAATTTTCCTAGAGAATTCCACTTTGTAGCCAGCCAACCTATGTTGATGCCTAAGTCAACATTTTTAAAAGAGGCCCCCACTGGAAGTCTATTGGAATGCAAAGGATTTGGAATTAGACAGCAAGGATAAATTTATTATGAAGAGTCTTTGAAAGAGAATGGGTAAGAGGGTGTGTCTGACCAAAAGGGAGCACCTCCAGCTGGTGGCTTCTTTTGTTTTGTTTCTTGGATTGTTCAAGATTCTTTTTGTTGTTGTTGTTGTTTGGTTCTCTTATGGTGTAAGGATGTACAAAACCCCATATACATAAAATACACGAGTAAATACATATTTTTGAATAAAAAATGAAAGAGAGTTTTTGTGGAGCAGTTAAGACAGTCTATTAAGGCACAGTTTGGTTAGGCTGGTGTCCTAGAAAAAACTTTGTCTTTCCAGGAGGGCCAGGTTTTATTAGGGGAAGTCTTCAGTGAGCTGTTTGAACTATTGATTCTCAAATCTTTCTTGCTGAGAGAAAATTAGGTAACTGAAGAGAAATGAAGATTAAAATCCCTGAGTAGAGGGACAGAGACCAGTGAATTCTTTTGCAAGCACTAGCATTCATGAGGTGAGGCCCCAAAGAGAGAGATCATGGGTTAAACTGTGACCTGAAGTATGTGTCCAGGAACATTGTGTAGTAGACAGCTGAGATGAAGAAGCTATAGGTTCAGGTGGCAGAAGATGGCCAGAAGGGCAAGGGACAGTGCCAGAAAGGGCCCAAGGAACAAGACTAGCTTTAGCAAGTAGATGGCCAGAGAGCCAAAACTTTAATTCATGGGAAGTATGCAACCTGCCTTAAAATCGTCCCCACAGTATGCCAAGATGTCCCCGCCAGCCAAGAGTAAGGTGAGCCCAAGTCACAGGTTCTCCTCTGAATTATATCCGTGTGTGGCAGATAGGGAGACTGTAGTTCAGAGAAATTAAGTAATTTGTTCATAGTCTTTCCTGGATCTAGTATTTAGTCTCAGTTTTAAAATCTCTGTCTGTCTGTCCCTCCTCCCCATTCCCCTCCCCCTTCCTCTCTCCTTTCTTCTACCCTCCCTCTAGTTCTTTTTCCTCTAACTCTCTTCCTCTCTTCCTTTTCCCCCCTTTCTTGCTTCTTCCCTCCCTCCCACTAATAGGTAAGAAAGAAGAAAGGCAGAAGCATGAAGCCTGAGTCAGCCACCCCTCTTCCATTCCTACTACCCTGCTGCCCATCACCCTGCTCCCCTTCCTGGATAGACCCACATCACTTTCCAGTGCTTAGCCAGGGGCTTCACACAGGGGGCGCAAGGGGACAACTCCTTTATATGAAATTCAAAGTTCATTTTGGGTAAATCTTCTGTTTATTCCCTATTCTAAATATGCCAAAGTCCATGCCCGACTGCACCTCCCCCGCACATTTCCAGCCTTTCCTTTGTTCTTCTGCCCTTATGTCAGGTGAACAGAAACCACGTGTTTAGTCCAGTATCATCTAGAGCTAGATGCTGAATAAAGACAGATTAGTTTGAGCCTAGTGTTCTGGTGTCAAAAAATCCTAATGCTATTTTTAATAATAAACACTAATAGCTTGTTTCTGCCAGGGTGTTTTTCTGCAAGAATTTCATTTCTAATATGTGAAAGTTGCACCAATCAGTGTCTACCCAGAGCATGAGGCAACAGATTAAATTATACTGATAACCTCGGAGTTGTAGGATTAGTGCGTGTACAGCCACTCACATTCCACACAACTCCTATTTGGCTGGTCTACAGGCAAATAGGAAGCCATAAAAGCAGGATGTGTATTCCTAGCCCTCTGATTCTTAGCCCCTTTTCTCTGGAAAAAGGGCAGAACTTGAATGTGTAGGTGTTGTTTGCTGGGTTGGCCCTAAAGCCCATCTTAGTCTAAGGTCCATCTCAACTCACTGCCAAGCTCTCCTCTCCTCTCTCTCTGTGTCTGTCTCTCTGTCTGCTAAGTCCCCACATGACTAGCCCTTAGGACTTTCTCAATAAGTACTTCTTGAATGAAAAAACAAATGTTCTCATGGGTCAGAAAGAATTAGTCACTGTGCGGCTGAAAATCCATAGGGTTTCATTGTATGTATTTTCCCATATGTTATCACTAATAAGGTACCCCTTTAAGAGGTTTAGATCTGAGAGGGCATTAGTGGAAGAAGGAACAATCTGTGACATAGAGAAGATAGGTCTGGTGAGTTGGTTGACAGGGCTCACAGACAACCCTAGAAAGGTGGCAGAAAGTACTAGGGCCAAATGGCTATCATCTAACACTATGGTCTCTCTACCAGGAGTGATTTTTATATCCTTATTCCTTCATATTGGGAACATACAGCAAAGTCTGGAGATACTTTGAGTTGTCATAGTGGGTGGGAAATTGTACTGGAATCAGGTTGGTAGAGGCCAGGGGTTCCGCTCAATGCCCTGTAATGTACAGGAGAGCTGCACAACAAAGAATCTACCAGTAAGTAATGTCAGGACCACTGAGATGGGATTCTACCAACATCACTAAGAAATAGTTTTCCAAAATAATTCATTATTCACATTGGAGCATTTTAAGAGTGGAATGACCATTGTTAATAAATATTCTGAGTCAGTGGTCATCATATGGATAGACCTCAGAAAACCAGGATATGTAGATTCTGGTCTGTACCCACAGAACAGGGGTGATGAGAGGCAATCAGTCAAAGGATTCTGGTTATTGGGCAGGGGCAGATGGGAAGAGCATCAACAGGTTAGGTGAAGGCTCCCAAAAAGGGAGCTTTCACTTCCTGGTGTGAAGGAAAGACAGATCCAAGGAGATGGAGCGTCAAAGGAATGCCTTGGTGTCACTAGGATGTAGGCATGACAAAAATCACAGATGAACAGAGATAGAACAAGGATGAAACATACTAAAAACCGATTTTTAAAGAAGTATAGTTGATAAGAATGCCTTTTATGATCATGTGTAGAAGTTAGCAATCTCTTAGTGGTGTTTCCTGTTATGTTGGAATAGTCAACATGTTTCATGTTGTTACTATTCTGATTAATTATAGCTACCTGGAAGTCCAGGCCAATCAGTAGGAGCTTCCTCTCTGGTTGATTAGCAATGTCTGCCTCATATCCCCAAAAGAACAGTGATGGATCCCCATCTACTTTATTTCACAAGGCCTAGTTGTTTCATTCCTTTGAAAGCTGGGTGAAAGTGATGCACTAAGTCCGTTGTTCTTGTGTATTTATTTAGTCCATTTGTGCAAGATACTGTGCTGGGCAGGGAGATAAAGACTAAGGACACCACCCTGGCACCTAATACTTGGACATTTTTGTGCTGCAATATAATAGTATTTGTGAAAAGAAAGCTACTAGGGAAGGAAGAACAAAGTAGGACTACAGTTGTAAGAGCACCTTGCTTAGTGAGCCTCTACCCTCCAGAGGAAACAAGAACCTGGGCTCAGAGGAAAGAGGAAGGAGTCTTGGAGAATGTCCATGGTTTCAGCAGTACTGGCTGAGGAGAGACTTGCTGAGCCTCAGGAGGGTGGGACAGTAAGAATGGGATCCACCTATACAGCAACTAATGACTCTTTGGTGTCTTTTACCAGGTCGAGAGATGGTGGGGCCCACGCTGCCTGGATACCCACCTCACATCCCCACCAGTGGACAGGGAAGCTATGCCTCTTCTGCTATTGCAGGCATGGTGGCAGGTAAGGGTTGAGGGAATGGGCATAAGCATTGCAAAAGGGAAGTGTCGAAGGAATAAAGAGACGATAGGTGACAAAAGATAGATTGTGTCCCACTCATAGGCTTCTGAAAGGACGCTAAAGGATGGCTTAACTAAAGGATGGGTCAACCTTCATATAAGCACCTAGAGAAAATCCCCACTGCCATCTTAGCTCCTTGATGCCTCTCATCTTAGTATTCTTCTCCCTAGATCTCCATGTAGACAGACCTGTGCTCACACCAAGCTTCCCTACCTCCTCCTCTTCCACTGCATCAAAGAGGAAGAGAATGCAGCAACACTGTGAGATAAACATGAGCCAACCCCTGGCTTCATGTGGTTTACATCAAATCAGATGAATCTCAGTTTACCTCTTCAGTAAAACCTGAATTTGAATGATAATGATGGTGAAGATGATGGTGGTGATAGTGAACATGATGATGATGAAATACATATTCCTTTGCATTCCACACTCACTCAGTGATGAATAGGGCCCAGGTTCTAACTACTTTGAGGATACCACAGAGTATGAGATAACAGTCCTTCTTCACACTCATTTGGAATGAGTGGATTGTCCTGGAATTTTGTTTGGCGGTCCATTTGATGTCTGTCTGCCACTGTGATCTAATGATGACTCAGGATTTCAGGGTCTGGACAAATGAGTAGAGCAATGACAGTTTCTTTGGGAAAGTCCCAGTCTTTTAGGAGCACTGTAGGAAAGCTTCAGGGATGGATAGATGGTTAGAACAGAACCATTTCCTCTGCCCAAGGAATAAGGGCATGAAGGTTTAGGGAAGGGCTCTGAACTCAGGCCATGTGTGACCCCTAATACCCACCCTCTTCCAACTTCCCTGGCTCTGACCCTAAAGATTTGGCCCTAGTCCACCAAGCCTGCTTCCCCTTGGCAGGGGTTAATCTTTGCCAGCCAGCCACCCACCCACTCTGGGCACCCTGTGCACAGGCAGGTGGGCTGAGTTCTCTTAGGCTGAGAGAGAGGAGGGAGCAAGGAGTGGAGGCTTTGCTCCCTGGGAACCTGCTGAGCTGGCACTTGTTGCTGCCCGGTTACCGTGGCGATGTGCTTAATGCAGCGTTGAAAATACAGAATACTGACTCCTCTCTCCCTCCTGGCCCAGGCTTCCTCTCTCCCTCCCTGTCTCCCTCTTGTGGAGCGTGAAATGAGATTGGTCAAGATAAAAAAGGAAAAGATTCAGTTATTTTTTTGAGTGTGGATAATGGGGTCTCTCAATCAAAATCCTAGGTTCCAGTCTGCTTCCTCTGCCCACCCGCCCCCCCCCCAAGCCCTCTACTTTCCCTGCTGCTGCTTAGAGGAGAAGGAAGCAACATAAGACATGACTTTTTTTTTTCTCTCTCTCTCTCTTAATTATGAATGATTTTTAGGGCCAGGACCAGATCAAGGGGTTCCTGGGGCCAGAATATGACCTGGAATGTGGCTGGAAGGCAAGGGAAGGATTGCTTGAGGAAGACCTCACCTTGCTATGAAGAAGTACTTTTTCACACACAAGCATACATTTACAGTGTGTGTATGCATGTACACACACATACCTGTAAACAGACATATACGCACATGAGCACTCACAACACCAACCACATAGACTAAGTAAATTGCAAAAGGGAAGGGTCTCATCATACACAGTCGTTGGGTTTCCGTAAGTTTTGTATATACTAGTTTTCAGGAAATGCAAGGCCATTAAAATGAATCACCTGGTTCCTAAGAGTGCTTTTGTGCAAATGACTTCTGAAGGAATGTCTTTTGTAGAAAAATAACATCCTACCCATATCTTACTACTGCCTATGATCTCTCAGTTGACTGAGTGGGAATTCTTTCCATTACAGTCAGTTAAGTCATTAGCATCTACTGCCTATATGTAAAGCAGATAATAAGGGCTTCAGAAAAGACATGTCAGCTACATTCTTTAATCAGTTTTTAAAGGAATAAGTGGTAATTTATTATACATTTCTGTATACCTGGCCATTTATATGCATAACTTTATTTTTCTTTAGTCCTTACAATAAATCTTGGAGACTGGTAGAATCCAAGTTTTACAGTTAGGGAAAGCAAGGTTTACAAGAGCCAAAAGGTGTGCTCAGGGATGAAGCTAAGCGACTATGCTTTTCAAACACAAATTTATTGATTTAACATCTGTGTCATTTTCCATCTATTCATGCTTTCTTCCACCCTTTCATTTTCTCTTTTTATCCAACTATCTTTTTTCTATCCTTCCTTCCGCTTATTTTATTCATCTGCCTTTATATATACATATAAGTCATTCCATGCATTTCCTCCCCATCAGTCCTTTCATCCACCTATCTATCCAAGCATGCATACCTCTTACTCCTTCTAGTATATCTGTACTTTACCCTTCTCCAGCCATCTTCCCAGCATCTACTTTCTCATTGCTAACACTTCTATTAACCATATTCTATCCAACCTTGAACGCTTTTCAATTAACAAATATTACAAATATCTACTGTGCCTGCAGAAATGCACAAAGCATGTCCCTCTGTTTGTCATAATGGACAAGAATAAGCAGTGTTGGTCAATGAATGAATAAACATAATATCACATAAAGATAACTATGCAAAGGCAATAAAATGTGGTGATGCAATGAAGAGCTACAGGGAGAGGAGATAACTACTTTAGATTGAACATACAGGAAACCTTTCTGAAAAGATTTTCAAAGTGGTCAGCCAAGTGATAAACTGAGGCTGACCATCCCTAGCCCAAAAGAAGACCAAGTACAAAGGCCCTGAGGCAGGAAAAGCTAATTTAGCATGACAGTATATGTAAAGAAGGCAAGCATGGTAAAGAGTAGTGGATACTAGAGCGAGCACTGCAGTGTGGGGAAAACTGGGCGGCAGTAAGGCCATGTTTTAGAACACTACTCAGATGCTTGGAGAAATAGAGTGTAGACACAGAGATAAGTTAGGGGATCATTGCTGTAGGTTTTTTGTAGGAGACAACAGTTGCTTTAGCTAAGAAAGTAGCCCTGAAGGATAGGAAAGGCACTTAATATGTTTTTGTGATAAGTGGAACAAAACCTGACTATAGAGATGAGAAATAAAGGCAAAACTATAGACTGGGCTTGGGAAACATCATCAGTGATGGTGAGAATCCCTGTGGGGCGGCAGGAGAAGCGGTATAGTAGAAATCAAGAGTTCAGAGGCCATAACAGAGTTGAGAGGGTTAACTAAATACCAAGCTTCATATCTCAGATAGGCTTTAAAATGAAGTTGGGGTTGATTCTTCTACATGATTTGGAGTTCTGGTAAAGAAGGGGCCAGAAGAGAGTATGTAGAAAAAAGCAGGCAAGTTGCAAAGAAATTCGGGTGACTGAGTGACACAGATTCCAAAGGAAGTTAGGGACTAGGAGGCCAAGGGAATTGCTGCTGTTGAAGCCATCATTGGAATTATCAGATCTGATTCTAAGACACTTTGCATAGATTGGCACTAGCCTGATTAGAATAGATTATGAAGTGAGGGCAGAAACCCTGAGACAGAGAAAGAGGCTAGTAGCATCTGATATAAGAGCAAAGGGGAACTGGCAGTGACATTTCATTACCTGTGGCTATACATAGGTTGACAGATATGGTAGCACACAGATGCCACACTCCAAGATGTACCATCTACCCAGATGCAACCTCTATCCCAGCTTCCCAGTGACTGAGGTAGTCATGTAGTGTATATTGTGCCGAGTGAGTGAATGCATTAATGAGTGACACAAAGGGAGGGCTCACACACTGAATTCCTCAGCTCTTTTCCTTGTCCTTTAGAGATGCCAATGTTCAGCATTTGGAGGCCAGAGTAAGAGCACAGGATGGGAGCCCTCACTGTAAAGCCAGAACAGAATTGGCCTCCTCCAAGGGAATGCTGAAACCAGGGAAGTGAGAGCACAGCAATAGTAAATAGGCTTACTTCCCACTGTAGGCTATAGAAGCAAACACTGGTAGAGGGTCATGGTAACCAGGAGGCTCTTTAGCATTGTGGCATTGGCAAAAAGCCTTGAGGACTTCTGCATAGAAGTTTCTTCATTTGGGCTGGAGAGATGGCTCAGCCATTAAAGGCTAGGCTCACAACCAAAAATATAAGAAGTTTCTTCATTCATTAGTAAATAGTTAGATTAGATAATTTCTTAGTTTTCTTCTCTCCTTCCCAACCCCCTTTCTTCTTATACATGTATTTTCTTCCAGATCTGTCCCTAACCCAAACACTGTGAGCTTGCTGCCTGGTATGAAACCCCTAGACACATAGAGGGTTCAGCAACCTTTCCCTTCCCAAGGCTCTTCTCCGGCTTCCATCCCTCCTATACAATGAACATCCCTCAATAGGGATTCCTGCCTTAAAGTCCAGCCCATGCTTTAAGATTTACTGTGTGACTGATCTGAGTATCCTCTGAAGTTTTTTAAAAGCATCTGTTTCAGGAGAATATAAGGAGAAGCCAACCTTTATTGATGTTGCTTTTATCAAGAGCATGACTCTAAGCATATAATACTCACCATTTCGTTTAATTCTCCCCAAAATCCCATGAGATAGGGACAAGAGTTTGCCCCATTTAATAGCCAAGGACACTGAGGCTCACACATGGAGAGAGAGAGAGACAGAGAGAGAGTGGGAGGGGGAGGGAGAGAGAGAGAAACAGACAGAGACAGAGAGATACAGAGAGACACAGAGACAGATTATATCCAAGCCTAGAAGTAGAAGATGGAGACTGGACTTCAGACCAGTGAATTGCAGAGCTGAGGAGTTTTAAACCTTCACTCCAAAGTCGGAAGGAGGTGAAAAAAATCATAGAAAGGACTTAGCATCACAATCATAGTTGGCAGAAGACTGTGTAAACATACTTTTGAATATTAAATTTGCCTAGAATCTGGCTGTATCTGTAAATGAAGTCATCTGGTAAATGTTTGAAGGAATTACCTGGAATTTATGATCATGAGTTCTAAGGTTAAGGTCATGCACCATCATTGGTCAACAGTGTAAGTGGAGACAAATCACTTACTCAGGCTTCACTTGAGTTTCCCATTTTGCAAATTGGTGGTGTGGGAGACCACTTTATAGGATGGTTGGGAGAGATGTAGAGGGCATGATTTGCAGAAACATGCTTTGCAAGCTCTAAATTACACAACAAATGATAGGTGTAGTAGTCAGCTCAACTTCTACTTCATTGCTGTTGTATAAAGGAATTTTTCAGTAAATTCTTTGACAATTCTTTTGGGAAAACTAAGGATCAGCTCACAGAAAGAGGTAGCCTGACATACCTTGTGTAAATTCATGCACTGAACTTACCTAAAGCAAGGGCACAGTTCTTCTGAGAACAGATTTCCTCTTTGATCACAAGACTCCTCTTCCTGCCATGGGCTCCTCTGAAAAGTCACTTCCGTACAAAGTCCAGGTAGCTGAGAAAATCGAATTTGAATCTGACTCCTCGAGTTTTGGCAATTTCCACGCTACATCAGATTTTCAACTTGTGTGGGTTTCTGAAGTCTCACTTTATTCATCTGGAAAATGGAGAATATGACATCTACCTCCCAGGGATTTGGGGGGTATATGAAGGAGCTACCCAAAGTGACCCATACTTGGGGACCTCCTCAGTGCCACTGTCCCTGTTAAGGTTTTACTTGCCTTGTCCAGTGCCAATCCCTGCCAGCCCTACAGACCTGTCTCCCTGTCCCAGTCCCCATACTGGTATCATGAACCTCACAGGTCTCTTGCCTGTGTGTTCCAACAGGAAGTGAATATTCTGGCAATGCCTATAGCCACACCCCGTATTCCTCCTACAGCGAAGCCTGGCGCTTTCCCAACTCCAGCCTGCTGAGTAAGTTCCTGGGGTTGTCCAGGCCCTCTGATGGGCAGAGGAGGGTTGGGGTGGAGAAAGAAGCCAGACCAAAGAGTTGGGTGGCTCCAGTTTAGATGGAATGTCTAGAGAAATGGCAATTGTTTGTCATAGAAAAAGTAATCAGCAGATCACAGTATCTGCTGGGTTTAGGGGACAGAACAGAAGGCCAAACATTCTTCAGCTTTTGTATCTCTCCTTTCCACAGCCATATTTGTTAACATTTTGTGTAAAGTTTAAGAATCAAGCCTTGAAAAGCAAGGGTAGAGAAGGGCAAAGTTACACTCAGGCAAAGCCCGAGGGAGGCTGTCCTGCCTGCAGGGGCTTATAGTCCTGCCAGGAGACACGATTCAGTTCTCTGCACATCGCCTGCTGCTCTCCTTCCTGGGAGCTGAGGCCAAGATGCCATCTTGTTCATTAGTCATCTAAATATGTTGAGAATAGTCATGAGTCACCACCAAACTTTGTTCCATCCAGTTCTTTATATTTGGCTTGAGAAGTGAATAGTATTCAGGGTGGATATCTGGAAGGTGAGTCGCAGTAAGCTTTCAGACTGCTTTTTCACCCCTGTCCTGCTTTGTGTCCCTGAACTGTTTAGGGAAGATTTTGAGGAAAATAAGTCCACAAAGACCTTATGAAATTCTTCCAGAGTCTTCTCAAGTGGTTGCCCTATCAATTGTCAGAGCAAACCTGAACCAGAGAGAAGCAGTGGTCTCAAAGATGTCCAGTTTCACAGACATGTTGGCAAACTGGCTGGACCACCCATTTCCTAAAATCCCTTTTCCTATTGTCCTATATCTTAGAAATGAGGGGAATTACTTGTGCTGTTTTAGCCAGATACATTCATTTCCCAGACTGATGTGTTCAACTCCAAGTTTAGCCAGAAAGGGCAAAGACAATGAAATTGCTGGGGTTAAGTGGACTTTCCTGGTGAGTTTGGTGGGAGTCCCTCAAGCCTAAAACATCTTGGGCTGGCCAGGAGTACAATTCTTTTGGGTGTTCAGAAGATGATGTTCTGACCTGCCATTATTTAGGCAAGGTTAGCAAGCATCCCAGTGAGGTTTCACATATAACTGTTCTCTGTTGCCTACTCCTTGAAGCAAGAGTGTTGAAGGTCAAAGCGGTTATGAGGAGTAGGGGACAGGAAGCCATCATTTTCAGGCTAGAAACTCAAAGGTGAAGCCAGAGGAGGAAAGGTGGGAGAGGAGTTAATCTTTGAGGATCAGATGGGCTGGGGGTAAATGATTAACGTGTGCTGTCTTAAAGGTCAGCAGATGTAGAGGAACGCTACAGCATAACTTCCCCTCTGACCAGGATGTTGTTGTTTTAATGTCCAGGTTCCCCATATTATTACAGCTCTACAACAAGGCCAAGTGCACCACCCACCTCTGCCACAGCCTTTGACCATCTGTAGTTGTCATGGGGACAGTGGGAACAGCCAGGCAACAGGAGGACTTGGCCTGAGACAGGCCCCAGAGAGTCACACAAAGGAATCTTTATTTATTACATGAAAAATAACCACAATTCCAGCACTCCCTGTGTGGTCAATTAAATGAACCATGAAAGTCAGGATGACCTTGGAGAAGGCCAAACTGTCCTTCAAGATTCCTTTTGTGAGTGACAGGAGTTCCAGGAAACAAGAACCATCCCATTTCAAAAAGAGACAAAATTAGAGGAGGCTTATACCCAGGCTGGTACCCACCAAAGGAGAGAAAAAGGGTTCACAAAGAACTTAGAGGCAGACGTGTCTGAGGGTGTTCAAGGGCCGCCTGTGTGATCTTCATCAGTACAACTTCAGCAATTATGGACAGTAAGCAAGTCCTCTAGCCCACAGTCATAGTCCAGGGCCAAGGCTCTACCTATCAACCATTCCAGGAGTTGTTACCATGTTTAGCCTCAACCACCTTCTGGGCAGCAACTTTCTGGGGCTGTCAGCTGACCTTCCCTTCCCTGTTGCTGTGAGCCTACAAGCACCCTCTAGCCTCTCATCCAGCGGGTCATCCCTTTGGCAGCATGAACCTGTCCTCTGGGAAGGGCAGTGAGGCTCTACACGGAGCACAGCAAGACATGACAGCTGGGACCACGTCCTCTTCTCAACAGCCCTGCCAACTCAAGTGTGCTTTCTGCAGCTTCAGCCCACACAGCCACCGAAGAAGCCAGCAACAAGATTCCTGGCTCCTCAGCTCCCCCCCCCCCCAATCTCACTGTAAATACCGTAAATGAAGCTCTGTTTGGGTCAAGCTTCCTTCTTTCCATCCCCCAGACTTTGGCCTCTGAATTGTCTCCCTACTATGTGGGCTTTTCTCCTTGACCCCTCACCCCTTTTTTAACAACCCACCATTACCACATGACTCAATAAACCATTACTCTTGGTCTCAGGTTTTGGGGCATCTTGGGGATGGACGCCTGTAAGCATAGAACCAAGTGACTAACACACTCACTTTGAAGACAGAGATTAGACATTTTAGATACCCTGGCTTAGTAGTCTCTCCTTGCCCTTAATAGATGTCCAGTGCTGGGTAAACCAGTTATTCCTAGTGTGTCACAGGGCCATGCCAGTCATACTCTCCATACGCAGTTGGTATTATCTGAAATCCGGAGTTGGGTTGTGAGTTGGAGGAGATCCACAAATAACTATCAGGGGTGGGGCTCCCACATATAAATAGTGGTTTTGCTCTTCATGGTGCTGAAGGAGCAAGAAGACAGACTTCTCTTTCGTGTCAGGCACATTGTGGGGGCCATTGAGGAAGACAAGTTCAGGTCAGCCCAATTTTACAAATGAGAAAACTGAGCTTTGGAAGACATGGGATGATGTGGTAAAAGTGGGAAGCCATGGATTCAACTAGATCTTATTCTAAATCCAGCACTTTCAAACAACACCACAGGACCCTCCCTCTTCAGGAATACTGGAGGGTTCTAGATACAAGCAAGGATTGGGCGGGAGCTTGCTACCAATGCTTTATTTTCTTTTGCTCTCCACATAGGAGGGGAGCTGTTTCCATCTACGTGAACCCTCCCCTCAGCTGGACCCAGATGGAAAGAGGGACAGGATACCTGGGAAGATAGTTAGGTCAAGTTTGGTGAAAGGGAGAATTTGTCACTCCAATACTCTATTCAAGGTGCTTACTGTATCCTCCATGCTTGGGAGGATAGACATTGAGAGCTAAAGCTGTTACCTCTTCAGGTCTACCCCAAAGGAGGTTTCAGGAACATGCAATGGGCAAGTATGGGATGGGCCTAATTGTGTCATGAGGAGAAACTTCCCATGAAGAAATCCTGTCCCCATTGTTCATGGGTATCTGGAATGAGGCTCATCTTTTTAAAACAGGAATTTCCTGTCTGTAAGCTTGGAAGTAGGAATCTGGAGCCTAGCTTACTGAAGCTTTTCATGGCTCTGAACCACTGGATTCATGACCACCCTAAGGCAATCAACAACTGAAAATCACTTTGAGATTCATGGTGTTCCTACAGAGTGATCCTTGCATTTATAAACAAGACTCCTTCAGAAACACTATGTGCCTCTGACAGTCCCAAATGACCAGAGGGATCTGGCATAATTGTTTGATGCAAAGCTTAACTTCCCTTTTCTGAGCTCGGCTAGTCACTGCAGGAAACTAAGCGCAGAGTGGGAGATTGTGTGGTATAAGCCAGCATCAGCAGGTACTTGCCAAGATCTATTCTAATACTCTATCAAAGGTCAAACTAGAGACCCCTTTGGGGCTCAGAAAGCATTCTGATGTATATTGTGTGAATGAGACTAATCAAAGTACCTCGGCACTTAGGGTGGTTCTGGGAGAAGACTGGTTGTGGCATATGAGGACACAAAGAAGAAAGGTTGGGAAGTGGTTCTGAGGCTGAGCCAGAAGGCCATGCTCACGCCGGGGGTATGTGAGGGGACACCTGTGGGTGACTACAAGTTGAGAGGACTAGTTCACTCTTCAGGGGGAGCTGAGGGCCCTGGTTTCTGTGCACTATGGAGGAATAACCTTTGTTACCAGGAGGACTTAGGATGAGGTGTTTGCCCTGAGAACCTACCTCACTCTTTTCCATGGCACTTGAAACAACCATTTCCACTGCCCTGGTAAAGAGACTTTCGCTTTAAAGGCAGCACTTCCTATCCATCACCCATTCCCCCCATCCTCAATCTTCCCTGCTTCCCAGTACCTTTTAGCAGAGTGCCAGGTCACCAGGAGCTTACAGCAAGCCCAAGATGGTAAAACGAGCAATGACTAGGTTTCTTGCTGGAGGAAGAGTGGGCCCCAGGTACACAGGCAGGGCTGCCAAACTGTAAGCTAGGAAGGTGGTTGGGGAAGAGAAGACGTTTTGATTTGTCCCTCCAAGACCTGCCCTTGGGCTGTCTGTAAGTCTCCCTTTCCCCACCTTCCCAGGTTGTATGTAAAGCTCTTCTTTCTCTACCTTACTTAGGCTGTCTTCAATCCCCCCTTTCCCTACCTTTTCTAGGCTGTCTGTAAGCCCCCATTTCCCTACCTTCCCTAGGTTGTCTGTATGCCCCCCTCTTCCTCACTTTTCCTAGACTGTATGTGAGGTACCTTTCTCCCCTACACTGCTTTCCCTGTCTCCCTAGGCTGTCTGTATGTCCTGCCCTTTCCCCACTTTCCCTAGGCTGTCTGTAAGACCCCTTTCCTTACCTTCACTAATTTCTCCAGAATTCTTGCCACAAGTTGTTACTGAGAAATAGTAACTGACCTACTGTGCAAGGCACATATTCAACTTAAAGCTCAAGGAATAACGCTTAGTGACCATAGTCCACAAATCCTGAAATAAAATAGTGATAGACTCAACAAGGTTTCCCCATTCCCATCTGCCCCCTCTGTCTGGTGCCTTACTTTACCCCAAATATCTTTCTCCAGAGTTTACTGTAATTACCCCTTGAGATAATTCCCTTGGGAATGGGACTGAAGATCTCGGTGTCCACTCTCAGTGAGCTTGTGCCTCACCATTGGCCTGTCAGATGGGGCTGTGGACAGTGTTTCTGGTTCTCCTTGATCTCGTTCCTCCTTGAGCCTTACAGTAGCCCCCACATACACAAAGGTCTGCTTTCATTTGTTCACATTCTGAACAATGGTCTCTTTTTGCACTTGGAGAAACTGAGACCAAGAGCTAACTTAACGAGGTCATCATCTAATTCATAAAATCGTTGAAAGCAGTACTGAATCCCTTAGTAGAGGCCTAATATTCACTCAGTTTTAAGGCTGTGTGAGTATGGGTGTGGCCATGCTTCAGAGAGACCTCACATGCCCTTCTCTTCATGGGGAGGGATAGAGGTTACTGGGTCAGTTATGGCTACTCAGCAGTAGCTCTGGATAAAAGGCCAAGGCAGAGGCAGAAGGCATTATGGGATCTGCTGAGGCATGGCTGTGTCAGGCTGTTCAATAATTCCCTTCTGCCCTTGGTCCCAAGTTCTCCCAGATACCTACCCTTTAGAATCAGAAAGCATTCCCTCTGTGGGGAGGTGATTACTCCTTCATAATTACTTTGTGAGGTAATTATGAGCCCAAGCATCTCTGGGGAAAGCCCCTCCCTCCCACAATAGCCTTTTCTCTCTCTTCATCTTTCTACTTCTTTTTTTTTGTTGTTTCTCTTCTGCTGAGTTCCAAGCAGTTATTCCTTTCCTCTTTGTGAAGGAGCTTGGCATCTTAAGTGGTGTAGATTCATGTTTGAGAACAGCTTGGAGATCTTGTATAGGCTCAGGCAAGGAGGCCTTCTCCTCCCTCTCCCTCATTGCTTTGGCTCTCTGGGGCCCTCCGCAACACAGACCCTGGGATGGGTACTGCCTTGTCCCTGGGGCTCTGGGCAGACTCACAGCATGTGTGCACAGGCACTATTCGTTACCTCACCACAGTAACCACTCTCCATAAACAGAGTCCAGGTGCCTGGTGTTCTCTGGAGGGCGCAGGCAGCACAGGTCTCCCCTTTCTCGGGCAGCTTTCCCTGGGCAACCTCCTTCTCTTGAGCCACCAGGCCATGCAGCAGCTTTGGAAGATTTGGGGAGCAGGGTTCAGACGCTCAGGGAGGAGGCCCAGGGGAGGAGGAGCAGGAGCTCCACCACATCTGTGCCCTGTGGCAATGGGCCAGGCTGGGGAGTGAAACACTGCCTGCGGCTCTCCCAGGGAAATGTGATTTCCCTTGAGTGAAGCGGACTATGCAGCGTGGAAATTGGCTCTTTTCTGAGCGAGCAGCCGCTGTTGCTGCGAAGTCGGGGTGGGCTTGGCCCACAGGAGGCCGAGTTGGCCCCTGGAGTGAGCCGGGAGCAGCCATGTGCTGAGAACTCATTAGGGATAAATCAAACTAGTAACAGCATGAAGCCAACACCCGCCCCCTCATCAAGCCTCCCTTCCCACCCTCTCCCCTCTCTGAGATCCCCTGCTCCCTCCTTTTCTTCCACAATTTTCTCTCCAATGGACTTCTCCCCAGAGCCAGGCCACCTTTCCTCAGTTAAGGCCACTGTCCCCCCCACCCCACGGCAGGGCACCTTCCCATAACTAGCAGATCCTCCCAGAAGCAGGGCACCTCCCCCAGGCACGGCTCTCCTTACCCAGTCTAGGGACCCTGACCCCCTGCCAAGGGTGTCCTTCCCACAGCCCTGCCATTTTCAAATCCTCCCTAGGGCATCCTCTCCTCAACTAAGACACACCTTACCACCTAGTTTCAGTCCAGGCCCCACTAGGAGCATCGACAGGAAGCTCACATCCTAGAGCACTGTATCTTTCCACCACTAAGGTGGCTCTGCCCCATCCCTTTCAGCCTCTGTCCTAACAGTGTTCCTGCTGGCCCAGAGCAGGGAGGTTCCCAGCTGTGGGCAGCATTAGTTCCTCTGACAGTCCTGCCCCTGGGGAGGTGAGAGAACCCAGAAGACTTACTTGCTGAGGGAGGAAAAGAAATTGTCCATAAAATGAATGAGCTTGATCAGAAAGTAAACCTGCTTTCTACCAGGGCAGAACAGAATCAGAAAGGGAACTGAGATAGGAGGGTGGGAAGTAGGGGTGAGGAGTGCAGGTCTGGCCTTCTGTTTCTGGGAGAGAAGAAGGTCAGGAGGTGTTTACTGTAACAGTGAGACAGTTTCTACCCTGAATTGCCTCTGGCTGATAAGGGGACTACAGTCTCCTTTGTCTTATTTCTGGGTGTCATGAGAACTTGTTAGCTATTGTTTCAAGATGGTCTTTACCTAGTTTTCCTTGGCGAAAAGACTTTGCTAAATGAACCCAGGCACAGAGTATAGAGGGTGGCTGGCTTCTGTCCCCTCTGGCTGGCATTCTTTCTCAGTTCCTTTTGACTTCCATCAGAGTGGTGTTTTCCTTGAGCCTTTGATGGGATTGCAGTAGAGTTGGTAAAATCTCTAAAGGGTGTGACCTGACCTTCTTGGGTAAGAAGCCTCTTCTAAATTTGCAAATAGTTTTCTATCCATCAAATAAACATTGTATTTCTATGTCTGGGTGTTTGTTTTGTTCTTTACTTTTTGAGACATGGTCTCTGTTCCTTGAACTTGTTGTACAGCTTACAATGACCTTGACCTCTTGATCTTCCTGCCTCTACCTCCTGATTATATGTGTGGCAACACATCCATATTTGGAATGTGGCCTTTGTTTGGGATGGTTTCTGGTGCCCCACCTACCCAGACTTGGGCTTAATTTGTGTAACTACAGCCAGACTTCTAAAGGATGCTGGGATGGGGCAGAAGCTAGGGAACCCTGGCTTGACATAATCTATCGAAGCAGGAACATGAAGATCCTGCTTCCACTCCTGTTAACTCATCAGTCCACTCATTTAGAAGTCTTCTATGAATCACCTGCAATGGAGCAATTTCCTTTGGCAAACACATGAGAAACAATAACAAAACAAACAAAACAAAAACCCCAAGATAAACCAAATAGGAATTATCACACATATACTCCAAAAAGAACAAAAATCCTAGTGTTTAGAAATGGGAATTTTACACAATCATAGAGCCAAACAGGAAAGTAATGAAAACCACAAGGAATACATATAGTTGAAAGCCTCTCAGCTGCTCCAGGCCTCTAGGAAGCTGACTGCCTCCTTCTGCTGGCCACCAGGGGCAGTGCCTGTAAGCTCGCCTCTGCCGATGACCCAGAGAGGGAGCAGCGAAGCTCCTTGGCTAAGGATGTGTAGCTTAGTGGAAGAATGCTTGCCTACCACATAGGACTTCTGAGCTCAATCCTTAGTATTAGAAAAATAAAATGATGTCATCATCATTTCCCAAATGCCCATCTGGCCATTCTAACCAACCTTTTTGGTCTTGTCCTGGCTCTAGCTCATGGGAAAAGCTGGCACTTAGGCCCTTAGACTGAGCCCACTTAGACTTGCTTCTTTGTTCTTGAACCTGGTAAAGGAAATGGGAGATGGACCATCACAGGCTGTAAACAACACAACACAAGATGGATGTCTCTTCCTGCATCATTTTACTGGTACACCGTCCCTCATCTTCCCTGGCCACAGGCCCACATCACTGGAGAGAATCCAGTGAGATTAGGAGAATCAATGGGGAGCTAGAGATGACAAGCTCAGCAAAGGAGAAAAAATGTGTGCAGTGAGTAGAATATGGAGTGGAGATATCACCTAGCAGTGAGTTTCAGGACTCTGGAGGATGGTGACAGTGATAGGGCCTGAAGACAAGCCCTACCTCCATGATTGCCCACCCCTATCACATGTGCTTTATCAGGACTCTACTTGGAAGATGGAGGGAGGTTACTTAAAAGCTAGAACATAAGGATTTGGAGAGTTGCAGCCCCCAGAGGCCCTGGGTGAGAGAGCAAAGGACTTAGAGGAGGGGGAGCAGGTGCCTTCTCTCAGCAGCCAGTCAGGGAGGGGCTTTGTGGGGTGGGGGTGGCCAGACCCAGACCAAGGCTGAGGATCCATCTGAGCATGTCGACTGCTAAGGAGGAGTAGAGGTGGGGGAAGGGGAGGGCGGGGAGGTGAATAAATAATAGGAAATAAAACTTCATGAAGCAGAAAATAAAAGGCAGATTATACAGATGTGGCAATTTGAAGGATCATTGCCTCTGTCCTCTTTTTAACTGCTGCATCTGGAGTTTTGAAGGCAGCTTATCCTCTCCCTCCCTCTGCCAGGTCCCTGCCTGGCTGAGGCCCCCACAGGGCCAAGGCACATGTGGGGACAGGAACCTCAGACTCCTCTGCTGGTGGCCTTTCCTAGGAAATGTGTGGCTGCCCAGCCTTGAGCAAGCCTGCTGGGTCAGGGCAGTGTGTGAGAGGCTAGGTGAGTTGTTTAGGGGTAAAGCTCTGAGCCAGGCATGGGTGTGGCCTTGTCTGGGAATGACAAGTAACAATTGTGAATTCAGCATGTGCAAGGAGCAGGTAGGTTATAACAAGTATGGGGACATGTGGGATTGGTAGGCCAACCTGAGTGGTCAGAAGCAGCATGAGAATCTATGGTCAGCATGAGGACACAGCCTCTAGCAAAGAGGGTGTTGGAGGATGGAGACAGAGAGTTCATGCAGTTTCTTCCCTCTATTCATCTAAATTCATTTGTTAAGCCTTAATTTGACACTGTGCCAGGTGCTATATAAACAGACATGGTCTTTGCCCTTAAGGAATTTTCAGACTAACCCCCCCACACTGACACTTTGTTTATTTTATTTTAAATAATAATGTATTCCCCATGTTGTTCCATGGAGAATTTGAGACAGCTCACAGGAAATGCATGTAGTAAATTAGTTAGATATGAATAATAATAATAATAAAACATTGAGATCACAGAGAATACGCCAGGGGAGGAAGTGGTCTTGAGTGGCAGCAGAGCTGGTTAGCTGGCCTTGAGTCTTCCAGCTGTGGACTGGAAGGTGATCATAGTCACAGAGCTGGGTCTCATTCAGTGTCTGGTTCTCAGGAGAAGTACTATTCCGATAACATTTGGGGCTGAAAAGGAAATTATTCACCTTGCCCCTGATAAAAGGAAGCTAAGTGAGATTGAGTCCCTCAAAGTCACAGCAGCCAATCCAGGCTCAATTTCCCATAGTGGATGCCTATGGTAACATCTACCAGGAACAGCCAAGATGGACACTCCCAGGCTCTGCCCAGTGGGAGCACAAAGATTCAGAACATCTTGAGCAAAGAAGGTCTCAATGCTCTCTCTCCTGTTCCTCACCACTGGGACATTATTTGGAGCACAGACATAGGAGACAGACAAGGTCAGGGTCTCAAGGGAGATAATAGTAGATGAAATCAAGGTTTCAAGCTAGATCCAACCCAAGGTTGAAGTGGGGAATGAATACAGAAAGAAAGGGGCTAGGACACATGGGCAGCATGGCCTGCATAGTTCAGATGAGGGAGGTGTCTCTTCCCTGTCCAACCCTGTGGCAGGTCCTAGACAGAAACAAAGATCCACAAGGCAAAGAGCCACTGGGTAACAATACGTTTGTGTTCCAAGGTATTGTGTTTCAAAGCTGGGGAAGAATTATCTCAGAATAATTCCTAGTGTGGGGAGTCAGAAGACAATTCTTGGAGAGATGAAGCTAAGTCCAATTGTGTGTGTGGGGGGTAATAAATGACATCTACAGAGTGCTCTATACTTCCAGAAAGATGTACTGAATAGGGTGTCTTATAGACAGAACTCCAGGCCCAAAATTCAGATGAATAAGGTTCCCTTCAGAGACACTTCCCAGAAGTTCTTCTGAAAGTCCAATGAATCAGCCAATGAGGGCCTCTGAGGGTGCATGGTCCTTGTAGAGAGCTGAGTTTAAAGCAGAAACAAATAGGAAAGGACCATAGAAGGAAGAAGCCCTGAGGAGTGCTGACAGGCCCAGGAGGAAAGGATTTTTTTTTTTTTGAGATATGTTTTCTTTGACACTACAGACCCTTGAAAGGCCCTTGAAAGTTACATTCCTCTTAGAGCAGAGAGCTGAGAGCTGGGTAGGGGACACAGAGAAGGAAAACATGGGAAAAGATAAAGAAAGGGAATAATTTATTTCAGAGTAACTGTAGGAGACCCAAGGAGGACTTGGTTGGGGGAGTGGCATGTGGGTTTTTTTTCTAAGTTTGTCCAATCATAAAGTCTTTCAGTGTTTGCAAATTCTCAGCCCGTATCTTTTGGATGATCCTGGCCTCACTCACGCCATCTCCAAAGGTGGAACTGGTTTAAATTATTGACTCAGGTATGGACCCACAGCTGCTAACTCAGACAGACTCATGGATTTGGGATGGAATCTTCCAGGAAGGAAATAAGTATTGTTTATTTATTTGCACTGCCAGGATCTAAAGGGTCCTCCTTGTATCCGTCAGGTTGTTCCTACCTTCTAGGTCAGGATATGGCACCTCAGAGGAATAAGAGAAAAACATCTGTGTTCTAAACATGGACACAGATACTGTTAATGCCTATACAAGACAAAATTCATTACCTGCAACCTCTGGACAGAAGGAAAGTCAAGTGTAGAGGACCAATTCCAAACAAGATGGCTGTTTGAAGCCAATGCCAGGAGAAGGCAAGGAGGCTTTAGGTGACGCAGGGAGGCTCCAAGCTAATAGTTAACCTGGCAGGCTTTCCTTCCAGGCATTGTGTGAGGTGTTTACGTGCACAATTCCACTCCCTCCTCTGTGAAGTAAGTAGTGTTATTGTCCCTATTTTTTGGAGAAGCAAATAGAAATGTAAGAGGCAGAATAACTGGCCCATGGCCATTCAGCTAACAAAAGCAAAGCAAAGCAAAGCAAAGCAAAGCAAAGCAAAGCAAAGCAAAGCAAAGCAAAGCAAAGCAAAGCAAAGCAAAACTAAACATCATGCAGCAGGGATTCAACCCGAGGCAGCCTGATTGTAGGGCCTCAGTGAAGTACACACAGATCATGTGGCCTACAGGGTCAAAGGCTGCTTGGTGTGAGTTTGGATGAAGGCTGAGAAGACAGTGTATTTGCTGACTGAAGGTCATAGATGGTTTTAGTGAGTGTTTCACAGAGGGCTAGGGAGGGAAGGAAGAAAAGAATAGAGCCGGGTAGAAATGTGGATCAGACAAGGAAGAAGCAGCTGGTAAGGCCCAGCTACCCTGGAAATTCATCACAAACAGGAGGAGGAACAATGACAGCCATAGGAAGCAACAGTCCAAGGAAGGCTTTTTGTCCTTTTCATCTTGTTGGTGTCACTGGAAGGCATCTGCCAGGCAACATAATGGGATGGATAGAAAGTGAGCCAACTGAGGGACGGAGAGAGGTCCATGCTGGCCCTGTAATCACAGCATACAAGCACCATCCTTTCTTCAGGAGAGAAAAAAAGAGACGAGCAGGTAAACGGGTAAGCCAGTTAAATGGTGAGGCACACTGGCAGGCAGAAAAGCTAGAGGCAAAGGTGTTGCCAGGGAGTGATGCAGACTGGCTACTAGAGTGCACTGGGAAGACCAGGCTGCTCCAAGACTGTAGGCTTTATATTTTATATATTTTACAAATTTATTTATGTATTTATATTTGTCTTTATATTTTGCCCACATCTTTTACATTTAAAAAGTTTTGAAATAATTTAGACATATGTAAAAATTGCAAAAGTGGGATCATGGTTTGGCCCTATTCCTTGGCCTTACTTATTCACCTCATTTTTGTTTTGTTATTTGAGACAAATGAAGCCAAGGCTTGCCTGGAACTTATTCTGTAACCAAGAAACTTGCTTTGTAGCTGGCCTGGACTCATGGTAATCCTTTTACATCACCTCCCAAGTGCTGGGATTGCAGGCATGAGGCAGAGCCACCATGACTGGCTCATCCCTCTAAAAGCAAGCCATGCCCCTGGTGGTCCTGTGCTTAAAACACTGCACTATGCAAAAGCCATTCTTCTTGATTATATTCAAAATCCTTCTCTCTCCAGGTTCTGTGTCCCCTGACACTTGGCCCATTTCCTCTGGCCCTTTTTTTCTGACCTTCTACCTGCTTTCAACTCCCACATAGTTCCCTTGTCTCTAGTTGTATAAGATACTGAGCTCCTTAAAGGAGAGGGTCCAGACCTCAGGCCACAGTGATTTTTAAATCTTGCATGATGGCTGACAACAAATGAATGCCCCTTACAGAAAGCTATCGGAGCAGGGACCTAGGAAACCAGGAAGAGGTTACATCAGGTATCACCCTGGGTTATATAGTAGTCCCTAGGGTCCTGGGACTCCCTTGGATGGAAGAAGGTCTGGGGTACAAAGCAACCCTCTTGCAGGAGCTGCACTCATGACTAGGAGCTTTTGCCATCTATCCTCTTCTTCCTGGAGAAGGTGGGCTCATACAGCGCATAGGTGGAAAATAGACCTTTCCATCCCTGGGACTGTCAGTGGGGCTCACTCAGCTTTCTGTTCCTGGCAATTAGGTGCAGTCTGAGGGGAGCTCTTGGCTTCCTCCATAAAGCTGGAGAAAGATACCAGCATCTCAAGCCTTTGCCAGGGATAGTTTTCCTCATATAGTGAGAGCCATGGCTTGAGTCACTGTAAGTTTGAAGACAAGGAAGAGTCTGGTTAACAAGCTGGGCTCTTTAGGTAAGCATCTGACCTGCCCAGTGATTGGGAGGTGTGTGCTTGCCCTCCAGTGGCCACATGTTAGAACTGCAGCCCAACAATCACATCAACTCTGCTCACTGTTCAGGTTGACAAGCCTAGAGTGGACTGCCAGACACAATGGACCAGGCGGTCAGTCTCCCAGATCCAAAGGCATCCAAATGAGATAAATGTTCTATATGAGCAAAGGAGTGGGTCACTCACAATGTGGACAAACCTTTACTTTTTAGTTTGGCATTAGAAATTAGGATGAACCATTAATGAGGACAAAGAGCTCACCCACATCCACTTAGCTTATAAGCCTCCATCCTGGGCCATGTCATATCTACCTATGCTAAGTTTTCTTCTCAATACAATGAGACACTTGGACTCTTGTGTGGCTGTTAAATTCCGTTAAAATGTCTGAGTTGCTTAAGAAGTTTCAAACATGTGTTCACATCCACCTGACAGGTCTACTAAGTCAGGTGAGGCAGGAATAGGAATAGATGTCTCACCAGAAGGATAAAGTGCATCTTAAAGTGGCAGCTGGGAAACAGTGGGTAGACTGAAAATTCATGAGGTCAGGGACATCTTGTTCATTTCAAACCCCCTAGTACTGGGCATTTGTGAAATGAAAAAACAATGAAAAAATTCTGAGGTTCAGTAGCTTGTAACTGTGTATCACGGTACATACATGGATGCAAAGAGCCCTCTATAAACATACAAAAGCATATTATCCCACAAAGGCAAAGGAAGATGTAGCCTGCCACACTGAAGGTGGCCCTAGCTACCTGACACCCTGTTTCTCACACACTTAGACATATGCTTCTTTGGTAGGCTCTATTTATTGCACACCCATTGGGTGCCTGGGCCAGCCCCAGGCCCTGGCCAGAGACTCCCCTGGTCCACAGGACTAGCTCCACTTTGCTGAGCTCCAAGCTCCCAGAGTTGTAACAAGCATTATTGGAGGGGAGGATGTGTGGCCCAGCAGGAAGGCAGGAGAGGCACCATGTCAGCTAAAGGGTGGGCAAGCAGAGGCTCCCAGTTGGCCAGAAACCTCTTTGCACACATGGCTGAACAGAGACAATGGTGGCTGCTCCCAGAGCCCAGCCTCCTCCTTACAGGCACAGCCCTAAGTCTCCAAGTCTCCAGAGCCTCCTCTGGAGAAGAGGCATACCTGGGAAGAAGCCAAAAGAAGTACAAGGGGATTCCCCAAGGCAGGGCAGCAAAGCCCTGGGAGTTGCCTGGGAATGAGAAATAGGTCCTGACACTCTCAGGAATGCAGCTTTGAGGGGCATCGAGGGTGGGGGTGTCTGCAGAAAGCGGTGTCCCAAATCTGGCTAAGAACCCAGGTCTCTAATCTCCACCTCCACCGCCTGGCAGACTCCCAACTGTTACCACTCTTTCACCCCCTTTCCCTCCACAGTGGTCTACACTTGAAGAGCCAATCTCATTGCTCTTAGGAAACAAAGGCTTCTTGTTCCAAGAGTTCTCCAAAGAACACTAGAGGGCCCCACTCCTGACCCTGGCTCAGGCCACAGGCTCTGCTCTGGTGATTAACACCTGGGCATGCAGTGTTCTCATCTGCACACACACCCCTTCAGGGGGCTACTGGCTGATTGTAGCCAGAAGATCAGAAGCTTGGGGCCCCACAGCCTACTTGAGCCCTGAACCTGCCAAGGCTTTTGATATAAAGCTGCCTTCTAGTGGGCCATGCTGTAGAAACATTGCTCCCTGGGTCAAAAGATGCTGGTTAGGAATTCCTGAGAGACCCTGCCCTGCCTGTCCTCCTGGGACCTTCCCCTGCTAGGCTGTCTAATTCCCAAAGCAAGACTGTTCCCAGTGATGTAGCTGTTCTGTCTAGACTGCCTCAAGCTACCTCCCAGAAACCCAGGTTCACATGTGTCCAGGAAGTGAAACTGCTCTGTGTCTTAGGGATGGAGCCATATGGGACAAACTCTGCAAGTGGAGCCATGTCCTCACTCAACTTTGCTCGTGAATGGTCAGGGATGGGCTGATGGAGGAACTGCCATGGGGGATAGTGAGGAAGTATGGCAGGATTAAAAACGTTCTAAAGAGCCAGAGAATGGGTGACACAGGAACGTGAGCCCCGGCCTTCATCACAGAAAGGGGGGATGCCTCATCCCTCATCATAGTCCTGGCAACATAAGGTTTCATCTCAAGTGCACCCTAGAGCAGGTGTTGGTGTCTGTGGGATGGCGATGGCTTCACAGCTGATTGCGGTTTCTCTTGGGAATGATCTTCCTGTATGTTCTGCGCTCGGAGATGTTGCGTTTTACCTTGGCCGTAGTAGGGGCCTCATCCTGGTGCAGGGATGGGCTTGAGTGACACTTCTTTAGGCTGGGTTTGGAATCCTGAGTGCCTTCAGCTTCCTTCCCAAGTTGATCTTCCCACATAGCCAGGTCCCCCAAAGGAAAGTGTAGCCGGGCCACCAGAAGCTGCACATATGTCTCATATCGAGTTTTCTACAACATATAACCACACTTTAGCACAGTCCAGACTCCTGAAGGGTAGACAGTTCAGAGGTGTTTGAAGCTATGGCAATAGAGGGACAGCTCCTAAGCTTCTACTGAGGTTGAGCCACACCTTAGAACAACTGGCATCTGTGGAACACGATGCTGACAACCCCCCATTGGCTTATATAATTCAGGCCTCTGTGACTAGTATACCACTATCTGGAATACTATTCCAGATTCACAACCCCACTGGCTCCAACCTGGGCAGTTAGCTGGGTGTGAATTAATTTCATGTACTTTATAAAGAATGAATTAGTCAATGGATAAAAGGCCCAATTGGGTTGTGATAGGGACAAGCTGGGTCTTTACCTTACCCAAAGACCTCTGGGAAGTGGGCAGCCATCGTTATGCAGACAACCAATAAGGCAAAAGGAGCAGTGGCTCTGCAAGCTAGGGAGGGGGTGGGCTACAAAAAGGCCAGGTGGGCATGAGCAGGAAGCCTGCTGATGATGCCCCCCTTGCTCCCCACCTCCAGACGCTGCCTGACTCACTCTTCCTACATTGCACCTTGCCAAGCCACCTTCCTTTCTTGTGAGTCTTTACCCTGATCAGTGTCTTTAATGCCAGAAGCCAGTACTTGGCATTAGGGTCCTGTGCACTGAATCACGGCCATGGCAGAACAGGAGTGTATGTAGGTGGGGAGACTAGAATGAATAAAATCAACTCCAATTGAGACCGTGTGTGAGGTACATGTGTGACTTGAGGTTGAACAGACTAACCAGGCTTCAGTTTTTTCATCTATAAAATGAAGGTTATAGACTATATTATACTAATGTTACCTATCCCAGAATTGTTAATTGAGATAATCCTTGCAGGCAATAAAAGCACTAGGAGGGATAATACAGTATCTAGTTTTTTTATCTTAGGGAAAGCTAAATATACTCCTAAGAGAAAAAAGAATCCTGTAAGTGTTCTTGGGATAAAAGGCAAAGGATGCTGACAGACCCCACTCATTTGTGTCCCTGCATGCGTTTGTGCCCCAAGCCTTCCTGGTTCCTAGCCAGGAGAGGGTGACAGAGGATCCAGCAAATAGGAGGGCTGGCCAGGGCAAAGACAGCACGCTGCTCACCTCGTGCTCCAGATACTCCTTCCGCAAGCGGTACTCCTCTAACTCACGGCTGCGGCCCCGTCGCTCCGGCAACTTCCTCTGCAAATCCAGCAAGTCATCAGAGGCAGCATCCAGGCAGTTCTCATGGGAACGATGCTGCTCCTCCTAGAAGACAAAAGCGAAGGAGAAACTGACCCTGTCTTCCTAATCCTCGCTGTTCCCTACCTCTCTCAAACTTCTGATCCAGGTTGTGCAGTCCCTCTCCCCAACTCCCGGTTCCTGGTGCAGAGCGCTGCCCCTCCCCCAGTCTGCCCCATGCCTAGTGCTCTGCTTGAATCACCTCTTCCCTCCTGCTGGGTGTCTACCCAGGATGCCCTGCATCCTCTTCTGCCCTCCCCACACCCCTTGTTATTGAGGAGAGGTAGTACCAGGGAGCTCTGGGCCGGGCTCATGGGCAGGATGGGCCTCACGAATCTGCGCTGGGAACCCACTGCGGCTGGAAACGGGGGTGCTGAGTGTGTGGCAGCTGCCAAGTTGATGCGTGCGATCCAGGAGGCCATTTCCTTGGCAGTGCTGCAGGCAAAGGAGGTCATGTGTCCTGAGGGGTGTCATCCTATCATCTGCCTCCCCTCACACCTCTACTGCTTCCCCAAGCCAGAAGCCCCAAATTAGTAGGGATGAGGGGTAGGGGGCGACTGAGTTTTATCTGTCAGAGGGAAATCCAGGATAGAAATGGAGTTTATATCAAGTGCCCAGAACAGTCTCGGGGGGGGGGGGCATTCTAACATCTTCTGTTAGTATCTTCTGTTAAGGAAGAGGGTAGTGCATTAACCAAGGGACTGCGAGGAGTCAGAGCATCCCCAGCACCTTTCTGTCTGTATCCCCCAGCACAGAATTTGAAGGTTTCCCGGTCATGGTAGTAGGGTAGAAGCTCTGTCCAGTCAGGGTTGGGACCAACAGACACTGCTTGTCAACACTGAGCCTTGCCACTTCCCTCCTGCTGCAGGGACTCACGGTGCCTGAAAGAGGTAGAGCCGCCAGTCTGCTGTCCGAAGCTGGAAGACATGTGGCTTCTTGGTGTAGTGGGTAGCCGGGCTGGCTAGCGAGTGGTGCACTCCCACGGGCTCATCCACCATATGTCCTACCAAACTCTCTCCATCCAGCCAGTGGCCTTCTCCCTGCCAAAGACACAGGGGCTCAGTTCTGGACTTCTCCTTGAAGACCCCATTAGCTGGATTTTACATAGCACTTTAACAACTGGCATGCTTCCAGAATAATGCCGTCCCCATCAGCTTTACACTCCTAAAGATGCTGTAACTAGTGTCTCAAGATACCATTCCCAGTCTAAAAAGGTTCTCTCCTTCCCCGCCTTCTTCACCCCGGCCCTAGAAGGTCAGCAGTTGGTGCTGTTGACCCCCTTCCTACCTTCAGGAAGTAGAGAGCCATCCCTCTCAGCAAGGTGTGAAACATCTTCCAGCCTCGCTTGCCCCATGGCGCTGTCCCAAGGGGAGACACAAAAAGGTCCATGTATGCTCAGAGTCCTGGCACCCAGTCCCCCGAAAGGAGGCATGAGAGCACACAGAGGTCACCAACAAAAGAAAACACGTACAACCAAATGCACATCCAAAGTCTTCACACACAGAAACAAAACCAGAGACCTACTGACATATAAATGTTCACGCAGACCAGCTCTCCCTGAACCTCAGGTGCACGTACTCAGGCACAAATCATTCTACTCAGACCTCTTCCTAAAAAACTGATGTGTTTGCCCACTCAGGGAGCACATGGGGACCACCCCCTAACATCAGTTCCCCTTTCTCTTCCTAATTTCCTCATCCCAGCCTTGTAGGGTAAAACCTGTTCTAAGCTCCTGGCCAGAGGGAGGCCTGGTTTCCTGTGATCATCCTTGGGAGCCCCATTCAGGACAATGCTGGCCACCACATAGGTTCTAGCGTAGCTTACAGGGATTACTGCTGGTCAGGCAGCTGCCATGCTCAAGAGCTTTCAGTTGCCCTGGGATGAGCCTCAATGTCAACTGTAGTAGATTTTGTCCCTGCCATCCCCTTTCAAACATGCCATATTCGGAGTGTATTCTGTAGTGCTCTTTGCTCTATAAGGGATGTACTCAGACAATATAGAAATTCAAACCCTCTTATCTTACAAGATCATTCAGGTACCAACATTTGCCAGCACCTCCCTTATTCCTGTCCCTCCTTAGCCAGTCCTCAGAACCAAACCACAAACACCTCTACCTCCTGCTGCCCCCATACTCAACACAGCCCCCCTCCACCTTCATTTGGTGTGCTTGTGTAGTCTTTGCTTTAGCACACGGTGCTGGGGCCTGGGAATAACCAGACCTATTTTGTTCAGCATTCAGTTACCATACAGGAAGAAAACGCAGGTTGCTCATTCTTCTGTGTACCACAATATAGGACAAGGTCCCTAAGTAGACCTGTCCCTACATACACCTTTGTTCCCAGGCAGCAGATACTCACTCTTCTTGCCATCGGCATCGTGGTGCATCTTCCGAGCTAGGATGCCTTGCTTGTAGGTGGGCATTGTGGGGTCCTGAGCCATCTGGAGGAAGGGACTGCTTATCTTGCCAGCTGATGCACAGGGCTGATCCTTTTCAGGTCTGGCTGCATCTTCTTCATCTCTGATGGCAGAGAATCAGGTTGGGAATGCTGGTGGGCAAGTGCCCTCCGCCTCTTGGGGGTTCAGCACCATCTTTTAATGTGGAGGAACCATGATAGGAGCCTCCTTAAGGAAAATCTTCTCAAAAGCCAATCCATTCATCCCTGGAAATACTGCTATACATACCTCTCATCAGCCTTAGCTTCTCCAGTGTCACCCAAGTTCCTCTGCCCTCCCCTACACTGGCCCAGCGCCCTGCCTCTGACACCACCCACTCAGAGGGAAGACTCTGTGGTCCCCTCAGTTTCTCCAGTTCTCAGATGGGAAACAGTGGGTCGGCAGGTTCAGAGGCAGTGGTGAGGGCAAGAAGCAGAGGGAAGGAGGATGTCTCACTTACACAGCCCACTCAAGCTTCTCACTTCGGATAGACCAGTAGAGGGCCTGGGAGAGAAGCATATGAATAGAGGGTTGATTGACTTATTTTGTTGGCACACATCTGTGGCCATATGTACCACCTCTTCCCTCTACCCCATCATAGCTCTTCTTCTCCCAAGCAGGCAGCATTCATGATCCATTTGTCCATCTGTCCACCCATCCATCCCTGTGCCTGATACTGGAGACATAAAGATATGAAAGTAGCCAAGACCACTGCACAAGTCTAGTAAATTCTAAACTAGTCCTTTGAGAGAGAATATCACTTATCCACATACAGTTTTCTCCAAGGGTATCTGACAGAGAAGAAAATGGCTGAACAACACAGAAACATATTTGGCAAATGAAGGAGTGAATGCTAGATTAGAACTTTGAAGTAATGTCCAGGTGGATTATTACAGATGCATCTTGCTTGCTTTTGTAGCACTTGCTGTTCCTCTCAAGGTACTTGGTATACAGGAAATGTCCAATAAATGATTACTAAGTCAATGAAAGAGCCAGTGGTCCAATTGCTTATGAGGCATGTGTGAGCCAGGAAGAGTGCATGGCACCTGACAGCTTTCATTTCATCTTGATAATGATACTGTGAGGTGGTCATTTCCCCCAGAAGGAACTTGAGTTGACCAAGGGGCATGCTGCTTAAGCCTAGGATTCAAATCAGGAACACCCAGGTCCCAAACCTGAGATCAGGATTTTCCTTACATGGAACTTTATGTCTCATACATTCAATCAATACACTGGCATTTGTCAGACTTCAAAGGGGTAACAATCCCCTGAGAATATAACAGGACATTTTCAGAGGGATGTAGTGTGGCTCTATAGGTCCAGGGGTGTCAATTTGCATAGCCAACAAATCCCAAGATACCACTGACACCACCGACAGGGACACACAGGCAAACATTGTCCTCATAAAGACCTTTTATCCAAGCCACGTGTGAGCACTAATTTGCCCTTGGAACTGGAGAGTTCCAGGCTGCAGACAGAGAAGACAGGGAGCCGTACCTTCAGCAGCTCCTTGGGGAAGTTCCCACCATCCTGCAGGCCATTCAAGTTGGTTATGAATTCCTGACAGCTCATGCTCTTTCCAATGTTCTGTGGCCATGGAGAAGTGGGGCAGTTTGAACGTGCCACCCTGATAGAATATACCCCCAGGAAGTCACTGGAGAACTCCAGGGCCCTGCCCTGACATATTCTCGGTCTCTGGTCCTTTCTTCCCCTCCCCATGCCAGATCTTCCCCCCGCCCCCCACACAGGCACCTCCATCAGTGCTCTAGGTGCCCTCCCACGTCTTACCTGTCCATGTAGGTCTGTGTTAAGGAGCATGATGGCACAGGTCAAGGTGTGTATGGAATCTGCCCCAGAGAGGCAAGTACAGAGCTCATTGGAATCTGGACCACACTAAGGGTGACATCCTCCCATCCGCCCTATTTCTCTACAGCCCCAATACACTCACAGGGCTGCTGCCCAATGAATCCCCAAAGTCCTGCCTCACCTTCAGACCCAAACTCCATACCTACTGAGGGGAAGGCTCCAGGATTGCAGTAATGGAAGCGTTTTGAAAACTGGTAGAGAATTCGTTCCCTCTCCTGAGTCTCTCCACTGAGCACCAGGGCCTGGAGGAAACCACTGCCCAAGAAGGCCAAGATTGAACAGAGCCACACATTCCAGGAATTTGAGACCACTGCCCTGCAGCTGTCCTTAACCACCCCACACACGCGACTCCTGCCTCCTCAGAGGGCCAGGAGGCCTTACCGGAGGGCTCGGTCCAGGCTCTGACCTTCAAAGTGGAAAAAGGACAAGTACGCCTCAGCCACAGCCCTGCTGAAGTCATTGCTGCAGAGGACAATGGAGATAAAGATGGTGCTGGGATCAGGTTGGGGATCTGTAGGCACAGAGGGGCCCCAGGATGGCAAGAGATAAATAGGTACAACCAGGCTAGGTCCCAGGTCCCAAGAGAACAGTCAGTGGCTAGCCTGCCCCTTCTACTTGGGTCAGTATTACCTGTGGTAGGCCATGTAGAGTCTGGGGCGGGCAAGGGGAGGTGTCAGGGGTATGGAGAAGAAGTGTTTTAAGAGAGACAGAGAAGAAGGTGGAGCTGGCCAAGAATGGGGGTGGAGAGGTGAGCTGGCATGGGGAGGAGCTAGGACAGACCTAAGGTAGATAAGGGAAACAAAGGGGTGATAGGTCAGGGAAAGAGCAAGAGTGGGATGTCCTGGTAGGAAGCCTATGGGGAGCTCCCTCCTGCACTGTCTCACTCATGTATCTCAGAAGTCCCTTACTTTTTTCGTAGGTGGGCAGCCACTTCAGACTTCCGGAAACCATTCAGGTGATAGAGGCGCAATGCTAGGTTCCAGGCCCCCTTGTCATTTCTGATGTTATTAGCCAACTTGTTTCCAGACGATGGCCTCCGGCCTTCCTCTAGAGATTGAGCTTGGGGCATGGGGCTCTCAGGAAGCCTAGAAAAATCAACTTGTGTCCTCAGGCTCACGTTTGTGGTGGATATGCATGTCACATGTTCCCCAAGACCATGGGAAGTGGCCAGAGCTCAGGATTAGAACTATAACTCTTGCCATGTGCAGAAGCTGAACCCAGGTCCTCAGCATGGAGAGACAGGGTCAAACTCAGCCTTGCCTGGCCTAGGCTGGGACCAGGATCTCAGAGATGAGGTACTAAAACAAGACCCACAGGACGGAGCCAAGCTGCTGCTACACTTCCCGCAGGTGACCACAAAGATGTTTCAAGCTTGTCTAATCTTGAGTGGCAGGTGGAGCCCTTTGACAGCTTCAGTGATGGGCTGTCCACCCAGGATGAGGTTAGTGTCTTGGCTAATTTTATGTCAACTTGACACAAGTGGTCTGAAAGGAGGGAACCTTAACAAAAAAACCTTGACAAAAATACCCCATAAGATCCAGCTGTAAGGCATTTTCTCTCTTAATGATTGATCAGGGAGGGCCCAGCCCATGATGGCTGGTGCTATCCCAGGGCTAGTGGTCCTGTGTTTGACAAGAAAGGAAGCTGCGCCAAACCATGGAAGCAAGCCGGTAATCAGCACTCCTCCATGGCTTCTGCATCAGCTCCTGTCTCCAGGATCCTGCCCTGTTTGAGTTCCTGTCCTGATTTCCTTTAATGATGAACAGTGATGTGGAGGTGTAAGCAGAAAAACAAACAAACAAACAAAAAACAAACAAACAAACAAAAAAAAAACAAACCCTCTCCTTCCTAAGTTTCTTTGGTCATGATGTTTCATCACAGCACCAGAAATTTTAACTAATGCAAGTAGCATTATTTCTCTCATCTGCAGCTATTCTCACATATTTCCAAGCCCCAGCATCAGCCCCATCCCACATAAACTGTAAGGTGTGAAGATCAAGCTGAGAACAGGGAGCCAGGCTCACTTTAGCAATGGCAAAAACTGGGGGAGACAGAGTAAGTTTCGGATTTACCCTTTCCCTGGCCTAACAGCTCTTACCATAAGACTGGCTGGTGACCTATACGATAGGCATATGCAGACCTGGGTAATCCTTACCACAGAGCACACCTGAAACTAAAATTCTCAATTCCAGTCCCACCTGACTCCTGTTACCCTGAAACTCTACTCCCTAGTTCTCACCCACAATCCTCCAAGCCTTCACAGGGCTCTAGTCAGTTCCCCAAACATCTCGCCTTTCTCTCCTGGTGTCAAGCTGGGGACACTAATGATTCTACTTCTATATGTTTAAGTCTTGACTCTTAACTTTCTGATCTGTGTGTTTTTAAACATTCCAGTTTTCTGAAACTATTCATATAATCAATCCTGTTTTATCATAGGAGACTGAAATAAACTCATGATTAATGAAATAAACTGAAATACACTCGTCTAATCAATCCTATTTTATCATGGAGCCTGAAATAAACATTAGCACATTAGCACTAGTGTGCATTTCTTATACCCCACCCAAACTAGGCTGTTTTTATTACAATGCAATTAGGAGCCCAGGACTAGTTGGCCTGAGACTCACCCTTCTGCAGAAGTCAAGTGAACTTGGTGCTGGGCAGCTGGAGCTTCTTCAGTCCTGGCTGTGTCTTCACACTCCACCTCCTGCCTTAGGTTTAGGACCTCTGCTGTCTCTTCTTTCTTCAGGGAATTTAACTCTGATTCATCCTTCTCCAGGAGTGAAGGGTGGGAGGCATCTTTTGGCCACTTGAGACTGCAGAGCTGGACCTGTGAACCACCTTCCTGGGAAGACACAGGGCTGGGCCTGGGGCCAGAGCCTCTGCCCTCAGTTTCTGGGGAGCCAGACTCCAGGTGAGACACTTGGCTTCCCCAGGGGGCCAAGGTACAGGGCATGGGCTCCTGGAAACAGCCAACATCCCTCTCACCTGTGGAATGGCAGGAATGAGCATGCTCAGGGCTGGAGACAGGAAACAGCTGGCTGCTGCCTCCAGACCTCCTTCCCTCAAGTACTTCCCCAGCACTGGGCAGGATGTCCTGTCCTGCGGCAGTGATCTCTCCCTGTCTATCTGGTGGCAGCTTCCAGGACTCCAGTCCCCAGATAGCTCAGGGCTCAGGGATTGCTGAGCTAGCAAGACTCAAGCATTGGAAATGCTGTATCTTCTGTACAGCCCTTCATTGTATAAGTATTGGAAAGCTCATTTTATGTATGAAGGCACAAAAGAATTAATCCTAAGCATGTCTGGCTCCAACACAGTACAATGAATCCAACAAAGACTTCTGTCTCCACTCTGAATCCCAGAAGCCTTCCACCACTCAGTTTCCCAGATCCCCACACTGGGTCTCACCTCTGTTCTGCGAGACAAGAAGCTCCTGGGGCCAGGAAGAATCTTCTGTCTGCAGGTTCTCAAGTATGGGTGGAGCCAGGTCAGAGAGGCTTTGGGGTGTCTGTGAGTCCTGGAAACAAGAGAAATGAATGATATTAAGACTATATGGAAGCCCTTCCCTCCTAGAACTCCTTCCTCCCAGAACCCATGGAAACAGTCTGGGTCCTCCGTTCAGAACTGTGATTGGGAGAAGCACTGCACCACAGAAACCTTGGAAATCAGTGGGTTCATGGTTCTTCACAGAGGGAGAAGGTAAGACACAGAGGGAAAGACACTTGCCCAAGGCTGTACAGGATGTGTGGTGGCAGGTCTAAGGTCAAATCCAAAGTTCTGTGATTCCTGGATGGATTCATGGTCCACAGAGAGTGATTTAGGTGAGCCTGGACTAAGATTGTCTTCCCCAGAAGTATGAAATAAGAGACCCTTGATCTGGCTATGAAATTGTTCCAGGCCCTTTCCACGCCTCATAAGACCCTTCCTCCTTACAGGCTGCTCCCACCCCAGATGGGGTGTGTTGTAGAAAGGATGATGGCCATCTCCTCCTGGGTGGAGTTCCCAGGCTTCCCTTTAAGAAAGCAAAGCCTTGGAAGAAGGTCCTGGGACAAGTATCTCCAGCGACTGCCTCTGATCACCATTGTTCTTTGGGAGTGGAGAGATTAGGAGGTTACAAAAATCTTCTGTCATCTTGAGCTGCCCTTATCTCTAAAGCAGAGAATTTCTGGGAAAACTGTCCCCCTGACTGCATCACATAACTTGTGACAAACCCTGATTGATATCAAGGCTCCTATGTCATTGTTGTAAGGGCTGATCTATCGACCCTGCACAATGAAAATGAAGGATCCTGAGCTGAAAGTAAAAAGATGCTGAAATCTCTCAAAAGAGAGGACAAGATTCCTAAAATAGCTCTCTGGAGGCTGCTCAGGCTGCTCTGTGACAGCCAGAGATTCCTGGGCAGTAGGAAGGAGGATCCCAGAATGACTTGGACCATGAAGGGAAGGGCTGCCTGTTTTCTAAGTCAGTTCTTCTAGTCTTACTTAGCTCCTTGGAACTGGTGACATGGAGATTCCAGAACTCAATTGCATCTGTGTTCCAAATGGCATTATTGTACTGATAAAACCTCCCATTATTCTGAAATCTACATGAGTCAGTCTTTGTGAGAGTATGTGCATGTGTGCGTCTGTGTATGAGTGTGTGCCTGTATGTGTCTACATATGTCCATCTCTCTCTCTCTCTTCCCCTCCTTCCTGTGTGTGTGTGCGTGTGTAGTGTTTACAGATGAGTATGTCCAATTTGGAGAATACAGAGGCTGATGTTAGTGTCCTCTTGTGTGGCTCTCTGTGGAGAGAGCATTTTTTCAGACAGAGTATCTCTTACTAAACCTGAGGCTTGCTATTTTGGCTAGATTGGCTGGCCATTGAGATCCTGGGCTCCTCCTGTCTCCACTCTCTTCCCTTCAGTGTTGGGTTACAGGTGTACATTGACACACCCAGCTTGTACATGGAATTTGGGGACCTCAAATTGGCATTTTTTCCACTCAGCCATCTCCCCAGTGACACACACACTGGCAACTTTGGTGTTCTTTTATCTCAGATCCCCCAAAACTCTATCTTCTGAACACTGTCCCCTGTATGACTTCCCCCCCCCCCCCCAAGGCCCTTCCTGTCATGTTCCCAGCCCAGCCCTCAGCTGGCTTTCTCGGATAACTTACCTCACCCTCCTGGTCAAGAGGTACTGTGAAAGCTTCTTCAATGGACCCCAAGGCCATGCAAGGGTGCATCTTATAGAGAGGCACAGGGAATGGAGGGGTGGTGCACCCACCATGGTCAGCAATGTTGCTCCCCAAACACAGCTCACTTCCTGGCCTCCAGAGCCCTGTGCCTTCTTGGAGTGGAGAATCCAGGGGTTCAGGACTATGATGCCAGCTCTTCCCATCTGGGTACCCCCAGGAAAAGCATTCCCCTTCAGCACTGGTGTCTGAGGAAGGGCTCTCCAGGAAGAGAGGATTGTCAAAGAAGATGCTGTCCTCCTCAGCACCCCACTCTGGGGAGGAGCCTGGCATTTGCCCTTTCGGCCAGGTCTGGTTCTCCTCTTCAGGCCCACTGCTATCATCCTCAGGGTCTTCATCCGCCTTGGGCAGGCTGGGGCTCAGGTCCACATCACCAAGGAAGTCCTTAGAAGATGGAGGGATGCAACACCTCAGTTCTGCTCTGAGTCCCTCTGTTTTCTCCAGCTCCTCCTCGAGGTCCAGAACACACATCTGGGCCTGCAGGATGCCAGCCCAGAACACCACCTGTGTGGATGAGCTCTGATTCTGCTGTGGACTCCCCAAAGGGCAGTTGTCCCCTACTGACCTCAGTGATGCTGGAGTCTTCCTGGCCTCCCCCTGAAAAGAGCATTCTTCCAGGCGAGTGGGCTCCACGCCAGAGTTACCATGATGAGCATCAGGCCTGGTGGACTGAGGGGGGTCAAAGGGCCAGGCGTATTCCTGGCAAGGTTCATCAGGGCCTGGATGGCTACATATATCACTTGGACATGTCCCTGGGCAGGGCTGTAGGTTATCTTCCAAGCAAATGTTGAGAAATTCCATGTGTCTGAGGTGGTCCAGGGGTCTGTTGTCACCCATCATCCACAGAGGGAAAGTTGAGCAGAAGCCCTTGGTAGTGTCTGTTTTCACAATCCCATTTCATGAATTAGTAGGTGCATAAGGCAAGGAGGGAACTGGAAAACCACATGCAGCCTGTAAATGTCCAAAGTGAGTGCAGGTTAGAGAGGGACTATAAAGTTTTGTTCCCAAAGTGCTAGACACACCAGAACCCACGCCTGGGATGATCTGCTAAAGAACCCTGCCCTCTCATCCCTGCAAGACATACCCTGTGGCCTCACAACCTCAAATTGGCATCAGAATGGCACTTGTTCCAAAGACTCTCATCTGTTGGCTGAAGGATTCCCATGTGGCTCCACACAAAAAGAAGCATCGGTCAATCAGGGCTTTCTTTTGGGAGTTTAGTTTAGAGAATGAAGAGACAGAGGGAGGTACATCAGAAAGAGCTAGAGCACCTGAGGGCAGCAGAAAACGGAAAAGACATGTAAGTGAGAATGTGCAAGAGTCAGACATAGGCTATGGAAGCAGGAGAAAGGAACAAGCTCACAGGAGCAGCAGGCACCAGGAGAGCAAAGCCATGGCCTGCTTCCTTTCTCAAGGTTTGAGTCCTGTTTGTGGGCCTTCACATTCACAAGGCCAGCTCCTAAGCTGCTTCCTTATGTGCTATGCACAGTTGTACAACTTAAGGCAGAAGCACTGAAGGGCTCCCCACTCAGTCTCATGGAGGAGAAGCTTTAGCCCTTCTGTCCCACCAAGGAGTATAGCACTTGTTTCATAAAGGGGAGAGTCTTGACGTCCAGAGAGGGTGAGACCAGGAAGCAATGGCCACATGTGCCTGAGGCTTCAAATGTGAAGCAAGCTTTCTGGTACATCCAAGACTCCCTGTAGCATTGGAGACCAATCTTCATCAGATGCATCCAAGGAACATATGAGAATGTTGCTGTGAGTCTCCACCATCTGTGTGAAATGCAAGCTTAGCTGGTTGCCAGAGTGGCCCTGATCATCTTAGTGACTGGCCTGTTTAAATCTACTGGACACTGAAACTCATGACCTGTGGCCAGTTTCCCTCTTGTGCTGGCCCCAGGAAGTGCAGAGGAAAGCACACAGATGTATGACATGTATTTGCAGTTAAACACCTCTTGTTTCATCAAATACTTCTTTATTTTTCTCTTGTCTCACTTTCTTCTAACATAATTCTTGAAAGACTGCAGGTGTGCTTGCAAGCTACTGATGTGGGAAAACAGAGTATGAATGAACATGTGAGATGAGTTCCCAGCCTACAACTACAGCTGACTCACACAGCCAAGAACGACAGACCCTTCTATGTATCCAGCTAGATATGCCCATCTTCTCTACCGTACATATAACCTGGCACCTGGAAGATAACTATACAGTTGTTGCCTTCCTATGACACAGACAAGGAAGCCACAGTCTGAGCTGGGCTTGTCGACCCAGAGCTGGAAACAGAGGCCCAGCTCTGACTTCAGAGCCCTGCCTTTCATTCCATGATATCCTCATCCCTCTCCTGCTGAAGAAACAAACAGTAGTTTGTTACCCAGCTGGCTATCCCTAACATCACTCTCTCTGGAGCCTTTCTAGACCTTAAACTATGTTCCTTCTCCAGGCAGGTGGTAAAGAGGGTGGGATGTGTTTTACCTGAAGTGTAGTGCCCCAAGAATATATAAGAAACCCATGGCGTCAGTTCAATTCCTCCATGTCAAGCAGTAGAAAGTGTGGGGATGAATGAATGACCACAGGCCTTGGAGCTACCCCTCCTTGCAACTGAGAGATGAGTGGATGAACCTAGGGAGTCATCCCTGTGACTGAGGGTCACTTATAAAAGACCCCACCTCAGAGGAAAGCTGCCACCATTGTCAGCCCAGGCTTGGATACTCGTTGATGCTAAACCTCAGTGCTTACACACTAAGGCTGGGTGGCATCTACATACTCTTCAAGATCACTTAAAGGATGTGGCTTCACCTACGACTGCCAGAGAGAGATGAGGTTGGGCTAACATGTACATCAGTCTCCTCATCTGCAAAGTCTCCTCCCGAAAGACTGGAAAATAGAGCCCCGAGCTGGGTTTTCCTTTTTCACTCTGTCCTGACACCACGTTCCTTGCTTTATTATGAACCTGGAGTTGCTCAGTAATAATAAAGTTCTGGAATTTTAGCATCCTGAAAGAACCCTGACCAGGCTTCAAGTCCCTCTATCATTTAGTGATAAATCAGTCCCTCCCAAAGACAGAGTTCAGAAAAGAAGAGCCATTGTCTTTAACTTTATCTCTGAGTCAAATGAATTGAAATTAGCCTCGCCTGTCAGTCTTCTCCGAATGTCGTAGGTTGGCCTCCACTCATCATCCTTGCTTCTGTCTCTCATCACATCTCCAACCCCAGACTGTAGGCTGAGAACTTACAACCTTTGCTATCTATGTCAAAAGGCAAGATAGGTGACCTTGTCCCTATGCAGCTACTCATTTCTGCCCTCACTGCTCTCTGTGTAAGAGGCCTCAGACAGTCCTACTTCCAATAGGAAACTGACAAATATACCTCAGAACCCGCTATAGTCTGGACCCTCAAAGGCCTATGCATTCGGGCTTGTCTCCAGCTGGCACTAGTGGTGGCACTAGAAACTTTATAAGACCTCCTCTAGGAAGGCATGTCTATGAAGGGGAATGGGCCATGAACTGAATGGCTTTGCTCTGCCATGTGCTTCATACCATGATCTGATGCCTTGCCCCAAAATAGTTGGGCCAGTCAGCCATGGGCTAGACCCTTCACAACTGTGACCTTTACAACTGTGGGCCAAAACATAGTCTTCTCTTTATAGGTAATTTTCTCAAGTATTTGTTATAATGACAGGAAACTAATATAAGATATGCTCTCATGTTAGCGAGTTTCCTAAATCACAACCATCACCCTTGGGCCTGCCTTATAGAAAATGATCAAGTGAAAGATGAACATGGAATATCCATGTTAAGGCTTCCTCAAGTAAACAGACCATAGGGCACAATAAATAACAGGGACAAATGATCCACACTGAAGCTAGAGAAGAATGGAGAGAAGCACTTGGTTACAGGTGCTAGATTAGGCGTCAGTGCAGCCCCACCCTCCCTTTCTTCCCAGACCCCAAGGCAGGGCCTCAGACCCTCCTTTTCCCAGCTAAGGCCTGATCCCTGTGTATCTGCCTGGTTCTTTTCCTGTGTGTAGTCCCTTCTCTTTTCCTCATTCTCTGACCCCCATACATCACAACTTAATGTGTTTCTGCCTCTAAGTCCCATCTAACCATGTAGCCAGGATGACTCACTCTCACTATGGAATTCATTTGACAAGACATGTGCATGTGTGATCTTGGGAATAGGAACGAGGCACCGAAGCCTGGATGGCGTCCCATGTTTCTCTTCTCAAGTAGGTACTTATACATACATACATGCATGCATGTACGTGCATAAAGCACCAATGATGGCATATGTGTGTGGTACCATGGGCATCTCGGAATACTGGGTTTTATTGGGTTTGCCTTCCTGGAAGAAATCCAGTATTTCTCCCGAAGTTTTCAAAGATGGGGGTGTGGTCTCTATAATTTTCTAGAGACCAAAAAGGAGAGAGTAGATCCCTGAAGTCTGGTATACGAAAGACTTAGGGAGAGAAGAGTCTAGGAGGACAAGGGAAATTGGGGTAAAGGGGCAGAAAGGGGAGTTAAGAAAACCCAAAGCCAACTGGTTGGCATGTGGTTTGACTGGGCCAACATTCTTTTAAAGCAATTAAAGTCAACCTGACTGCATTCCACATTGCTCTATTTCAGTGTTCAACTCTCAGTGTTTACTCAAAGGGCTCTTGTTGCCTGGAAGTAAACACGGAAAATTCTTACTTCTCCTGAGCTTCCTATTCACTGTGGAGACTCTCATTACTGGGTGGGGGATCATGTCCTACGCAGTGCAACCCTCACATTTCTTGGAATTATATCATTAATCTTTAGTTCAAGTCTGGTTTTGACCTGAGATGTTCAGGTCTCTCTCTATGATCCCTGAGGTCTAGAGCTCAGGTGAGTCTCAGTTCCTGGAGGTCAGGACATATGGAAGGCGTACACCTTCATGGTAGGGTTGCCAGTTAGTGGATAAACATGTGAGGGAGCCGGGCCCATGGATGACAGAGTATTTGTCTATCATGTCCAAGACCATGGGTTGATACCCAATAATGTTTTCAAAAGAATGAAAAACAAAACAATAATCCAGCACTCCCAATGTCTGTGACATGCTTGAAAAAAACCCTACTAGTTTATCAAACATCCAAATTTAACTTGTAATTCTATGTTTTATTTGACAACCCAATGCCACGGGAGAAGGTACAGATAATAGTCTCCAGTCCCTGCAAACAGACTACTTATCCAGCTGTATAGCTCATCTCTCACCAGGCACCCTGTAAATGAGGCAAACAAAACACCCCTTCTTTCTAACAAAAAAGCTAAAGTTTGGAGGGGTTCTCAGAGTTTTTTAGGTAGCTCAGCAAACATGTGAGAGAGCTGAGGTTTCAACCCAGGCGTCAGGCTCCTCTAGACAATACTCTTATTCCCACCCACAAGTCAGTGTGCTTCTTCCTTTTTTTTTTTTTCTTTTTAGCTTTTCAATATTCCTTCATGAATGGGCAGGATGGATGACCTGAAGGGTTTAGTCCTTCTGATGGCCATCATAGCTGCCCTCGCAGTCATCTGGCTGAAATCTGAGACCAGCCTTTTTTCTCTGGATGAAGAAAGGCATCTCCTAGACAGAAGCAGTCCAGTAACAAAAGAGCAGAGCACATGCATGAATTAGGCAGGATCCTCCACCCCTTTCTTACATGTATTGTGTTTGTGTGAGGATAACTTGGGGAAATCAGTACTCTCCTTCCACCAGGTGGATCCCAAGGATAGAGCTCTGGTCTTTGGGCTTGGTGGCAAGCTCCTTTACTGGCTAAACTATTTGACCATCCCAGTAAAATCTTTTTTGAAATCTCTCATCTCAGGTACTGAACAAAGCTGCAAAGAAAGAATTCAGCAATAAAAGGCTAAGTTGGGTTCTCTTGCCTCTAACATAAAGTGGCCTTTCAATTTTTCGAAGTACTTTGAAGCCTTGAGAAGTTGACAGAGACATTCTGGGAGATGCAGAATGTCTCTATAAGCCCAGGAAAAGACTTAGGGTTCTAGAAAACACAGGGGGAGGAGTCACCAGGCAGTCAGGTAGGAAAGAGAGCACTGTTTCACTGCACACCCTGTTTCAGTCTTGAGTTCTACGTTTCAGTTAATTTTCACCAGGAGGATATTTTTAGGGAGAATATTTCAGGGGCTAAGCTGTGCATCCAGCTGGTGGGAGGAAAGTGACACACAGGGGTCAGGAGGTCAGTCTCTCTTACCCTGCCCTAGATTGTCAAGGATTTTTGTCTTTCAGTTTTTCATAACAGGGTCTCCTGGGTGGCCTCAAACTCACGGGTGGTACTAATGCCTCTGCTCTCCTGAATGCTAGAATTACAGGTGTGTTCTCATGTTCCTGCTTTATATGGTGTTGGGGATCAAACCCAGGGCTTTGTGTATGCTAGGCAAAGACTACCAACTGAACAACATCCTAAGCTCAGCGGTATTTTTGATTTTTGGAGGGCAGGGGTGGCAAGAGGATACCTGGATTATGTTTTTTTTTTTTTTTTTTTTTTTTTTACACTGGATTTGCTCTTTGCTCTTGGCTTATGGACCTAGCTTTGTATCTTTGTATTCTAGTTTAAGAATGACAGACTGAGTACAGAGACAAGCCATTCCTCAGCAGGAAGAGTAACAGCCTAGATCAGGGTGACAGTGAAGAATGCTGATAGAGAGGCTCACAGACTATATTCACATTGTAACTCTATAATTGACTAGCCTTGTGACAGAGGGAAATGTCACCTGGTCCCGTATCTGTAGAATAAGAGAATGAAGAGCCACTCAGCAGGTTTGCTATGTAATGGGAAATGATCTGAGTGTTAATGCTGGGCCTGGTCCTTGGGAGGTGCTCAAGACATTGCTATGTCTTCTCAGCTTAACACTGTGGCTCTGCCATTCACCCAGAGAAGCCAAATTACACACACGCACACATGCATGCACCACACACTCCACCTTTTGTCATGCTCATCCAGATCCACACGCTGTCAGCTCTTGGCCTGCTGGAGGAAATGGCCCTCAGTCTGTCTGTCTGGAACATGACCTGCCCCCCCCTCCGACCCCAACGCACCCACTCCATTTTAAGCTTTCAGATTCAGCAAGGCGACCCGCTTCCTCCTTTACTCCATGACTGGCTGGCCCTTCCAGAGACATGGGAGTTGAGCTGTTTTGTCCCTGGATAGCCCAAGCAAGGGCAGTGTCCCCAGGGGAAGGAGCCACAACAAATGCAGTTTTCTGGAATGGAGTATACGGGACTGGTGCTGCTACCTGAACTTGAGCCCAGGGCACCATGAGAACTGACTAGGGGAGGCCCCACATCCTGCTCCCAAGGGAGCCTTCATGCAAATGGGGAGGTAAGGGGCCCCATAGCACATGGTGAAAGCAGCTGAGGCTCAAAAAAGAGAGCAGAGTGATGGGGCGGGTAGAGGGAGCTGGCTTAAAGCTCAGAAAGGCCTCGGAAGGTGAAGGACCCCCAAGAGGTCAGTCAGGTCTTCTTCCAAGCATCTTCCAAGCCTCTTCTTCCTTGGTCCCCTCACCCCAGAACCCAAGGTGATCTCTATGCTACCAGTCCTTATCCACAGCCGGAGGGGACTGCTATGCTCCAGCAGTCCCAGAGGGCTGGGGACATGCCTGCTTAGAGACTATTCTTTCAAGCTAGTCTAAGGTTTAAGAGTCCTGGTCCCATTGACCCAGCCTTTTAGTAGAAGAATGACCATAACTGTGAAATTGGAGGCCTGAAATATGAGAGCAGGAGCTGAAGGTCAGTTCTGAGGGACACTAACAGGCCCTACAGTGTCTCATAAAAGGACACTTTTGGGAGTGTCATGGTTCCTCTTACACATCATAAAAATAGTACTAACTCAGGGTTAAACACGTTGGGGGGGTGTCTCCTGCATCTAACTCCAGTCTTTTTGGGTGGGACCTTGGGATAGGATGGAGCAGGGAGCACCTTAAGGGCAGAAGCTCAGACTCCATTTTTGCTGCGACCACACCCAGAGCTGCTCTAGCACCCTCCTGGGACTCCAGCCTTCCAGAGTCTACAGTCAGGTTGAAACCTCAACCACAGCAGTCATGAGGATTTCAGGCAGGTTGCTTTGCCCCTTCACCTTCTAGAGGTTTCAAGAGATTTCTAGAGGCCCTGGTGAAAGGAGGGGGAAAAGACATCAGAGAAGGGCCACATAGAGAGTTAGAGAGTAGACAGCGTGGAGGAAAGGTAAGGAAAGGCAAGAGTCCAGTGAAGTTAGGCTCATGTCAGATACCCAAGCAGGAATCAAGTCCAGAAACTCGTCTCCATCCGGCATGCCTGACCCTAGCCCAGCCACGAGGGCCCACATAAAACACACTATTTTCTGGTCCCCTAACTCAGATTCCCCCAGCCTCATCCCCAGCAAGCCCACCTAGCTCACCTTGAGTGAATAGAAGTTGGAGGCTCTCCTGGACTCCCCTGCCCCAGGAAGACTTTCCGCTGCATAGATGCCCGCCTGTGAATGTGGTCACTGAAGCTTCCGACTTCCGTTCCCCTCACCACTCCTCTTGCTCTGCAGAGCTCCCTAGCCTCACAGTAGTTCAGTACCTCACACTTCCTGCCTACACGACAAGGGGATCCACTTCCAGCTCCAGCATCTCCCAGGGCCCCATGCTCTATCGATATGTCTGCTCCTTGGAAGCTGCTACCCTGAAGCACTAACCCAGAACCAACCTGCCACAGATTGGCCTTCTCCCCAACACACCAGAGCCAGAGATAAAGGGGAAGAACAGGAGGCTGGGGCTGTGAACAGGCCCCTCCTCCTTCCTCCTTGTGGTTTTGCACCAGGTCCTGCCTCTGCCTCAGCTTAGTCCCCCAGAGGGTTAGCAATGAAGGCAAGGTCCTCAAATCAAGTATTTTGTTTTTCACATATGACATTTCAAATTTCATATGGTTGTGTCCCGTGTCATATAATAATACCTGAGATATTATCAAAGGCCCCTGCACAAACTCCTTAACCAGCTCTTACTCTGACCTCATAAAGCATGACTCCTTCAGTCATCGTACAGATCCAGCTGCTGCCTCAGGTTGCACAAATGGAAAGTTGCAAGGCTAGGATTCAAACTAAGCCCTTTGAGCACATAAATCGATCATTGCCCATGCCCAACAGTTGAACTCCAGACGCAAGTCCCTGGGGCAGGCTACAGTGTTTAGGAGTATGATACAGAGGCCAGGGGGACGCCATACTCAATGCAAACAGTCCATACATTCATTCTCAGCTCCACCATTTTTCTGCTGAGGCTCCGAAGATTTTACCCCAGCCATAGCTCTAGCTCCCACCTACTTTCTCTGGGCTCTCTAGACTGGCCTGCCCATAAGAGTGGTGTTGTTAAGGCCTCAGCCATAGGCCTTGCACCCACGGCCTACATGAAAGGGCCTGACTGTAGCTCAGGCCCTCCTCCAGCTGTCCCCCTTTCACAGATAGAGCTTACCACAAACTCCTGTGGGTATGAAAAGTATTGGAATTCTCTGTTCTGGGCCTGTGTTCCCCCCAGGCACATTGTAGCTTTGTACAGCCCAAGAAAGGGTTTAGGGAGGCTAGAGTATTCATAGGAGAGGGTAGGGTAGAGGGTAAGGCTTAGAGTCATGCTCCCGTCAACCCTCATCTCATCTTGTCAATCAGGGTCAGTGTGGGGAATAGAAAGAGAGGTAGGGCCAGGAAGGGATTCTGCTACAGGAGCCACAAAGATAAGACAATGATCCTGCTTCAGATGTGGACCCACAAGCTGCTACTAAGGTAAGACTTAGAGAATGAAAGTAGGAGGACATGACACAGTTAATATGAAGATTGTCAGCCTCACCAACTTGTATATATTTGATACATCAGATGAGACCCTTCTGGCCCTGGCAGATTCAAACCACCCACTTTCTAAGACTAGAAAATGTTGTACACAGTTAATCTCACAAACACCTCCAATCCAACACATCCTGGTAGATGCCTCCAAGCTGCAATACTTTCTGTATTCAGGATTTTATGACTCTCCACACAGCTGGGTAAACCTGAAATCTAAGTGTATCACCTAGAAGCAAACCTTTTCTCAGGCTGTAGCCTTGCCTTTGGTATGTAGCCCTCTACCCGGCACCTTCTGTATTTCCATCCCCACACTAGAGGCTTCTGGCCAACCAGGAATGAAACATGCTGCCTGCTCACATAAGCAGGCACAGAGACAGAACTTAAGCAGACACACCAGTTTAACCAGCATCCGCTCATAAGAAGCCTAGACTGCTAGGGGAAAGAGTTGGGGAGAAACCAGGGAGGGTGACAGGGTGAGCTCATGGCCATGCAGGTCAGGGAAGGCCTAGGCAGAGATATATTATATTCACGTGAAGAAGGCCCAATAGGGAAGAGTGATTTAGGCTGCAGGTCTAATTCCTTATCTGGGATGGAAAAAGCCTAATGTCCTGGTAATACTCTGTAGGCCTGGCACTGGGAGAAGTCCAGGGACAGGAGAAGCAGGGCCCACCACAGTTCACTGGGTCCACTACTGTAGACCAAGCTGTATTGGAAGTTGAGAGTTGAGGGCCAAAGAAGTATGTACGCATTTATTTTTATTATCATTTGTCTACTAAATTAAGAACAACCATCAGGGCCTACTTAAGAGCAAAACCCCAGTTATGTAGTTTTGGGGGTAGGGTGCGGGTCCAGGTAAGGGAGGACATTGTCTTCAGGCAAGAGCAATGATGGCATAGAAGGGAGAGCCTGTCACTGGTGACAACTAGGGAGTCTGGCTGCTTAAGCAGAAGGGAGGTGTAAAGGTGGAGGGAAGTCAGGGGCGACCTCCAGACTCTGTCTCATGCTCTGCTCATTTATGGGTTAACAGCCTCCCCCATGACCACAACTGAATTCACTTGACAACAGAGTGCTTGAAATAAGATTGTCCCTTGGCCATTTGACTGACTGCTCATCTCTTTCCTAATCACTTCAAAATGAAAGGGAAATCTGCTTCTCCCTCACCAGGCAGTTCGGAAAGACTTCCCTGCCTGCTGGAGTCTTCGGTGTACACGCTTCTCTTATAACTTTTATCCCCCGATTTTATTTTTTATATTAAATTAATTTTTATTATTTATTACAATTTATTAACTTTTTGTCCTGACTGTATCCCCCTCCCTCATCTCCTTCCAGTCCCACCCACCCTCCCTCTTCTCCCCCTATGCCCATCTCCTAGTCCACTGATAGGGGAGGTCCTCCTCCCCTTCTATCTGACCCTAGCCTGTCAGGTCTCATCAGTATTGGCTGCATTGTTTTCCTCTGTCGCCTGGTAAGGCTGCTCCCCCAGGAGGAGGATCACCTGATATAAGAAGCAAAACTCTGGGTGGAGGATCCCTTGTTGGAGGCCCTTTTAGCCTCCAACTAGAGGGACATTATTCCTGGTCCCACAGTCTCAAGCTTTATTTCCAGCATTCTCCCTTCACTCATGGAGTCTCTTCCCAGTCTATCTACCATACTTTTCCAAGAACCCAAAAGCATCCTGACCCAAGCACACAGTCTGCAGCACACACACAATCCACACAGCCCAATGCATGCAGCATGGCCAGAGTCTTTCATGTTCCTGAGTGGTGAGCTACTTCCTGTTTGCCCACAGACTAAGCCCTTCATCACAGATGGTGGCAGTGACAGGTGTCTTCTCACACAGTGAGCATGGGAGTGGGAGGGGACATCCCTGGAGAGAAGAGCCCCTCATGAGGCCCAGAGGGAGGAGTAGAAGGCCTGACTTATTACAGCGCCTTTTCCCGAAGCTCCCTGTGCACAGATGTTTACAGACATTGGCCACGCTTTTTTAATGTACTGGTAGTTTCCCTCAGGAGCTCATGGATGAAGAACCACTCTCCCCATGCTCCAGGCAGATGAGGAGACTGGGGGATCAAAAAGTCAACAGCACTGCAGAGCCCAGGAAATGCCCTTCCTCTACCTTGCTACCATCCATATGCTGCAGATACAAGCATTGCAACACTGAGGTATATATAGGGCCGGCCTTCTCTTTCAGCCAGTGGGGCTCCTGTGTTGTAACCGGAACCTTTTTCTCCCAATCAAAGCTTCTCAAAACTAGGGCTGGTAGAGCTGAAATACTGAACACCTGCGCAAGTAGCAGGCAGAGCGGCAGGGAGCCCCGATGCACCTCACAGTTTCCTCTATCTGTCTTTAAATCTGCCCCTGGAGAAGCCCTTTCCTTTGGAGAAGCCTGAAGTAAGGCAACTGAGTGATCGATCCATCTCCAGGCAGAGTCCTATTCCTTAGGAGCAGTTTGAGTTCTACAAGCATGAGTCCTCAGAAAGGACAAAAAAGAGGACACTAGCCTCCCAGACCACTCTCTGGCAAGGCAGGTGTTTATATCACACTGGCCAGGAGATGGGTTCCCAGGGATCAGAGTAAAGAGCTGGAGGAGGGTGGGCCAGGTCTTTAATGGCTCACACTCTTGCAGGGGCCAAAGGTACTACCTCCTGGGTGCTTGTGGCTTAGAACTGGGAGGTGGAATATTCCTCAGAGTCAGGACAAAGGATGGGAATCCATAGGTAATGTTACTGTCAACCTCCCAAAACATCCACGGGTATCAGTGCTACCCTGGCTTCCAGAAGAAGCTGGAAGTGCCTACTTCTAGAAGGGAACACAGAAAATAAACCTTAACCACCCCTGCTCCGGGACAGTTTTACGGTCCTGAAGACAGCAAGGCCATTCATGGCTATATAAACAGTCTCACAAACGTTCATTTGTTCTCCCTCTCATGTATCTTTCTTCCCAAGAGAAACTTGTGTATTCTTCCTATAGAAGCCTTTTCCTGCTTCTCTTTTTCTCTAAGTTAGATATATTGACTTTTGATGCAATCATTTAAAAATCCAGCCCCTTCCGTTAATCTGTCTTTTGTCCATTTCATTTTCAGTTCCAGTCACTCAGAAGGTAGAGAAAACAGTTTTATTCTCTCATGCACAGGGTTAGGAAAAAGGTTTCTGCTCCAAGATTCTCCCTCTATGAATGCACAAATCCAAGGCTGTGTCTGCATAAGTGGGTTTGTAATATATGCACTGAGCATTTTAAGTAGCTCAGCATTTATGTGAATATGCATTAGGAAAATTACAACTACTATAGCAAGCCTCACAGTAAGATGCTAAAAATAGGTAATGCCTGCTTTCTACATTAGAAAAAAAAACCTATTAAATAAAAAACTCTCATGCCAAAAGTCATGACAAAGACACATAACTGCCCAGACACTTTGTATAGAGTTTGAGCATTTCTTGTACTTTTCCTTTTGGAGAAAGGACAGAATTTCTTCTTCACAGTGCACATTCATTCTGATAAGCCGTTAATCATTTACTAGAAAGCCAGGTTCGTATAGTTAGCAGCAAAGCATAGTATTATAAAAAAAAAAAAAAAAAAAAAAAAAAAAAGAACAGGTATACATTGACAGGGTGAAGGAGAAAGAAAACCCAAGGCATTTTCCGGGTTTCCAGAAAGGTCACATGGTGCCCTGGGCATGCCCATGCTTAGCACTGCCTGTAGTAGAGCTCTGTGTGTGGTACTGAAGACAGACCCACGCTGCTCCAGCCTTGTCACCCTCAGAGCTGGGAGCTAGCTTCAGGAACAGTGTTCAGGGCTCCCAGCCTCTACCTGAGGGACGGAGCCAGCACATGGAGCTTCTTAAAACAGTTGCCTTTTTCTGCCCAAGCATGTTCTGCATCCTCCAAGGCAGGCAGGAAGGGGTGGTTCCTCAGGCCTTGTCTATAACCCACTCTCCACTTAGGCTCAAATCCAGAATGGCAGAGAGTCCATTAAAAAGTACCATGTCTCAGCCAGTTCAGCCTGTCCATCCACTTCTTCTATAGTTGCCGGAGGGCTCTTGTTCTGGCCAGGCCTCTGTAGCCTTCACTCTGCTCTTCCGGGTGATCTCACTGTCATGTGTTCCCCTCCCAGCCACTTGCTGAGGACTCATCAATCCCTGTCCAGCCCAGAGTTCTATCCACAGACAAACTCTCCACGGGACTTCAGACCTTGCCTGCTAATATGCCAAGAGTGCCGTCCCCACCCTTGCGTTGCAGCCTGGCCTTCCCAGGTCCTATCTAGCAAATAGACTCAGAGTCGGTTTTTCTTGTGAGCAGTCTTGCTACCACCCTGGGCCTTTTCCTTTCATGCCTGGGGGGCTCAGTGCTACTGTGATCTCTCCAGTCTAACTTGAGACTTGCAGCTGCTCCTGGCCTCTCAGATATCATGTCCTCAGCCCACCTTAATTTCCCACCAGTGTGACATCATCTTACCCCGGAAATCTCCACTGACTAGAAACACTTTATACACGCCCCCCAAAAAAACCCTTATGGTGTGGGCCCTCCTCTTAGTCAGCTCTATTTCTTTCTCGTATTCTCATACAACCTTCTCCACCCTTCAAGGCTTCCACAATACCCCGACCCACCCTTTCTAGACCAGTCCAATAATAACTGACTGTTAGAATATTCCCCAAACTCCAGCTATGTGGCTATCAGAAAAATAAAGCTTAATGTACAGCACTGGCAAATGAATTAAAAAAAAAAAAAAACTGTCTTTAGCGAGTAAGAAAAAGATCAAGGGGCCAGCAATATGCCTCGGTGGGTGAAGGTGCCAACCACGAAGCCTGAGGACTTTTGGCACCCCCCCATCCATACAAATACTCTCAAATAAAAGATTTTTAAAGAAAAACTATAATGTACAGCACAATGTAATTTATGTGACTCATGCATAGATAACATATATCTACATAACATACATAACATATATATATATATTTTTTCCAAAATAGGCCCAGCTCAAAGGATAAACCCAGCACAATCACACTGGGGTGGCTGCTACCCACAGGCTGGGGTGGGGGAGATAACAGACATGAGACTTCCAACTTAAAGCACAGGGCAAGTGCTGCAGTTTCTGTCTGCAATTGTCATGCACCAAAGGCCCAGTCCTTAGCAGCCCTGAAAGAGGCAGGACTAAGGGAGGATTAGCTCACTGGAGGCATCTCAAACAGAACAGTTAGAGCCAGTATGTTCTTTCTCTCCACTTCTCAGGCAGGAGGTGGGGAGCGTCATTCTCCTTCACACTCCTGTCATCATGTGCTGTCTCATCACAGGCGAAGTGACCACAGATTAAGACCTGCAAAACTGTGAGCCCAAATAGACCCTTCCTCTTTACAAGTGGATGGTTTCTTGGTATTTACAAACACACCAAGGATATGGAGATTACACAGAAAGACAAACAGCTTAAAATACATGGAAAACTGATGAAATGATTCATCCAAAAATAATCATCAGAAAACAATGTGATGACATTTTGAAGTTAACAAGACCAACAAGTTGATGCCACTGTGGGTTGGTAGAAGTACTGAAAAATCATCACTTTCATAAGTAAAAGTCATGCTGTGTCCATTGGAGAGTGCCTGGCAGCATCAAAAGTCTAATGCGTGCGTAACTTTTAAGCCTCATTTCTAAGTTTCTTTGACAACTGAAACAGGAAGATCTAACGCACTCTGGTTTATTCTAGCAAACAAGGGAAAATAACCTGTCACTCATGGGACTTGCTTGATAAATGTGGCATACCAGTCCAGCAAGCTAATTCAACATTTGTTTAGAAATGATGAAATTCATTTATATATCTTGAAGATTAATTGTTGAGAATGGCTGCTAAGTTTACAGAAAGGTACATGCTTGTGTATTATGTTTTTACTATCTGTAAAAGGAAAACAGGAAAAGAAAGAGGAGGTCTCTCTCTCTTTCTCTCTCTCTCTCTGTGTTTATGTAGCCATGTTTATGGTTTAGCCCACAACCTCCATGTTGTACTTATGGATATTTCTATCCAATGCTAGAAGAGTTTGTGTCTTGTATAGCCTTTGTTAATCATTTAAAGTCAGAGCACAGGATTGATTTTCCTAGAACTTCCCCAATCTCTCTTTTCTCCCTTTAAAACTGATGCAGATTAACATGTGACCAGGTACAGGTTTTTTACGTATTCCTTCCTATGAATAAAGGGAGCTTAAAGTTTCTGTTAAGGGTTAGGAGGTGCAGATCAGTTGGTAGAGTGCTTGTCTACTGAGCCCAGCACCATATAAAACTGGTCATGGTAGCACATGCCTGTAACCCCCATTCATTCATTCATTCATTCATTCATTCATTCATTCATTCATTCACTCATTTATTTATTTATTTGTTTATTAATTCATGTATTTATTTATTTATTTTATCTATCATTCTATCTATCTATCTATCTATCTATCTATCTATCTATCTATCTATCTATCTATCTA
>NW_026585895.1:56232256-56276658 GCF_907164565.1 Psammomys obesus | reverse complement strand
CTATCTATCTATCTATCTATCTATCTATCTATCTATCTATCTATCTACCTACCTGTTTTTTGAGACAGGGTTTCTTTGGGTAGCCCTGGCTTTTCTGGACCTCACTTTGTAGACCAGGCTGAACTTGGCTGCCACCTGAGAGCTGGGATCAAAGGTGTGTACCATCACTGTCATCTCTCCCTGCTTCCTGACTTCAGACACAGTGTGGTCTGCTACCTCAGGCTCCTACCACTATGCCTTTCTCACCATAATGTCCTCTACCTTCAAACTATGAGCCAAAATAGCCTTTTCCTTACCTTGTTTTTGTCAGTGGGGACAAAAGTACAGGCACTCACCCTGCTTAGTATAGACCTGGAGTTTTATCCAGAGTTTTTAAACCTTCCTAGAGGCAGCTAGGAAAAGTACTGCCTGCTTTTCTAAGTGTCTCTGGTTCCTGTCTGCCTCAGGACTACCCTGGCCTCTTTCCTCTCTTCCCACATGGTCAATGAACTCACAACTTGCTCATATCTCTATGCCTTTTCACTCACTATTCCATTGGTGGGAATCTTCTGGGCAGTCACATGGCTATGTCCTGTCTTCATTCAAGTCCCTGGCCAAATTGAACCTCTTCTATTCAGTCTGCACTGACCACTCTGGTAAACATAGGAGCTCCTGTACCCTGGGGAGTCTGAGGCAGGAGGACCAAGAATTCAAGGCTAGCTGGTGTAACACAGCACACAGCAAGACTCTCATAAATACACAGTTTATTACTCACTTCTTTCCAACAGAAAAGAACATCTATTAAGAAAATAACTACTGGGCTGGAGAGATGGCTCAGAGGTTAAGAGCACTGGCTGCTCTTCCAGAGGTCCTGAGTTCAATTCCCAGCAACAACTTGGTGGCTCACAACCATCTATAATAGATTGGATGCCATTTTCTGGCGAGCAGGTGTACATGCAGACAGAACACTGTATACATAATAAATAAATAAATCTTAAAAAAAGAAAATAACTATTTTGTTCATTAATGAGTTTTTAAAACCAGAAGATACAGATAGTTGTGTAAATATTTGTTAAATGGATGAACAAATAAGACAACAAAACCTGTCTCCTGGGAAGATACAGCTCTATATTAGATTTAAATATCCCAACAAGAAATGCTCTTGGGACTTGAGGGAGGGCTCCTCCCAGCTCATTCATGCACTGCTCACTGAGGCCTCATAAGCAGTTTGTAACTCTCCATCAGTGTTCTGTGCAGCCAGACTTGTAGGCCTTGAAGAAGGCACTACTTCCTAGCTCACTCAGGATGTCTGCTGCTTCCCTTTCTGGCCAAGGGATAGCTTCTCTCACTTTCCCATCATACCTCTCCTCACACTGTTTTGTTTTATAGCATTCATCACTCTGAGATAACATAATTCATCTGCTTGCCTCTTTTCTCCAGTAAACTATATCTAAGGGAGAGCAATGTGTTCACGGTGCCTCTATACCTGGCAGCAGTTGCTGTTTAGCAAGTATCTGTTGAAGAAATGAATGAAGGAATGGCTTTTCCCATCACCCTCCACAGACAGAAAACACTATGTTGGGAAGAAAATGAACCACAGCACTCCAAGCTGTCTAAACTTGATGTTGAGGTGTTTCTCATGTAGAGGAATTATAGGCATCCGATTATATGCTAATGATATCCAGTCAGCTCTGGGCTTGGGGAAGGGGCTGGGTTAATGAGGTTTACGGGCACATGAGACTGGAGATGTCCAGCACTTGACATTGATACTGGCCTCATGAGCGAGACACACAGGCCATGGATTCAGAGGTCTGTTGGATGCAACACACGACGTTCTGTACCCTGGAAAACCCCAGCATAACTCACATCCCTGGTTCCACCATCATTCTACTGAAAGGAAAAATGAGCCTGAATCCTGGAACCCAAAGATGAGAGGAAGATGTCTTATCAGCTGAATGGATGATGTTTGCATTCCCAAGAATGACTGCTGTTTTCTGGACATACCAAGAAGAGCTCAGGAGAAGTGCCTGTGTCAATCATGTGGGAAAGAGATGCCCTAGTCTCCAAGATGCCAGTGCCTTCCTAGGGAAGCCCCTAAGCTCCCACCAAATATATCACCAGGATGTACCCCAGATATTACAGGTACCAGAGAACATTGGGAAGATTTAAGGCAAAGCCTTCCAGAGCTTTAAAGGCTCCTGCTTTGCTGACGACTTCGACCCTACCTTAGCTAGAGGACCACCATACCGGGACTGATCAGTGGGGTGCAACCAAACCTTCTCTTCAGTTAGACCTTATTCTTGGGGTCCCTACTAGCTCTCCAGCCTCCTGCAGCTTCTCCCCAGCTCAGACCTCTTGCCCTTGATGTCATGGCCCCAGAGCAGCTCTCCTCAGGTACTCACTCACCTGCTGGTTTTGACCAGAGCACCAAGCAGCCACAGTGGAGACACCATTAGGAGGAGGACATAGCGAATCCTTGCCACTGCAGTCCCGTCCTTTGCACGTGCCTTTATCCACGTCCCGCTGGGCTCCTGCTGCCCGGGCGCCCCCTTAGCCCCGCGCCCAGGCGCCGGCCCGGGCCGCGAGGGCTGCGGGAAGGCGCAGCGCGGAACCGGGTTTCCGGGAGAGCGGTGATCGGCGGGTCGGGGCGGGCCGGGCTGGAGCGAAGCCGTCCTACTGGTCTGACCGTGGCGCAGGGCTGGGCGGCGGCGATGGGCCGGGCGCAACCTGCGCGCATCTGGTTGATTTTGTTAAGCGCATAAACCGGAAACTGGCTAGACTCACATAACCTGCACGCCTGCGGTGGGACAATAATTGAGCATTATTTCTTACTTATTGAGTATACATAGGCAAAGGATGGATTATTGGACCTCAGAACTTCCCCTGCTTGCAACTGTTGACCCACTGTGAACTTTTGCTAACTGGTTTGGATTGTCGGCATGCTGGCCAACAGCTGTGACTTGAAAGGCAAAGACATTTTTTTTCCAAACTTATCCTTAAATATAGACTAGCACTTTGCAAGAAGTTCTGTATTGTTAATACTTCCCTCTCTGGCGCCTTACTATATGTAATAGCGTGGGATTTGTTGTTGTGCTTCTGGGCTCTTTATTTAAACATTTTTAAATTTATTTTTTACATTAATTACAGTTTATTCACTTTGTATCTCAGCTGTAGCTCCCTTCCCCATTTCCTCCCAAGGCCCTCTAAAGTCTACTGATAGGGGAGGTCCTCCTCCCCTTCCATCTGACCCTAGTTTATCAAGTCTCATCAGGACTGGCTGCATTGTCCTCCTCTGTGGCTTGGCATGGCTGCTGCCCCCTCAGGGGGAGGTCGTCAATGAGCCAGCCACTGAGTTCATGTCAGAGACAGTCCCTGCTCCCATTACTAGGGAACTCATTTGGATACTGAGCTCAGATGGGCTACATCTGAGCAGTGTATCAAAGCAGAGTGGGATTTTGAATGAAGTGACTCCCTGTTTTTTGTGCACCCAGTGACATTTTAGCTGTCCTAGAGACAACTTGGAAAAACCAGTTGCCAAACAGCGTGTTTTAAGCGACAGCAACAGCCAATGTGTATGGAGCACTGGATTCAGGTTATAAAGTATGTGTCTTAACACATCTAGTTCCCACAACCTTCAAGGCAGGAATCAGGAACTAATGTCACTAAGTACTCAGAAAGAGAGACACTTGGGACCTAAAGACCACGCTTCTGACAGCTGCTTTGCTTTTTTGAGACACGCCTGATGCAAAGTTATCAATTCTGACGGGCTCTGAACCATTTCTTGGGTATCTTCTATGAGTATGCCAGACGGTGGTTGGGCACTATGGGATGAGAGAGGGGACTGTGCACATCCAAAGCTGTAATCTCCCTGGCAGATAAGCACTAGTTGATATAAGCATGCTCTCTCTCTCTCTGTCTGTCTCTGTCTTTCTCTCTCTGAGTAAGTAGGGTGATGGTGGTGATGGTGGGAACACACTTTTTTCTCTGAGAATAGAGAGGAACCACCTATGGGAAGCCAGCATATACCTACAAGCTCCTTTAAAATCTATGGGACTCTTGAGTGAATGCACATTTTGGATTTAAGAATTAAGGAATTAAAAAAAAATCAAAACTATGATCAACTTCATCAAGATCCTTGAGGGGGAAAGAATATAATGGATAAAAGGATAAGGAATCTCAGCAAAATAGTTGTTCAACAAAGTACTGAGTAGAACATAAGAAAATGTGTTCCTGTGTTGATGATAGTCTCTAATGTCAACCTTTGCTACCCGAAGAGAGGGTTGGACAGGCTTCCAATAGTTGTAAGATTAATACCTCCTACCACTGGGGTTCTCTCCTGTAGTGTACTCTACTGTGTTCATGGTCCTCAGCACACACTCTGAATTAGTCATCTTTTATGCTATGACAGAGTACCCCAGATAAATCACTTATAAGGAGAAAAAAAAAAAGAGATTTTGACTTATGGTTGCTAAGGTTTCTGCCCATGGTCACTTGACCTGTCAGGTTTGGTCCTGTGACATGGAAGCACATCATGATGGGGCATGACTGGCAGAAGACGCTGTTGACACCATGGTAGCCAGGAAACAGAGGCAGACAGGAAGGGAACAGTACACCCTCACAAACACATACTCCTAGTGACGTAACTTCCTTCTTCCTATTGCCCCACCTCCTAAAGGGTTCACCTCTGCGCAATGGCACTATCAGCTGGGGACCAAGCCTGTAGCATACGTGCCTTTAGGGACATTTAAGAGCTAAGTGAGAGCATACAGTGCTGTGGACCCTGGGACTCAGGGAGCCGATTCAGCAGTATTACTCTGCTTTTGCTGTAAAGAACAGTCTTCTATGACACTGTGACAGGACAACCGGCTGGCTTTTAAAAACAATAACGACTGAAACCATTTCATGTAACTTAACTGTGTTAAGTTGCTCACTTAACAAAGATAAACAGGAAAACCCAACAAGCATCCAGAGGGGAAAATAATATAGATTGCACGAAGGACTGAGATTACATTTCATTAGAAGTCATAATTCAGAAGACAATGAAATGACATCTTTAAGGTGATGAAAAAATAATCTGGGGCTGGGGAGACAGGTCAATGATTAAAAGCATGTATTGCTCTTGCAGAGGACCTCAGTTCAGTTTCCAACACCCATGTTGGGTGCTCACACTTCCTGTAACTGGCTCCATGGGATCTGACACCCTCTCTGATCTCCTTAAAGACCTGCACACATGTGGTATATACACACAGAGACACATATGCATGCATACAGGTAAACAAAAATATTAAATAATAATCTGTCACCTTGTTCTGTATTCATTAAATCTTAATTTTTCAAAATCTGAAAAAATGAATAAATATTTAAATAAATTATATTACAATTTATTGAATTATTTTATATTTATAATTTGTTATAAGTGCTACAATATAAAATTTTAAGTATTAATTATTAAATATTATAATGAATAAATTATCATAATGAGAGGGACAATACAAATGTAACTTAGAAGAACACTAGAAAGATAACTCTATAACTTTTGTTTCTATTACATTATCTAAAATCTTATTCACTAAAAATAGTAACATATTATGATGAGGTTTATTAGCTTACATAGAAGCAGAATGTATAAAAGTCACCAAGCACAAAAGGGGAATATAAATGGAAAAATATTGTCACAGGATTCCTATGTTATATATATAATTTAAATTCGGAACAATGCCAGTAGAATATATAAAAGTAATCACTATTAGACAAACAGGATATAAAAAAATGAGTCAATAATGTCATTAAGGACCTCAATTAAAATGCAAAGCTATCAAAAGGGCTAATAAAACAAGGCCTACTTGCATTGTAAGTCACAAAAGACATATTCTCACCAAATATGTACACTTGTTGAAATGAAAAGAATGTGGGAAACATACTATGTAATGCTTAATTTTGGATAAAGCAAAATTTAATACTAAGGTAATATCATAAATAAAAAGGGCCAGTCTAAAGTGACAAAGGTGTTAAGTTACTAAGAAGATACATAAGTCCTAATATGTATGAACTCAACAATGAGTTACCAAACACACCGAGTAAAAACTGATAGAACTGAGAGAAATGGAAGAAAAAACACAGTCATTACTGTGTAATCCCAAACTCCTTTCTTATATATAACTAATGAAGTAAGTGCACAGAATACCTGTGAGGGTGCTGAGCTGCACTGTTACTCAGTTTGACCAAACTGACTTCATGAGATTTTACAGCAAGAGCACACACACACATTTTTTTGCAGGTGTGCAGGAAACATTCAACGAGATGAAGCATGTAAGCTGTTACCAGAGACTCTAAATTGCCATGAAGAAAATCACATGGCCATGTCTTCCACTCCTAAGGTCACTAAGTTAACAAAACACAACAGTATCTCACCTAGGAACCACACAAGGCATATGGAAACTGAGCAGTTCACTTCTAAGCAAGGTATGGGCCAAAGAGTAAACCCCAGGAAATATGAGCAAATGTTCCAAACTGAAATGACAGAAAAACTGACCAAAACAGCACTGGCATGTCTAACTTTAGATCTCAAACCTTGTAACCAAAGTAGCAGGCTAATTTGTTGGGAAGGGAAGGCATCTTCAATAGTGGTTCAGGTACATACAGGACTTGTGTCTTATGTTACTATCTGAGTCTTATAACTCAATATAAAAAGGACAATTCAGTTTTAAAAATAGGCAAAAGGCCAGGGCTGGTGTCAACAGCCTGCAATCCCAGATGCTTAATAGATTGAATAACTTAGTGTGACCCTGTCTGGAAAAAAAAAAAAAAGGCTAGGAGTGTGGTCCAGTGGTCCAGTGTTTGCTTAGCATGCAAAAGGCCCTGAGGAAAAAAAAAGTAGGCAAAGGACTTGAACAGAGTATCTGTAAATAAGATGGACAAATAATCAATAATCACACACACACACACACACACACACACACACACACACACACACACGCAAACGCCCAGGGAAATGAATACTATCAGGAAAATGAAAAAATAAAAAAATAAAAAGTTTGGCAGTGCCTAAGAATACTATGCATAGAATGTGCATGTGATTCCGTGATTCCAATCAGATGCATTTGCCACCACAAAAATCTATGCTTGACTGTCTGGAGCAATATAATACACAATAGTAAAAGGGGGCCACAGGAACAAAATATGGCATATCCATGGAAAGAATTATTATTCAAACAAAATAGAATACTGCTTATTATATTCTATAATATGAATGAACCTTGAAACATGCTAAGAAATGTACTTACTATGAAATTTTATAATGAAATGTATAGCAAATGTTCAAAACACAGAGCTAGAATGTGGGTGTGAAGATGTTGGGGTCTAGAAAGGAGATGGGAGACTGCTTCCAATCAGCACAAAATTCCTTTATGAGTGAGAAGTTTACATTTTTATTTATTTTAAACTTATGAGTGTTTTTCTGCATTAGGGTCTGTACATCACATTCATGCCTGGTGCCTTCAGAGGTCAGGAATGACCACTGAATTCCCTAGGACTGGAGTTATGGATAGTTGTGAGCCACCCTGTGGGTGCTGGGAATTGAACCCATTTCCTCTGGAAGAGCAATCAGTGCTTTTAACCATCTCACCAGCCCCTATAGTGGTAAAATTTTTATAAAATCAGCTATGGAAATTATTATTCAGCTCCAGATGTTACCAAACTGGTTGGATTATATAGCAAATGGATGAATCGAGTATCATGCATTAATAAATCTGTGTTTTGTTTTTAAGTTTTTCGAGACAAGGTTTCTCTGTGCAGCCTTGTCTGTCCGGACTCACTCTTGTAGACCAGGCTGGCCTCAAACTCACAGAGATCTGCCGATCTCTGCTTCCCCAAGTGCTGGGATTATAGGTGTGTGCCACTGTGCCTGACTAAAAATCTGTGATTTAATAAAAGAACTGTGTATAACTTTTCTCCATGCACCTTACATGGAAATTATTCCTGAAGTGATTCATAGGCATAAACGTAAACTCTAGAATCTGTCTAAATCCCAGCACTGGAAACTGGAAAGGAGGAGATAAAAGGAAAGCAAGTTCAGACCAGTCTAAGAGACAGAGGGTGGACTCATCAAAAGAACAGAAAAAAAAAAAAGACAACAGAATATTTATATGCAAATTAACATGTCAAGAGCTCACAAGCCTTGTAAATCTTATAAAAACACTACTACATGTTAAAGTCTTTAGCATAAAGCTGTTTCTACATTTCTAAATGTGGCCTAAAGATTTCTCTATAAGTGGCAAATCACAGCCTAACCTGAATGCAAATGACCTCACTGTTGTCAGGGTGTCAACCAATTGAAGGGGAAGGGGGCTGTCCAATTGTTCAAACCGTGTCCAAGCAAAATAGATGCCAGAGGGACCTACTCTTTAGTCTCTGTATATCACTTCCGTTTTCTGTATGTTGTTTCCTTTTTGATGGCTATAAATATAACCAACTGATGTTTTGGGACTTTCAAATAGCTTTTGGATGCTTGGATTAAAGCGGCAAGCCACATCTGGCTAGAACTGTAATTTTCAAGATTTGTTCTGCTGGATTTGTCCTGTGTTTGTAGGGCCAAAGGTGCCTTTGAACCTTTGAGTGGGAGAGGGAGAAACACCAGCTTCCTCTCAGAAGATAACAACAGAAAGGAGAATTAGGATCTAGGAGCTAGCAAGCCCTGAGTAATGGTCCCCAGGATCAACACAGGATAAGGCAATCCTGGGGACACAATCCTGAGGTGTGGTAAGGGGTTGGGTTGTACACTTTATCAAGTAATTATCTTAACTTGGCTTGACTGGTGAAGAAGAATAAACCTAGAATGGGGGTGGTGGTAGTGGGGACAAAGCAGATTTTTCTTGAGGAGTCTGAAAAGCAATCAAAGAAACAAACCACTTTGACCAGTCTGAGGCATGAACTAAACTTTTAAGAGGCATGTACCCAAGATTTTTGGAAGGCTGCCCTCTAGTGGAAATTTGCTGAACTTCTTTTCTTGCCCCCTTGTGCAGGAGACCTCAACTTCATAAGGTTAAGGACTCCCAATTCTACTTCACAATCTTTCCATACTTTTTTGAGATAACTGTATTTGATATGAAACATTTTGAGATTTGCTTATGGGGCTTTAGAGATTTTTATACACAAAAATACATTATTTGGTCTTCCCAAGATTTGCAAAAATCTACACCAATTTAACATCAATTATTGTGACATTGTTTAAACTATAAGCCAAACAAGTGAAGTTCCAAGCTGTCAGGCACCCTGCAAGCCTCCTGACTGGCAGGCAGATGATCCACAGGAGACGAAGAATGAAGGTCTTTGCAGGCACTGAGTCAAAACAGGCAGAGGCAGGCAGATCTCTGTGAGTTCAAGGTAAGCCTGGTCTACAAAGTGAGTTCTAGGACGTCAGGGTTGTTACACATGAACCCTGTCTTGAAAAGCCAAACCAACCAACCAACTGAACAAACAAACAGAACCAAAAAACCTCTAGGGTCTGACCTCATCATTTATCCTTCTTACACTTTAAGCATTGTAAAATTTTGAAAAAGGTTTCCACATCACAATTGTAACAATAAAGCTTTAGGCATAGTTACATCAAAATGCCCTAGCAAGGTAGCAAAGCACTTGACCTTTACAGTAAGAATGGGTTCTATTGGCTGATACAGAGCTCAGGGCTACAGCCCTGGGGGGATGTGATGAGCCTAAGGACAGATTCTATTGGCAGAGGGGAGGATGCAGAGTGTGTGCCATCCTCCTTTTATAGGGATGAGTTCTAGTCACTGGCAGCAAAGCCCAGGATTAGAGTCTAAACAATTTTCCATGTCAGGGAAATTCAGGTGGAGGTTGGCTCCTAATGGAATAGCAAAGGATTGCCCGGTCCAGCGTTCCAGGTCACCAGGTGCCATTCATTTCATTCTGTTGAAGAACATAGCTGCCCTCCAGCCCCTCCCCTACCACTCCTTCCTGTGATTGACAAGCTAGTTTCTCCAATGCTTACTCTAAACTGTGCTTACTACACCAAGCGTCTTAGCCATCCTTATGATTGGAAAAGCAGGAAATTATCAAATCTCTCTTTCTTTAAAGCAGTCTCAGCTCCAACCAAGTACCATGCTTGGAGATAACCTAGAACCCCTGCACAGATGTAGCCCATGGCAGTTCAGTGTCCAAGTGGGTTCCATAGTAATGGGAAGAGGGACTGCATGAACTGATTGGCCTGCTCTTTGATCACCTTCCCCTGAGGGGGGAGTAGCCTTACCAGGCCACAGAAGATGACAATGCAGCCACTCCTGATGAGATCTGATAGGCTAGGATCAGAACAAAGGAGAGGGGGACCTCCCTTATCAGTAGACTTGGGGAGGGGCATTTGTGAAGAAGGGGGAAGAAAGGTGGGATTAGGAAGGGAGGAGGGAGGAGTTTATGGGGGGATACAAAGTGAATAAAGGTGATTAATGAAAGTTAAAAAAAGAAAGAAAGGGTAAGCCAATTGAAGTTTTATATATTGTAATTAAAAAGTCAATGTAAAACTTCTCTAATTGGGAAGACATTTTATATATACTTTAATTTACATAGCTTTAAATTATGAAATTAATATATTACAAGACAATTGGAAAAGTAATAGAAAAGTTAATTGCAACCCCACCTCTTTTAAACAGTCATGATTTGCGTTTCACCTGGTTAAAAAATATCCCCTCCTGATCTTTCTGTCTCCCCCTTCTTTCATAGGATTTCTTGCACTCTGCCCAAAATTTGGCAATGAGTCTCAGCATATGCCAAAAAATCTGGGCACAGGGGTCTTTTCTGAGACTGTTTCTCCAACCAAGGATCATGCATGGAGATAACCTAGAACCCCTGCTCAGATGTAGCCCATGGCAGCTCAGTGTCCAAGAGGGTTCCCCAGTAATAGGAATTGGGACTGCCTCTGACATGTACTTAGTGGCCTGCTCTTTGATCACCTCTACCTGAGAGGGAAGCAGCCTTACCAGGCCACAGAGGAGGACAATGAAGCCAGTCCTGATGAGACCTGATAGACTAGGGTCAGATGGAAGGGGAGGAGGATCTCCCTACCATTGGACTGGGGGAGGGGCATAGGAGAAGAGGAGGGAGGGAGGATGGGATTGGGAGGGGGTGATGAAGGGGGCTACAGCTGGAATACAGAGAATAAACTGTAATTAATAAAAATAAAATAAAAAAGCAGTCTCAGTTTTCAATCCATGCAGCCGCCAACTCACAATCCTCCTGCACCAGCCACCCAAGTGGTGATATCACAGGTTTACACTACACGCTTCTGAAGAATCAGCAATTTTCTCATTCCTACCCATTGGAAATAGGGGCAGGACCCATGACATCATAACTATCAGCCAAGTACTGTCTTTATGGTTAGTCTAAATGAGCACACAGTGGAAATGTATGGCTGCCTTAGTAAGGAACCTTTTTCTGCAATGAGAGGGCATCCCCAGCTTTTGTGTCAATGGATGCTGCCAGGCAGGAACAACAGGGAGAACATGACCTCAGGGCTCCCGAAGGGTGTCAGCCTACTGAGGTCTTTGTTCCACCCCAAAACCAAGTGAACCAGAATCTCCATGCAGAGCTAGAAGTCAGGCATGGCACCCTTTGAAAATAAAGCTCCTAACACAGAGGGAGTCCAGTCTTCTCCTTTCCAAATGAGGAAATAGAGGTCCAGGATCCAGGTTGCTTGACTAAGGCCACCACTGTAGTTAATAAGGACAATGACTAGACTGTCAAAGCTAGAGATTCTCATAATTGCTTTTGGATTTTTGTCTATTTTAACAAGTCAGATCATGAACTCATAATCCTCCTCCAGAGTGCTGAGGTTTCAGGGATGTACCACTCTGACTCACCTGCATTTAGATTTATGAGCCAGTGTTCTGTGGGTCTATGATGCTATAGTTGATCAGCCCTAGAGGCAGAAAAAAAAAAAGACCATTTTGCTTATAGCACTTGTCTGGGTTCCCTCTCTCTCTCTCTCTTTTCTGTACCCTCCTGAGACCCTTCTGACTCTCAGTTGAATGAAAAAAGAAATAAAAAACAAAGGAAAGGACATGGCTGTTTCTAGGTATTGTGGATGAGAAAGTTTGTTATAGCTATGTGGGACAGCATACCAGAGACACAGGGATATCTGGGACAGTCCAGAGAGGACATGACCAGGCTAAGCTAGGCCATGTTGGGACAGGGGAGGGGACCAGAGAAGACAGAGATGGGAACCAGGTGTGGCAGCCAGGAGGCCAAAGGTACAAAAAATGGTGGACAACCAAAATGTCTGGATTATTTAGGGAAGAGCATCCCAGTCTGTTAGCAAACAGGCATTCCTACTGGCCTGCCCTCAGGGACCTATCAACAACTTGTCATCACACGCCATCGCCAGGTGCGCCAGGTGTGTCAGGTGCTATGCATAAAAGGCCCCACCCACCCCAGATTTATCTCCCTTTTTCTGGACTCTCTCTCTCTCTCTCTCTCTCTCTCTCTCTCTCTCTCTCTCCTCTTTCTGCCTTCTCTTGCCTACCTCTCTCTCTCTCTTTGGTTCCTCCCTGTCTCTTTGTCTCTGCCTGTCAGCCTCTGTCGCTCTCTCATGTCCCCCTCCAAGATGGCCTTTCGTTCTCATTCCTCCCCCAGTAAAACTCTTACATTAAGTCTGTTATGTGGCATAATTTCTCAGCAGCACACTTGGACATGGGCCTACCAAAAGTACCCCTGCCTCCCTTGCCACATTTATCCAACCACAGCCCCCTGGGTAGGCAGTGGGTTATGCAAGCTGGGAGTACTCCATTTAAGAAGTAGGGACTGAGAGATGCTGAGAGAACCTTGTGGCCAGGTCCACTTTGGTATGTTAAATGTCAATTGTCTGGGGATGGAGGGCAGAGTGGAGGTGAGGTGTTGAAACTTAACACACAAGCCTCTGCCCCCCATAATAAATGAATGATAAGGGGAGTCATAATTTTCTATGACTACTTTCTGCTGATATTGAGGCATTGTTGTTGGGGACCCAAAAAGTTGGAATATTGGCCAAGTTCAAGAAGAGCAGGCTTTATCATTCATTGTCCAGGGTCTAAGGACCATCTGGGGATCTGGGGCTAGGGACATGCAGGCAACAGTTGGTGCAGTTTGCAGTAATTGATTGGAAATCTGCTGGAATATATACATATATATATATATATATATATATATATATATATATATATATATATGACCAAAGGTAAAGTTAAGGAGTAAGGAGTTTAGGGTGAATATTTTATTCAGGGTGTATATTTGAAACTTTTAGGCCCATGTTCCTGGTAATTGAGAGAGTTTCAAGAACAAGGAAAGGGAGAGAAATTCCACCATCAAGATAGGCAGTAGGTGGGGAAACAGGCTGATGTTGACAGGAATATGTTTGACCTGTGTGAAGTGAATCAAAGTGGATTTCTTGAAGCTTATAAGAAGTTTTTTTTTAAGTTTATAAAAGAGATAAAATATTTTAAAATTAAATTCATTTTTTATAATTTATTCACTTTCCATCCCGATTATAGTCTCCCCTGGGCCCACCTTTCCTCTCTCCCTCTTGCCACCATCCTCCTTCCCTAGTCCTCAAAAAGGGGGAGCCCTCCTCTCCTACCATCAGACTGTGATTTATCAAGTCTCATCAGGACTTCCTGCATTCTCTTCCTCTGTGGCCTGGCAAGACGGGGGGCGGTCACCAGGGGAAGTGACCAAAGAGCTGGCAACAGAGTCCATGACAGAGATAGCTCCTGCTCCCCTTACTAAGAATCCCACACAGAAACTGAGCTGCCTGTCGACTACATCTGAGCAGGGGTCTAGGTCTTTTACAAGCATGGTCCTTGGCTGGTGCATCGGTCTCTACAGGCTCCCCTGGGCCCAGATTTGTTGGCTCTGTTGGTCTTCTTATGGAACTCCTCTCCCCTCCATGTCTTTCTGTCCCCCATTCTTATGACTTGCTGTGCTCTGCCCAAAGTTTGGCTGTGAGTCTTAGAATCTGCTTCAACCCCTTGCTCAGTGGAATCTCTTAGAGGACCTCTATGGTAAGGTTTGGGTAGCTCAAATGATAAGGCTCCTGACCCTGAATCTGAGAGATACAAGTTTTAGATATGTTAGCATTTCCACTGTTTGGGCTCTGTACTGAAATCCACATTATAGAAAGAGCAGTAGACTCATGCCTTCGCATCATAATAAAAGCTTGTAAACCCCAAAATGATTTTGGTTGAAAGCATTAACACTTTTTTCTCTATCCAGAAGACCGAGTGTATATAGATTGGACAGATGTTTTTAGCATGAGAAGTAAATTTTAAGTCTATTTTTAGAAGACAACCAAAGAAAATTTAAAATCTTAAGCTTGTGATTATGGTAATAGTAGTCAGTGCTTACCTGAGCTAGATTAATATAGTGTTAGGATAAGGTGGTGAAAGGTAGCTTGGTGGGATGAGGCCAAGAAAACACACCATATAACAGGTTCAACACAACAGGTTTATTGGGGGAGGTGGAAGAGCGAAAGACTGTCCTGGAGTGGGGACTTGATAGAGGGATAAAGACAGACAGACAGACAGAGACTAGGAGACAGAGAGAATGAAAACATGGACAAGACAGAGCAATCTGGCTGGCCAGGACCTTTTCAAGGGTGCACCTGTTGCACAGGAAAGTATACAATTAGTCATGACATAGAAAAAAAACAGCATTTGGTGGTGGGTGATGACGTAAGCTGCTGGTGCTGAGTCTCTGAAAGGCTGGCTGGAGAGCGCCCGACTTATAAGCAAACAGCTTATCAGATTGTTAGAATTCTGAACTTTTGAAGTCTTAGTATAACAATAGCATAGTGAGGGAAAGAAACTGACAAAGAAACCTGTCATTTTTTATATACTTTAACTCACTTTCTTATACCGTTACAAGTTGCATTTACACACCTTAAAATACCTTAGACCTCACAACTTAAGCTTTCATATCCTCAGACTTAACACCAGTTTCACTGTTTTACTGCCTCCTAATTAAAAAGAGACCTCCTGCCTGTCAAAGGTGGCACACACCTTTAATCCCAGCACTTGGGAGGCAGAGGCAGATGAGTCTCTGTGAGGCCAGTCTGGTCTACAGAGTAAGTACCAGGACAGCCAGGGCTACACTGAAAAACCCTGTTGAGAGAGAGAGAAACAGAGAGAAACAGAGGGCCCTCTTGGATATGCTACCCAAGCCTGGACTCTCCAAGCTGTGGACATACTATTATTTCTTGTGTAATATAAATGAACCAACGATGGGTTTTGTGTACTGATATCTACATGGCTAGTTTCTTCAGTGCCAGATCCAAAAGCTCCAAACCCAGACAATGCCAAAACTCAAATGTTTGCACATTGTTGCTTTAAATATAGCTCAAATAAGCAGGTGTTTGTCCACTAAGAGCCTGTCTGCTACCAAAATACAGACCTCCATGAAACCCAACATCTTTATGCCAAGGTTTTAAAACCTTAGACAAAAAGTTGTTTCCCTTCGGAGTCTAAAGCAGATATTTCTTAGGCGTAGAAACCTCCTCTTCAACTCCCACATACCCTGGGAATCCTTTGTTCTCTTCCCCTTCTGTGTGGGACCTCACTTCCATCAGGCTTGGGCAGATCCCGGTGGTGAGAGACCACCTTGAAACTTGAAAGAGCATTGCTCACTAAAACTCATGAGTGCTACTGCCATCTAGTGGTCACTTTCCCTGCTCAGCTCCCCGCTTTTTCTTGATTTATGAGCTCCTTCAAAACTAGATTGGGAAAGAATCTTCACCAACCCTTTATCTGACAGAGGGCTAATATCCAGTATATATAAAGAACTAAAGAAGCTGAAAAGCAACAAACCAAGTAATCCAATTAAAAAACGGGGAACAGAGCTAAACAGAGAATTCTCCACATATGAATATCGAATGGCAGAGAAACACTTAAAGAAATGCTCAATCTCATTAGCCATCAGTGAAATGCAAATCAAAACGACCCTGAGATTTCACCTTACACCCATCAGAATGGCCAAGATGAAAAACTCAAGTGACAACATATGCTGGAGAGGTTGTGGAGAAAGGGGAACCCTCCTCCACTGCTAGTGGGAATGTAAACTGGTACAAGCACTCTGGAAATCAATCTGGCGCTTTCTAAGACAACTAGGAATAACGCTTCCTCAAGATCCAGTTATACCACTCCTAGGCATATACCCAAACTTTGCTCAAGTACACAAAAGGAAATTTGCTCAACCATGTTTGTAGCAGCTTTATTTGTAATAGCCAGAAGCTGGAAATAACCCATATGCCCCTCAACTGAAGAATGGATACAGAAATTGTGGTACATCTACAATAGAATATTACTCAGCAATGAAAAACAAGGAAATCATGAAATTTTCAGGTAAATGGTGGGAACTGGAAAAGATCATCCTGAGTGAGCTATCCTAGAAGCCGAAAGACACACACGGTATATACTCACTCATATAGACATATAATATAGGATAAACCTACTAAAATCTGTACACCTAAAGAAAGGTGTACAGAGGTAGGTGTAAAGAGGTAGGACTCTGGCTAAAATGCTCAGTCCTCATCCTGAAAGGCAAAGAGGATAGACATCAGAAGAAGAAGAAATCAGGAAACAAGTTAGGAACCTGCCACAGAGGGCCTCTGAAAGGCTCTGCCCTGCAGACTATCAAAGCAGATGCTGAGACTTATGGCCAACTGTTGGGCAGTGTGCATAGACTCTTATGAAAGAAGTGGGAAATAGTAAGATCTGGAGAGGACACGAGGTCCACAAGGAGAGCAACAGTACCAAAAAAATTGAACACAGGGGTCTTTCCAGAGACTCATACTCCAACCAAGTACCATGCATGGAGATAACCTAGAACCCCTGCACAGATGTAGCCCATGGCAGTTCAGTGCCCAAGTGGGTTCCATAGTAATAGGAAGAGAGACTGCCTCTGACATGAACTGATTGGCCTGCTCTTTAATCACCTCCCCCTGAGGGGGGAGCAGCCTTACCAGGCCACAGAAGATGACAATGCAGTCACTCCTGATGAGATCTGATAGGCTAGGATCAGAAGGAAGGCGAGGAAGACTTCCCCTATCAGCTGACTTGGGGAGCGGCATGCGTGGAGAATGGTGAGGGAAAAGTGGGATTAGAAGGGGAGGAGAGTGGAGTTTATGGGGGGATACAAAGTGAATAAAGTGTAATTAATAAAAGTTAAAATAAAAAAATAATATAAAAAAAACTAGCCTGGTCTCAATCCATCCTGGTTGGCTGACTTAGTCCATGAATTCTTACTGATGTGTGGAGTGGCTAATTCCAAGCCTACTATTCACAAGATATTGATGTATATATGCATGAGACAGAAACTTGTGGATGTGTTGGGCTGACATTTTTGCAGATGATGGTGACCTAAAGCTTTCCTTTAAAAATATTTTATTTCAGGAAGACCTAAGGAAGTAAGAGGAAGAGGTTCTGGTATGGTCATAAGATAGTGTGCTGGGGAGACAAGAGAAGGCTGAATTTATAATTATGCTAATCATGTTGGTAAAAGTGCTAGAATTTATACACTGCATGATAGCAGTTTTGGAGAGCAGTGCCTTTCTTGCATCTTTCTCTTCTTTCTCTCTCTTCTCTCTTTTCTTTCTTACTTCCTGTCTTTTTTTTTTTGAGACAGTTTTTCTATATAGCCAGGGTGGTCCTGGAACCCACTTTGTAGACCAGACTGGGCTCAAACTCAGAGTTCTTTGCCTTTGAGTTCTGGGATTAAAGGTATGAGCACCAAACCTGTCAAAAGCAGTGCTTTTCAAACTTTGGCCTTTGTGGTTCCCTTGAGGGTCTGGCTAAGGTAAGCTCCTAGGACAGGAAGTCTTGGGTGAAGCCCAGAGACCAATATTTGTATTCCCAACTGATGCTGTTGCCAATTTTGAATCATTCTTGAAGCACGGAAGCTTTGAGCCCTGACTCCCCCAGGAGTGATAATAGCAACATATCACTCCTCAGTAGAGAGGGGTGTTGCAAAGACTAAAGTGCTCTGTGTTAGCTTTCGTTTGTGTGTTGAGATGGGAAAACCGAACCCCAGAACATTTTAATTAGCTCAGCCTGAGCACACATGGCAAACAGGAGGTCAAAACATGACCACAGGGTCACAGGCTTCCGCACAGCACCTGTTCCCCTCTGTGTTGGTTACTGTCTTGTTACCTGCTGTTTGACCTGGGAGCATTCAAGCTTTAGTGAATTTGAACCACGTGTTTATTAAGGTTCTTGTATTGTGTTGGGGGGAGCTGGCTGTGGTTTGTTTTTATCTTTGCCATTGTGGAGTGTTGAGTTGAGTGCAGATCTGATACTTACATGTTTACTTGTCCATAATAAGTATTTGGGTTGTTTTCACTTAGAGGATTCATGGTGGACAACAATGTTTGGTGTCCTGTTACCCAGGCAGTGAGAACCAATAAGGAAGAAGACTTTCAGAGAGAAAACAACTATTCTCTAGCCAAAGAGTTAAAAAGATCCCCTAGCCTCCCCATTTTACCGGCACCCTATGCCTTAGGCCTAGGCACATAGTCACAACCAACAAAGTAGACATTTTCAGAGTTTTATTGTAAAATAGAGATAAAGTCACAGGGAGGAATAAGAATCTTTCTATCCAGCACATCACATGCATATTCACTGAGTACCTGCTAAGAAACAAAGCAGGTTCTCCTCCCTGTAGAGAGAGAGACCCAACACACACACACACACACACTCACACACACACACACACACACACACACACTCACACACACACACACACTCACACTCACACACACTCACACACACACACACACACACACACTCACACACACACACACACACTCACACTCACACACACACACACACACACACACACACACTCACACTCACACTCACACACACTCACACTCACACACAAGCACCACATGTGCCGCTCCCTGCTTTCTGGAGCTCACATTCTGGCAGAGGAAACACAAGTCTCAAGGTTAGAAGTGCTAAAATGGTCAAGAAGTAATTAGTGGGTTCATTTGCACAGTAAGAAGGACCCGAGAGCCACATCTGCACAGTGACTTGGGGAACTTCTCCAGGCAGAGGTTGTAGGTTTGGAGTGCAGATGGTGTTTCAGCTGGACAGGAGGATGAAGACTATTGAAATAAAAAAAGGGGGGGGAGGATTATGGGGATAATATAGTCCAAGAATTTTTAATTTTTCAGTTAGGGCATCATATAAAGAAGGAAAAGAGGAAATTTTATTTTCATCTATTTTCCCATGCTTATTCATTTCACAAATTCAGGAACATCTAATTCTCAGCCCCTCTCGGAAGAACTCTGCCCCACACGGAGTAAGGCTGGCCTAATAAAATAACTTTGAGTTCCTTAATTTCTGGTTTCTAGATCCTCACAGGCTTCCCTGTGGGATGGAAGCATAGCTGGGTGGCAGAGCACGTGTGATGCTTTGATGGGTGTCACCTCAAGCACTAAAACCAAAATGAACAACAAGGAGAGTAGAACAAAAACCCTCTCCATAGTCTGGCACAGGTTTATAAAGCAGGGCAAGGGAGCCACTTGGGAGGTATAGCCAAGAGATTTGATTGGTCTGGACTGAGAACATGTAGAACAATGGATGAAAAAAAGTTGGGGGAGCAGAAGGCACCTAGGCCAAGCAAGTGGTCTAGACTTGATCCAGAGGCAATAAGAAAAGGTTTTGAACAAGGGCCTGCCGTGATCCAATTTGAAAGATCACTCTGGAAGTGCCATGGGGATTGGGTTAGCCAACAGACTGAGGGCAGAGATCCGTCATCAGGGTTCTTTTCCTCCTTCTGCTGTACACTCTGCAAAAGTTGTTCTTCAGACCATAATGATGACCAGAGTGAGGAGGCAGTTGGTGGCAGTGTTGATGGCCTGGGAGTGGGGAAGGACAGGTCTAGGTGGTACTATTGGTCTTCGTGGAAGTAGAACTTTGTGACTGTAAGGGGTTCTTCAGGTGTGTTGGTGAGGCTTACAGGCCGGTCAGCCTCTAGTGCTGTGCAGAGGAACCAGCCTGGACAGGCAGCCGACTCAAAGCTGGTGGTGGTGCCTTTCTCTGAGCGGATGAAGGTGAAACGTTTGTCTTGTTCCTTGTTCCTGCTCAGATCAGTGATGCTAATTTCCTGGAAGTCAAGAAATGGTCAGGTGATTGCTGAGGGCCCAGAAGGTCCTGGTTGTCTATCTCCACACCTCCTTTAATGCTGCTACTCTCTGAGGGTTCAGAAATGCTCTCTTGGAGACCCGGCCAAAGAGCACAGGCTCCAAAATTCTCAAGATAGCACAAATAGAAGAGGCTGTCCTGTTGTCATTTCTTGCATTGAAAAATCATGCCATCGTGGTCATAGTACAGTAAGTATAGCAGATACATGGTCCCATAAGCACAGACTAAAGCCATAGAGGCAGTGACCTGTCAGGATATGACTCCTTTAAGGAGAGAGGGTTGTAAAGAAGGGGGGGTGTCTTGAAGCCCATAGGATATGTTATATGAGATACCCTGGCAGTCCTTATTACATTTAGAATAAACAGTCATTCCTTTCCACCCACTCCCAAAAGGTGGTCCTGTCCATTGGTAAGAGTTAGTGACAAACTCAAGGTTGTGGCTATTTGCAGTTGAGTTAAAAGTTTGTCCAGCTAGCCCTCAAGATAATGTTTGAGCATCCCATTACTATTGAATAGGTAAAGGAGTGACATAGCTCTGTGTGGGATGCCAACTAGTAACATAGATAATGATTGACAATTGACGTATATAGTCTTGAGAATTGACCTAGCTAGATGCAGGTAGGTTCAGGTGGGTTAGGAGGCCCAGCACAAGACCCATGGTGGTTCAGGTCCTGTGATAGTGTCATAGAGGTGTTTCTCCATGAAAAAAAAAAATGCCTTCTCCTAGAGTTCAAACCCTTGTGCAATGCCTTTCTATAATGAGTCCATATTAACCATGTCACAGGCTTTTGCCAACAAACTATGTAAGTCCAAGTTTAATAAGCATTTTCACATTGAGGCTCATCTTTCTGGAATAATCTCTCATAAAAGTTGGCCACCACGCTACAAGGAAGCTCAGGGTGTCTACTTAATGAGACACATAGAGGGTGTCACATAGAGGGTGGTTTAGAGGATGAGAAACCACCTTGGACACCCAATACCATCCAAGAACATTATTGGAAACTACTTCAGCAGTTACTTAAACATGATTCTTTGAGAAAGAAAGAACCTGCCTCATCCTTCCATTCACACAGTTATGAGAACTGCTTGTGGTTGTCATAAGCCATTGGGGTTTAGAATGGTTTGATAGCTAAACCAGATTCTTACCTCCAGCTGGAGCTTCATAGCATCTCCAGACTTGACACAAGACAGGCACAGCTTCCCCCCGTGGATCCCCAAATACACACTATGGAGGTCAATAGGCACCATGTCTATTTTTTCTGGAGAAGAGCAGAGGGTGGAGTCAGAAGGAGAGAAGAGGCGGGGGTGGGGCAGAGTCTGTGGGTATTTTATATCTCCTTTTTAAACTAAAATTTCAAGGTCAGAAGGTCAGGAAGGCTCTGTCTTTCTAGCCTGCAAAAGATCCCACTGAGCACACTTCACCTAGATATTCCTAAGGCCTGCCTCTTCCACACTGTTCCCAGCCTTCCTTTACTTTCTCCAGTGAACATGTCTTTCAGGTCAACAGATACACTGTTAATAGACAGGTGCAAAAGCTTACAAGGCCCATGAGCAGGCTCCAGGAGCCTGTGGACTTAGAGTCCGCTTTCCCACCTGCTGCTGGGTAGCAGTAGAAAACCCAGCCTCCCATGTTGAGCATGCTGATGAGAGAATTACTAGAAAGACAGACAGGAAAGGACAGTTTCTGAATAACTACTGAATAAGACAGGAAAATGGAGAAAGGGCTTTGGGAATACTGAGGAGATACAGGTAATGCCTCTTTGTAACACAAACAGAGATGTAGGAACATTAAACTCCAGAGCTAAAGGAAATTCAAATTCTGTAAACTAACTGCTCTCATTTTTCTAAAAGAAAAGGTGAAGAACCTGTGGGTGATGTTCCTCCAAGTTCATCTAGCTTTGTCCCTAAAGTAGCTGGGTACATGATGAGGGTGGTATCAACAACAAAAAATTATTATTCATTCATGTACATGGTATATTAGCTTAGGGTGAGGATAGGGTTTGAATAACACAGGAGCATGGTAGTCTACCAGCTCAGAAGGACTAAGGAAGTTCAGCTGTACTTTCTGGCCCCTATTCCTCCTAGGTGTATCCCTGGGGCATTGTGACACAGTCTATACCTTTTTCCACTCTCTTGAGGCCATTTCCATGTGTTCCCTCTGGTGGCCATGTCTCATTTCCAACTCAACAGAAATGAGGACATCCCACCTACAGCTAGAGAAGCAGGGCAAGTGACCTTGCATCCACATCACATTAGCTTCCCTGCTATCCACTCACCTTCTAATTTAGTATTTGGTCCTTGTAAGTACCCAGCAATGAGTTGGTTGTTCCTCAGATAGAAGGTCTTCTGATTAATATCCCATATTCTGAAAAACAAAATGGCCTGGCTGTAGTAGGCAGGATAACACCCTTTCCTATTTCCTCAGAGTCACCTAACTTACATCTAGATCTGCTGGAATTGTGGTGTTTAGCAAGTTCATAATACAAATGAGAAGATTCAAGACAATACTGTATAAAAGATATCACACAGCTGGTGAACAGAAAACCTCTTCTTCTTGCTCCTCACCCTAGAATCCCAGCATACACACCACTGCTTCAGCAGAATTTTCTATACAGCATCACCCTCTGAGAGACCCTTAGGCAATGCAAACACATCTTATTCACCCTACTAAGCAGGAGAGCTGCCAGCTACATAGATTCTTCTGTTTTCATGCATTTATGTGTAAATTTAGATGGCCGTCTGAAACTAGTAGCCACCACAGTATTACAAGTTCAAGAGTTAGAATATATTGCAGCCAATCTTAGACCTGGAAATCTGTAGCTAGAGCTTTTACTTCTCTTGCCTGTCACTTGCTCTGGATCTGGCAGGGACAGTTGTCCCTGGGAACAAGTCAGCTTCCTTTCTAGCTCATGCAGTGGCCTGTGGGTCATTGTCTGTCTTCTTGGTGAAGGGCTCTCTGGCTTCCAGAGAGGCAGGCAACAGTGAAATGTGAAATAGTGTGCTGATGATATGACATTGGACCTTTTCCAGTCAAAGGAGCTGACAGGACTCCTTGGCTAGCTTGGAGCAGCCCAGGAGCTCAAGGCCGGGCAGGACAAACTAGGTACTCTGCATGTGAAGAGACATATGTACCTTTGGGACTGGCTTCTACTCCTATGGTGAGTTTCACACTGAAGGGACATAGTAGCCTTGCTTGAAGGACTCCAGGGACCTCTCTTGGGGGTGCTAAGAGGATGTTGTGGGAAATCTCACAAAGCAGTTACCGTATCTGTGGAACAGATTTGCCTTGGCCTAGATGGGTATACACACAGTCAGAGTCCCAGTCTCTAGCTGTGGGAGCAGAAAGAGTCAATAGGGAAGTGACTCAACACAGACCTCACTCTCTGGAAGGATCAAGGACAGATTTTGCACCAACAATCTCTTTATTTATTTTTTAATCAAAATGAAGTCCTGTAATTTTTACTATAAGGTTGATAATATCTCCCAAGGCTCTTGATCCAATTTGAAAAGTCAAGTAATTTTTCAGGCACTTTACAGTTCTCAGAGCACCAGTCTCAGAACATGGTTACAGTATCACTCATGCATTTAATTTTCACAGCCCTGAAAGGCACACAAGGCTTTATCACTAAGTCAGTATCATATTTACGGGAGACTCCAAAGAGAGATCTTCCAAGTCAACACAGACACAGGCTGTTGACTATTGGTCTGAGCCTTTGATTGTGTCCTTCTAAGTTTTCTTCTTTGCTAGATCCCAAAGCTAGCATTATTCCTGGACGACTGTCCCTCACTTACTGAACACCTAAGTGTCTGGGAAAGTGAGGACAGTTGACTGCTCTGTTGTCCATGTATGGAATAGTTTAAAACATAAGCCTAAAGACTGTGCTTGAATCAAGGATATCTGTTTCCATCCCATCCCTGTGGATGGGACATATGGCATGTGTCTCAGGTCCCTGATCTATGCAACCGTTTGTCTTTGGAAGACTTACCGGAAGGCTTGTATCTTGCAGGGTCTTCTCCCAGAAGGGCGGCAGGCTGCCTCTGAATGAAACAGAAGGAAGAGGAGGAGAGAGATTAGGTGACTGCACAGTCCCCTGCAGATTTCCATTCTGAGGCTCCAGCAAGGCAATAGAGACTAGAGACTGCCATTTCAGGCTTAAGGTGGTTGCTTATAAAGAAAGATTCACCAGCCTGCGCTGCTCTCATTCCGTCCCACTGTCAGAAGCGGAAAAACCCTCATATTTCCAAAAAGAGAAACCCTTGCTGTTGTCACTTTCAACCCTGCCGAGTGTCGCAATGGTGTGTTGTAACCGATCTCCTCCCCCTTTTACCCTTTGCAATTTCCCCAAAATTGAGCTCTCTGTTTCCCCTTCATGGTGTTCCTGGGAAGACACAATGAAAACCAGACTCCCTCATTTGCATGACAGGTGCTCTGAGTCTGTTGGTGTTCCTGCCCCTGCCTCTGCTGCCCTCCACAAAACAGATCTGAGCAGAAATGTTTCCTTTTCATCAGAAGGCAAGTGATAGGGCCTGGTGAACAACGGACAGTGTCAAGTCACTATTACTTGTGTTCTTTGGAGAAGGGACAGTTGGCTAGACTATGGATAAACATTGTGTCCAGAAACGGATGGTAAATATTTGGTGTTTTGTGAACCATCCAAGGTCAACATAATACTCAGCTCAGCTGTCATAGTGCAAAATCACAAGCAATTGTAAGCCTGAAAACTCAACTCTGTTCCAACATGCCTTATTTTCAAAACAGGTCAGGTCATATGTAGCACGTAAGTTTGTTGACCCCTGCTCTAAAGAAATAGGTCCCTCCCAAGAGACACTTTCCTCAATTCCACAAACGGAAAGTTGGAATCTTATTTATTTACTTACTTACTTATTATTTTTAACATTTTATGCACTTTGTATCCCAGCTGTAGCCTTCTGTCTTTTCCTCCAGGTTCCACCCTCCCTCCCTCCTTCCTTTTCCTCCCGATATGCCTCTTGCCTAGTCCACTGATAGGGGATGTCCTCCTCCCCTACTATCTGACCCTGGCCTGTCAGATCTCATCAGGAATGGCTTCATCCTCTTCCTCTGTGGCCTGGTAAGGTTGCCCCCTTCCCCCCCTGGGGAGGTGATCAAAGAGCCGGCCACTGAGTCCATGTCAGATACAGCCCCTGCTGCTCTTACTAGGAAGTGGTCTAGGTTCTCTCCATGGACAGTTGGAATTTTTTAGAGGTGATTTCATTTCCAAATCATGGTCTCAGAAAAGTGGATGAAGAATGTGGACAGCAACAGATCCAGATTCCTTCTCTGCCACTTGTCACTACCAGCTATGTGACCTTGAAAATGTCACTTCATTTATTTGTGTCTCTGTCTCGTCATTCTCAGAATGGGGAGGATCATGTGTTCTCTGAAGGCAGAAGGAAAGAAGGAAGTTAAGTTTGGTCCCAAGTGGATGTTAATAAACATTAACTTCCTTTCATGCCATTTTCTGGACAGTTGAGGAAAGGTAAGGACCTTCCTAGTTTATGTTTTGAAAAGGTGAAGAGTCTTTATGTGTTCCCCTAAGGGAGAGTGCTTTCCCAGGAGTACAGGCGAAGCTGTACTTTAGAACTGGATTAGAGCATAGTGGGCACCTTATCTCAACCTCCCACTAAAGAGATGCACAAAGATAAATAAAGGGAAGGGTCGCAGAGCTTGTTAATGGCAAAGGACCGACAAACCAGTTCTTGCGACCAGGTCATCCCACACCCATTGAGCATAATGCATCTGACATTATTTTCTTTTTGGTTTTAGAGAGTTTCTTTGTGTATCCCTGGCTGTCCTAGAGCTTGCTTTGCAACCAGGCTGGTCTTGAAATCAGAGATCCACCTGCCTCTGCCTCCTGAGTGCTGGGAGTAATGATGTGTGCCACCACTGCTTAGTGGCTGCGTTTGACCTTATTTTCAACCCAAGAAACCAGAGGAGAGTTAAATTCATTCACGGAGAAGCTTCAAAACACATGTCAAGTCTTTAAAGACCCCCTCCCCTCAACAAATGAAACATTCCTGCTACTATAACACTGATTAGTTTTGGGAGTCGACATGGCAATTACATATTCTTCTTGTGTTCGTGTACAGAAATGCTATCTACCTGTGAGGGCCAAGGGGATGTTCTGTTTGCTCATTTCTTTATTCATTTTGAAAATCTTTCCTTGAAGCTGGCTGAAGCAGGGTGATGTGTTTGAACTTGCCTAGTTATTTACAATTTCCAGAAACTACTGAACTAATTAAGCTTTAACGTTTCTGAAAGATTAGTCACCAGGTGCATACTGTTGTCATCACACCTGCTGAAAAGAGAAGTAGCTGGCACCCAGCTCCCACAAGCTCTCTCTCATGCTTGCTTAGTGTATTTCTGAAGCCACCTTGGACTCTTTTATTATGTATTATTTATTTGTACAAAATTACATCTTACGTATTAATAAAATTCACATTGAAACTCATAGAAACAAACAATAGGTTGGTAATTGCCAGAGGCAGGAGACGGTAGAGCATGGATAGAGAGTTAAACATGGTGCTAGAGTGCCTGCACGGTAAAGCAGGGTTCCTAAAAGCGTGTAGATAACTTTGTGCTCAACTGTTACCAGTAATCCCAGAGAGGATAGTCTGCCTGCCTTGGCCTGGAGCAAAGAATTTCAAGAAGAAGAGGCCTGCAGGCCCCTACAGCTACAACAATTTCCTCATTCCCAAGTTCCTCACCCCATCCTTATAAAGGTTTGCAGCTCCTTTTCCTCCTGGTAGTGAGAGAGTGTGTGCCTTGTGCTAACAAACACAGCACCATTTCTTGAGGGTCAGATACCTGTCTCCCTTCTGTTTCCATGCTGCTCCACAAATCTAACAGATGCCAAGTGGATAAGAGGAGTGAGTTCTGGGCATCTGGGGATCACGTGATAGTAACAGTGGTACTTACTACACACTGGAAATGTGCTGAGACTGGTTGTTAAGCGGCCTCCTACCTCTCCCCTCTAAAAGGAAAGGAAAAAAAAAATGAAACGGACAGAAGGAGAAAGGGAGAGAGGAATCAGGAAGGAGAAAGAAAATGGGAACTATGAAGAGGAGGTAGCTATGTTAATTAGCTTGATTGTGGTGACAATTTTACAATTTATATCAAGATATTAAGTATATACCTTAAATGTATTCAGCTTATTAATAATGCATTTATAGAACAACAAAAGTACAAGACAATTTAACAACAAAAACAATTCCCCAAATGCTATGTAGTAGAAGTGAAGCACAAATGTTTGCATAACATTGTCCTGTAAATATGATTATATTTACAAATTTTGTGATTTCTGTATATAGTATACAAGAATGTATTAAGCTATAAAGTTTTGTCAGTTTCTTACTATGTAATTTTCTATGTGATTTTTTTTTCATTCCATTTTTAAACTTTTCAGATAGTATCATGTGTTTTGAAAATCCAACCTTTTGGCACCTGCTAACATAGCAATGAATGAAAAAACTAGAGACTACTTAATGAAGATAAATATCTAAAAGAGCCAACTTTAGCAAACTGGTGAAACTTTGTTAAAGCACCAAATCAGTATCATCTCAAACATCCGTGAAGATTGAGGAAGAGAAGTGACATGCCAAAGTGAAGAGTTACTCTGCACTAGCCTCTGCTAGTATGGAGGCTAGCAAGATCCCACCCACATCATGGCTGCTGGGTAAATGTTTCTCTGCCCTCAGCCCAAATTCAGTCAGGAAGAGCCTGGTCTGAGCCTTCTTCCCATGACCACATCCACCTGCAGTACATCATTTCTGAGGGGGCTTAGAAGAAGGCCCTGGGCTGACCCAAAGTTTCAATCCTCTTACATCATTTTGAGCTGTACTACCTTAGACAAGGTGTGTGGACTCTCTTGATCTCAGTTTCATTACCCATTAACCAGTTTTAATACTGGAAACCACAACATGGGTTGCTATGAGAATTAAATGCCCTTCCCCTGACCCTGGCACGTGGGAATGACTCAAACAGTAGTGTTGCACATATTTCTTTACTTCAGGTAAAATGGGAGAGACGAGTCACAGTGTCTACCACCCCTGCATCCCTGTCCCACATGTTTGCATGTTCTGCATGTACAATCCATCCTCTCCTTGCTACTGATCCAAGCTCCTTCCTCAATTTCCTGTGGTGAGCCTAAGTGCTTCCCCCCACTGGAGGGAGAGGAGGAGGAAGGAAAAAGTCCTCTTTCATTCCTTACATTTTAGCCTCAATTCCACTCTTAGTTTTTTCTGATGGTGCTATTGTTGGTGATCTTGACAATTCTGCTCATCAATTCTGAGGGCTCAGTTCAAATGCTACTTCCTGAACAAAGCTTAAGTATCTCAACACAAATAGAACTTACTAATTTCCCTCTGGGCTCTATGGAGGCAGGGAGATAGCGAATCCAAGCTCTCCACATGTCAGGAGTGGCAATAGGCAGTAACAGGTAGCTTTGAGAACACAGCAGGGAATAAACAAAAGTGTTCTCACACATGGGTCAGGGGCCTTAAGAGTCCTTTGCATCAAGTTGCAAAGGGACCACCTTCACAATTTCTTATGTTGAAGCCTACAGTATAGTAAGCACAGCACTAGCCACACGGAAAGTTTCTGGTAAATCTTAGCTATTTCTCAATGTCTGTTGATTAGTTCTTTTAGTTCTAGAACTTCCGTTTGATCCCCCCTCCTTTTGGTATATTTTGTAGTTCTCTATCAAACATTTTAAACTTGTCTTCCAAATCTTTGGAAATATTATGCCTGGACCTGTGTGTGTGTGTGTGTGTGTGTGTTTGTGCATGATGTTGTGTGTCACCTTTAATTTTTTTGAGACAGGGTCTTTCACTGAACAGTGTCAGTTATCCTAGTGAGCTCCAGAGACCCTCCTTTCTCCACCTACCCAGTATTGGTATTACAGGCTTACAAGGTGACACCCAGCTTTAACATGGATACTGGGGATATGAAATCAGTTCCTCATGCTTGTTCAGCAAGCCCATTACCAACTGAGCCATCTTCTCATCCTTGCATGGGCATTTTAAAGGCTGTCCCCGATGACCCCATTATTTGAATTCCTATTGTATGTTTTCCTTTAATGTACAAACTGCCTTGCAAACATAGTATGGTTTGGTTAAATGCTCCCAGAATGGTGTTAGTGAGGTATAGTAGACCCTGCCCAGGCGTCTATTATAGGTCACTGGAGGCATGCTCTTGAAAGGAATTTCTCTGTCTTTTTCTTGTTCTTTGCTTCCTGGGTAATGAGGTGAGTACCCTGCAGTATTGATATCTGGTATACTCACAAAACCCTAAGCAATGAGTACACTTTGGAGTAGAGGCTCCAAAACTGTGACCCAACTAAATCCTTTCTCTTGTAAGTTAATTGTATCAGGTATTTTCTTATATGAACACAAAGCTGACTAACATAGCATGTCTGGTTATTTTACATTTGCTCAGGGATACTGTGTATATTTAAACTGTGGAGATTTTTTTTAAGGCTGTGAATAATATCTTCATCCTTAGCTTGGTCATCTTGCTCCTGCTGGGCAATTGGGCCAGAACACTTGAAGTCATAGGTAACATTTATCCAAATAAAACTTGTGGTCATTTGTAAATGGGCTCAGGTACTTAAAAGGGTTGTTCCATTTTTGGTTCACTTTTAACTCTCTGGGAGTCTCACCCAGTCTGCATGGAGTTTATCAGGACCCCTTTTCCTATACAGAACATAATGTACACATTTTAATCAGTTTGTTCCAAGCTCTCCAAGTCAAGGCCTATGAATCCTCAGAAAGCTCAGCTTGGGGAGAGATTTCCCAGGGACTGAACTCTTGGGCCTCTCACATAATAAAGGCATGCTTTGTCCCTGGGATATACTCCCAGTGGCTCTGTAGACTCTGAAACTTGTAGATGTCCAGGGGTAAAGAGACCCAAAGCCAGCCTCCACCTCCCTGGACCTCAAGTAGTTTCTTATAATCTTGGCCATTCTGTTGTGGATTCAAAAAGATATTTTAAAAATACTTATCATCTGCCTGTTTCAGTTATAAACAGGAAGGTTGGTCATAGATGGAAACTGATGTTACCCAATCGAAGTCTTGTTACCCACTGTATTACTTCTCATTTCTATGATTAAACACCTGAGTAAAGCAAAAGGCAGGAAGGCTTTGTCTTGGCTCATGGTTTGAATGTATGTTATGGTGGAGAAAGCACACAGAAGGCCTATGAGGCAGTTAGTCACATTCAACCATAGTTAAGCAGAGAGCAGTGGCTGCTAGTGCATAGCTCTCTGTTTTCATATTATTCAGTCCTGGGACTGGCTTAGGCTGGTGAGGGCCACAAACTGGTACATCTTCCCACCCCAACTAACTCAGTCTACAAACTACCATACATACCATACATCAGTCTACAAACTACAAGTCCCCAGAGGTTTGTCTTCTAGGTGATTCTAGATCCTACAGATTGACAATATTGGCACTCATGCTCACCATGTTTCGGGGAGAGGCAGAAGAGGTAATGGAAAATCTGGACGGGAGGCAGGACAAGAAAGGCCATTAACGCTACTCCAAGGATCTAGGATGTGCTTTAGAGAAAATCATATTGGAGAGTGTTGTCATGCTTATTTTATTTGGGTACTCATGGGGACAGTGGATAGATTACACTTGAAGTGGGGTGACTGAGCCTGAAGTATGCTGTGTTGACAAATCTGTCTCTTCTGTAAGTTGCCATTTCTCAGTTGCTGTGGCTTAAGTATCCCCACCAAGGATGATTTAATGCCATCAACATTGTTCCACTGGAAAGTTGGCAGCTGGATGTTGCCAGTCCCATTCTAGTCCCCTGTTCCAGGCAGGAGGCCTTTCCTTCTTTCTAGAGAAAACAGCTTTCTTTGTTCCAATACCAAACTCCTCTAAGCCTCAAATAGCTCCCTCTCAGGTCTCACACCAATTGTATTCTTGCTGATAAATCCACATTATCAGAAAATGTTAATGATTCCTGATGCAAGCACCTGCTCTGCCCATTGGAACTGCACTTGTGTCACCCAAGTACCATTTATGAGATGGTGAACAAGTGTGAACCCTGAGTTGTAACACAATCATCTCATAGCCTCTAGCCAGCACTTGGATGGCTGAGCATTAAAGTATATATCACACAGTAGTGCCAGTATTATCCTCACTTTGCTGTTTTTTTACTAAAATAATGGCCCAAAGTTGTTCTTTCCAAGTAATGTATAAATACACTAGTATGAGAGGAAGTTCTCCCATGGGGAAGAACACCTCATGGTATAGCCTGATGTTTACTTTGTCCATCTGCTCCTGGTTATCCTGTCAGGTATTGGAGCTCATCTTAATAATATCCCAAATTTTGCTGGGAGCTCCCTAGGGCAGAGGCCAGGCTTAGAGACAGCTGTGCACCTGGTCATTTCTACCAAGCTTCAGCCCTGTGGCTGGCTGTCAGGATGACCACATGTATTCTCTTGGCTAGTAAAGGCCATTCAGGAGACTGAAAATAAACCATAATTGAGAATCAGTGCTTTTCAAGAGGCTCACTCTCTCCCCAGATCCAGACAGGAAGCCTCACCTGCATCCATTTTTGAAGCCTTCCCAGATGGCTTTTACTTCAATGGTGTCTGGGTGTGATATGGATTGTCTTTGACATTTGTCATCTGTATAGTCATCAAGTTTTCAGAGGTAAGGGATGATGGAGACGAATGGGGATTCTAAGAGAGGGCACAATTGTGATGTCATCTGCTGTGCTCCAGTCTCTCTTGCTGCATTTGCTACTTTTATGTTGCAGTGATTAAACACCAAAACCTGAAGCAGCTTATAGAAAAAAAAAAAAAAGAATTTATTTCAGCTATGGCTCCAGAGGGGATAGAGGTCCATCATGTAGGGGAAGCATGGTAGCTGGAAAAGGAAGTTAGGAGCTCACATCTTCAACCACAGATACAAAGCAAAAACGAACTGGAAGTGGAGTGAGATTTTAAACTCTCCAACCATAGTAATGTTCTCCTCCAGCAAGGCTGCACCTCCTAAACTCCTTGAACAGGCCACTGACAAGGGACCGAATGTTCAAATGCTGGAGCATTTATAGAGCATATTTTTCATTCAAACCACCACAGGTATACTGCCACTGAATGATACTCCATTTTACACTATACTCTTTATACCAATTGACTCTATGCAAGGTGGACATCATTGAACTCACTTTCATGATGTAATTGTGCCCAGATACCTGTAGAAAAACACCTTAGGGCTCAGGAAGACTACATCTGCTCTAGACACTGTTTGAGGCAAGATTTAAATTCTTTTTTTTCCATTTATCCCATCCTACATACAGCCCTGCCAAAGAGACCACAGAAATTTCTCTTCTTTGCTTTATTGCAAGATCAACACAAGCAAGAACTCTACTTATTCTTAGGATGTTATTTTTTGGCTATAACTTATATCCTATGGAGTAATATTAAGTTCATAACTGTTTGAAGATATGGGAAAGCAGAATGAAATGTAAGGAAAGAATGATTCTAAACCTTTGTATAGACTATAATTGAAGCCATTTTACCTGGTTATGGACTAGGATGACAAATTGCCTTGGTTTGGCCGAGACTATTTTAGCTTTATTACTGAAAATTCTCTATCTCAGTGAACTCCTCATTCCTTGAAAACCTAGCATGATTGGTTACTCTAAATTGTGAACCCTTAAAATGAGCTTGTACCACTGGTGGGTGGTACCACAAACAGCAAACACAATTGACTTAATTACTGTCCCTTGCCAATTTAATTTGTTTTTATTGGCGGAGATCTGATTTCTGCTAGTTCACAGATGATAAATACAACAGACAGACAAATAGATAACTGGAAAGCATACAAAAGCTAAAAATGGGCTTCTACTCAGGAAAGAGCCCATAGTAAATAAAAGAACAATCATACCCACCATTGACTCACTTCAAGTTAAGCCATTTGTCTTAAGATGATGTTAGTGTTTAGTATTTTTAAACCATTTTCAAATGCAAGTCCTAAACAGGCTCTATCCTTTCCATCACCATCGCTTTCTTTACAAACATCATCTATGAGGTAAGTAGCAGGACACCATGGATATAGAGAGAAAGTAAACACCTGAGAGGTCTATGGTAATCCTTGTTCCTGTCTTCACTCTGCAGGTTTTACCATCAAATCACATATTTAACTTCTCGATTCTTAGAGCTCTGTTCTCTGCTTGGCAACAGTGGGACTCTCCTATCTCTTTGGCTTTTGATGATGTTTCTGATTCCTTCTTCCAAGGACTGTGCTGTACATATTGGGCTCACTTGTACTGATTTCTAAATTCAGCCCAATTCTTTTCACCATCATGTGGCACCTATGTGCCTGCCAGTTCTATATGTTTTGTAATAAACTATTTTAAAATAAGATTCTGTCTAGTTCTGGAGATCCCCACCACTTTATTTTACAACATTTGAAAAACATATAAGACTTCAGGCTAGCATTATCATTCTTTCCACAGGGGTGGGAAGTATGGCACCCACTGGGGGAAAGAAGAGGATGTGATTTTTCATTCTCCTAACAAAGCACTTCCACTCTGTGATCCCTCCCTGCCACTGTCTCTATAGTTCAGTGCAGTGGTTTAGGGAGAGAATCATCCACAATCAACACTAACTCCTCCCCACTGTTGGCTGTATGGCCTTGGGCAAATTACTTACTCTTTCTCCATCTATTTCCTCTTCTAAAAATGTGGACACTAAGGTCCTTCCTCACGTAGAATTGTGAGTATTAAATGTGGTAAGCCACCTAGGAACTTCACAAAGTCTTGGCTTGTAGCAAGCAGCGTGTAAGTGTGTGCATGTGCCTCCAAGGTCTGGCCGGCTTTTCTTAACATCAAGAGTAAAGAGGGGCAGCACCCCCCCCCCCCCAGATAGATGACTGACTCAGCAAGAGCCAAACTGAAATTAGAAACTGAATCTTTAGTTCTAAGATTTCTTTGTACCATGTATGTTCTGAGCAGGGATGGCAACCTACATTTTGTTTGCTTGGTTTTTTTGTTGTTGTTATATTTAATCAGAGCCCACATGAGCCTATATTCTGTATGACAAACATATCTAGGAGTTTTCCAGTGTCAATTCTTTAATCCTCTGCAGACCTCACCCTTCTCTAGCACTCTTCAACTTTGTGGACCTTGTCTGCTTTCTATCAATAGAGAGCATTAAGCACACACTTCTATCCCCCATCTTATGAAGAAATTTCATCTATTTCCTGTTTCTATAAACAATGGAGAATGGCCGACCCCTCCGGGGACTTTTCTCATAACGGGCACGCACCCTCTGCTCCAGCATATCTAGGGAGTTTTCTGGGATGCTGTGGTCTCCCATCAGCCAGGTTTTCAGATAGCCTGGAGCTCCATTCACTTGGCATCAAGCACTAGTGGCAGGTGATTCCTCCCTTAATTTTCAAATGAACAAATGTGACTTCAAAGAGCTTACCTGAAGCCATGGGAGAGCTTAACCGGACACAAGGTCTTCCACTGTCTTCCAATGTCTGACTCCAGAAAGAGGTGCTGGGTATAAAGAGCACCCAGGCGGTACCTGCGTCACACACCCTCCCAGTGTGGAACTGCCGCTCCTTCCCAGCTACCTAAGCAGAATAAGAGGGGGAGCTGGCCCCTCCCATACACCCACGCTGGGCAGTCAGCCCTAGGGGGTGGGTTGCTGATGACTGAAGCTAGGCCAGGCCCAGCTTCCCAAAGGGTGACTCAGGCTAGCAGAAGCCAAACTGGTTCTTATCTACGTAAAACTGAGGTCATATGTGGACAAGGAGCTGGATTTATGAGGTAGGACCTTTGTTTCACTCCAAACCCAGCTGTTACCACACCATCATGTATGCATAAAGTCATTCAAAATACACCTTGACTTAGTCCTGCCTGTGGGGTGCTCTTACAAGCAGTGGGGGCCAACCAAACAAGGCCACTGTGTTTTAATGAAAGAAAGTGAAGGGGGAATGAGTAAAATTAGCTAATTTCTTATGGGGGTAAGGGCCACAGAAGAAATCAAACTCACAAAATGCCTTTGAGGGACCAAGGCAGAGCTCTTAGAAAAAGTGACCAGAAGGCCTCTCTGAGTAAGGTGGCATTTGAGCTGAGGAAGGGAAAGACTAGCATAACCAATCACAGGGAAGAGCAGGGAGACGCCTGGGATCTTTATGATCGAGCATTATGCAGACTTTCATGTGTGGTTGCAGCATCACTTAGGGTATTTCAAGCTGGACCAGTGTCAAGACTCTCTCCATAACTTTCTCTGAAAGTTGCCAATTTTCTTACTCCAGTTCCTCTGTGATTCAGAACCAACCTGCTCTGGCTTCATGCCTCTGTACCCTCTTACCAGGGAGCAGACAACTCCTGTGTACTTAGCAATCATCAGGCTAATAGGTGGGTACAGCAGCAAGAGATCCTTGGGGCTGATCTTCATGATGGCAGTAACTCTTTGAGAGTCTGACCATTGTTGCTCTTCCCTCTCAGCCTTCTTTTGATAGAAGGAAAAGGCCTGACACTCCCTGCCCTGCCTTAGACTGGCTTTAGATGACTGATATTGGCCATAAAATGCTTTATAAATTGTGTGTACTTAAACTAGGCCTTGCTCCAGGCAATGCCTTAACTCCAAGGTGAAGTAGAGTGCAGGTAAGCATAATGCTGATTGCAATCCTGCCACCTGCAAGTCTGTCTTACCTGATAGGGCAGGCCAGGTCACCCCAACTTTTTCAAGTGATCTGGCCAGCGTCCTTTACTTTCCCCATAGTTGTGCATTCATCTGGACTCATTCCCAGGGTCTCTCTATTGGAACTGACAAGGGCATAGGAGGTAGTGGGCTCTGAGGTGAGAAAAGATCCCAGTCTGGGCACTCCTAACCACAGGGACTTCCCATGGGGCCTTAACTTCCTGCTCTTGTTAGCTTGGGCTTACCAACCTAGATTATCTAGATCTTTTAGCCTTGACGAGGAACTAGAAGGGAGCTTTTGTATAGAAATGTTTGTAAAGAATCAGGAACTAACTAACTTTGCAAATCTGGAAACTCTACAAATGCCATCTTTGCTAACCTGGGAAGCTGCACTGGGTGGAAGCTGGTGGAGCCTTTCTGGCATGCATATCTGTTATGACAAGAGGAGGTCATGTGGTGCAACAGGCCCTGGCACTCAGAGGTTCAAATCTCAGCTTCATAAATGTGTCTTGGTGACTTTGGTAATATCTGTAAAACAAAAGTCAGACTCTTGACAGCTTATTGTGGGTGTGAGTTATGAGGAGGACTCACGTAAGGTGTTTAGATCATAATAAGCATTAACCACAATTGGACCCCTGTATCTGTGGATACAGGATCTGCACTTGTAGATTCAATCAACTATGGACCAGAAATACTTTTTTAATTGTCTCTTGGGGCTGGAGAAATGACTCAGCCAGTAAAGTTCTTCCTGTGTAAGCATGTAAACCTGAATTTGTATTCCCAGAACTCTAATAAAACTGGATACATTAGCACACTTGTTAATCCCAGAACACATCTATTATTGTAGATTAGAGACAGAGACAGGAGAATCACCCAAAAGTTTGCTGGACAGCTGGCCTGGCATACACTGTGGCAAATACAAGGAGGCCTTTCTGAGAAACTGGAAAACTAGAACAATGGAAACTCACAGGAATCAATGAGGGTGACTCTACTAAGCAATAGAGGATATGGAACCTGAAACAGCCACCACCTGTAACCAGGCAAGACCTTCAATGGAGGGATGTGGACAACAATCCACCCACAAAACCTTCAACCCATGATTTGCCCTGCTTACAAGATGTACAGGAGAAGGATGGAGCAGAAATTGAGGGAAGGGCCAATGAATGACTGGCCCAACTTGAGACCCTGCCATGACAGTGAGCCTGCCCCGACACTATTACCCACCTGACATTATTAATGATATTCTATTATACTTGCAGACAGGAGCCTAGCATAACTGCTCTCTGAGAGGCTTCACCCAGCAGCTGATAAAAGGAGATGCGGAGACCCACAGCAAAACATTAGGCAGATCTCAGGAAATCTTGTGGGAGAGAGGGAGGATGGATTGAAGGATCCAGAGAGGTGAAGAACACCATAAGAAAACCTATAGACTCAACTAACCTGACTCCATGGGGGCTCAACCACCAACCAAAGAGCATTCTTGGGATGGTACTAGGCCCCCTACACATACGTAACAGAAGTGAAGCTTGGTTTTCACATGGTACTCTAACAGCAGGAGCTGGGGCAGTTTCTGACTGTGCTGCCTCCATTGGATTCCGTTCCTTTATCTAGGCTGCCTTTTCTAGCCTCAATAGGAAAAGATGCCCTGCTCCTATTCCAACTTGATATGACAAGGCTGGTTGATATCCAGGGGAGGCCTCCCCATTTCAAAGGAGAAAAAGAAGGGGAGGTGGTGGGGGAAGGAAGTAAGAGGGACTGGGAGAAATGGAGGAAAGGGAAGCTGTGATCCAGATGTAAAGTAAATACAATAATTAAAAGAAAAATACCCTGTCTCAAAAAAAATGAGGAAAGGACACATGCACACACTCTTATGCACACACACATGCATGCACACGCACACTCACACACCTCCATATTGACTTTTTGGTCATCATTCCCTAAGTAATTCAAAATAACTATGCATATAAGGTTGATGTCACACCCAGTATTATATATCTAGAGAGGATTTAAAGTATACAGGAAGATGCACATAAATTTTATGGAACTTTGTCAATTTTATACAATAGGCTTGGTGTCCATAGATTCTGATATCCACAGAGAGTTCTAGGACCAGTTCTCTGAAGACACAGAAGGAGAAGTAGACTGTTTTAGTTAAAAGTATCACAGGGTTGAACTGAAGAATGTGTCTACATTAGCTGAAACCTGAATCCCGGTGAGGGGTGAGTCCAGTCAACAGAGTGAACTAGGCTTCCAGCCATGGGCAGGGGATTACAGTTTGATCAGCTCTCAAGGCTGAAGAGTTCTCTGGTTACCTAACTGTTGTGGATGCAAAGATGTTTTTGTTTTGATCCCAGGTGTACGATAGGAGACTGATTCAGACTCTCCACAGCATCAAATCATTTGCCTCATGTGGGCTCTGAGAGGGGCTCTTTGCCAGCTGCAGATAGTTTAACTCTGAGAAGTATGAAGAAAGCATAAATGCCAGATCCCAGGAGTATTGAGGGGGATCCAAGAAAAAAGAAGGCTGCTGGTGCTTTCCCCCTGCTCTTCCTGGTTGCTGTTGATGCAGTTGGATGAGAAGAAGTTGGAGCTATCCTGAAACGAAGATTGGACTTGTCCCAAGGAACCCAATGTCGCTAACCAGCAGGAAGTGGCTAATAAAAACTATGTCCCTCTCCCCACTAACATTCTTTCTCTCCTACCTGGTGTTGGGGTGTTGGAAGGGATTGGTATGGAGAAGGGAGAAAGAGATATAAGAAACATAAATAAAATAGAATTTAAAAAGTACTCCTACACTTAACCCTAGTTATCTGGGGGAGAGGAACCACATATGGGGACCTCAGCATCCCATTGCCCATCTTAGAACTCCCCAGACCCATGAAACAAAGCTACAAGGCTCTGAAGAGATCAATGTTCTGGTTTAGAATGCTGAGAACTCCCAAGAAGCCTCAAGTCCAGTGTCTCAGTACTAAGGAAGACTGGCAAGAGTGGAGATAATCGTTGCTTATGATCTTGGAAATTCTAGATATCTGGGTACTCTTGGCTATGGGGAGAGCACTTCTAAAGAACACTGAGGACCCCAGTTGATATTTTGCATTAGCTTGCTGTATAGACAAGGAGAAGAAAGATCAGCAGAAGAGGAAACGGAGGCAAGAGGTATCAAGGGGACAAGCATCATGAAAGAGGCGAGAACTACTGAGATTTAGATGTTAGAACCCCTTCTTGGCTTGAGACAATCTCAGATGAGGTCCCCTCTGATACCAAAGGCCCTAAAGTTCACAAATAGAAGCTTTCTATATTTCCTCCAAAGAAAGTCTGGACAGCAGACCCCCATGTGATTCGGGAAGACCAAGAACCCATCTTTGCAGCCAAGGATAAGAAGATCCAAGAGCATCATTCTTCCTGCTATGGTGTCAGAGCATTGAAAAGATGAATCCATTTCACATGTTCTGATGACTGCACTCTTGATTGCTTTCCCTTGGCTGGAAATACCTCCTAAATACCTTATGGACTAGTCCATAGAGTCTGCACACCCTGCTGCAGCATCAGTCAACAACCCTCTTCTCTGAACTCTAGTCCTACAGGCCTTCTCCTAGTTCCTCAGTTACTTCGTTCTCCTGCCTCAGATCCTCAACCTAGCTTAATTATTTGAATGTTATATCCTTCCCAAACTCACTCTAAATTCTTCAAATCAGATGCTTCATATGTGTGATTCTTTGCATATATCTGCTTCCTGGGAGAAGCTGAAGTAAAGGCCACATCTGGTTAGTTCATCATTGCATCCCAGGTTCTAGTATGAAACTACAGGTTTCAGCAAATGTAGAAAGGAGCCCAGCTGTACAAGGATTACTCTCTGTCGCTCCTCCCAACTATCTCTCATCCCCCATCTGTCTAACACACTGACTCATCTACCTTGGGAACAGCATTCATAAGCGGTTACATATTGAAATACGAATACTTACATCAATTGAGATTATTATGGTTTAGGTATGAAGTGTTGCCCCAAAGGTTCATAGCTGGGTAATATAAATGGTTTCTTTTTTTCTCCAGTAGTGTGAGTAGCATCTTCTAGCACTAACAAAAACAACAAACAAACAACCAAAAACCTAGCCTGCAGGGACAAAACATTGAGGTCAGTATCAACTTGATTTCTCCATGTTTTATGGCTCAAGTATGTGCTGTCTTCAGCAACAGGATCTACCAAATTCTAGAGGGATCCAAGAACTTTGGCAATAGCCTGTGGCATTTGAGTCTATGGCACGTCACTGACCAACAGCTTCAAAAAAGGTTACAAATTTCTGGCAATGGGATTTTTATTTGTTAGCCTCTGCTTCCCAGTTAAAGGCATTGTTGCCTGGCTATAGAGTAACTCTGTTTAAACTCTCAGTATCTATCTCTAGCTAAAAATTATACATGTATATATAATGTTTTAAGGAAGCTCCTACAACACTAGATTTCTTTACAACTTTCTTAAAAAGTCTTTAGTGTTAATATCCTTCCACACACTTTCTCCTCTACCTTACCCTCACCCTACCTCACCCCACCCCACTCCACCCCAATTTGTTCCTTCTTGTTCTGCTATTCCCTTTTTATAAGTGAAGTCTATCTCCCCTCCTATAAAGACTCTCTAGTAAGTCCCTGACTTTTATGGGTGTTGCAAACGAAACACACATATCTGAAGGTTCAAAGCTAGCACCCACAATGAGAGAAATATGTGACATTTGTCTTTCTGGGTATTTATCTCAACCTAAAGGATTGTTTCTAGATTCATCCATTTATCCTGAAATTTTTATAATTTCAATTTTCTTAATACTCCATTGTATAAATATACCACATTTTCAACATTCATCAATTGATGGTCATCTAGGCTGTTTCAATTTTGTGGATATTAAAAACAGAGCAGCAGCCAGGTGCAGTGTCACTTGCCAGTAATTCCAGCACTCAGGGAGGCAGAGGCAGATGCATATCTGTGATTTTGAGGCCAGCCTGGTCTACAAAGCGAGTTCAGGACAGCCAAGACTACACAGAGAAACCTTGTCTGGAAAAAAACAAAACAAAACAGAGCAGCAATGGGCATAGATGCAAGTACCTCCACAGCAGGATATGAAGTCTTTTGGGTATATGTTTGAGAGTGGATCATGTGGTATATCTATTTTTAGCTTTTGAAGAACCTCCACACTAATTTCCATAGTAGATGGACCAGTTTGCACTACCCCTATCAGTGAATAAGTGTTTCCCTTTTCCCACATTCTTACTAGAATTTGTTGTCATTTATTTCTTTGATCTAAGCTATTCTGACTGGGGTGAGATGAAATCTCAGTGTAGTTTTGATTTGTATTTCCATGGTGGCTATGGGTTTAGAACATAAACAAACAACTGTTTCTCAGCCATTTGTATTTTAAAACTATGTTTTGAAAACTATGTTTAGCTGTATACTCCAGTTTTCAATTGGGTTACCTGCTTACTTGCTATTTAGTAATTTGAATTCTGTATGAATTCTAGTTACTAACTCTTTTTATGATAAATATAGATATAATATATTTACATTTTATATATATATATATATCATAATAAAGCATAGCTGGTAACTATATTTTACCATTCTATAGGCTGCCTCTTCTATGGGTACTTTTTCTGTACAGAAACTTTTTAGTTTCATGAAATCCCATCTATTAATTATTGATACTAGTGCCTGTATTATCAGGGTCTTGTTTAGACCTTTCCTTTCCTGTGTCCTTTCCTGTGTCAGTGAGTTCAAACATCTTTCATATTTCCTGCTCTATCAGATTTAAGGCATCAAGTCTTATGTAGAGTTTTTGAGTTGTGTTTTGTGCAGACTGAGAGATGAGAATTGAGTTTCATTTTTCTATGAATAGTGGTTTGACCAGAACTAGAAAATGCTGTCATTTTTCCAGTGTTTATTTCTGACCTCTTTGTAAAAATCAGGTGGCTTTTAGAGTATAAATATGTGGGTCCTCAATCCTATTGCAATGATCAATGTATGTGTGTTCTTGCCAGTACCATGCTGTTTTTATTCTGCCGCTCTGTAGAATAATTTGAAATCTTGAATGATGATTTTAAAATCAATCCCCAGAAGTTTTTTTTTTTTTTATTGTTCAGAATTTTTTTTAACTATCCCAGTCCTTTGTATAATTTAACTTTATTTTTCAATTTTGTGAAGAACTATATTGTAATTTTGATGGAATTTGCATTGATTCTGCAGCTTTTTAAAATTTTAAGCATTTCCCCCTAATCGTATTAGTTAATGACATTTTTAGGTCTTTCATTCTTCTAACCTCACGTTTATGTTGCAGCTTGCAGTTTGAGACAAAGCTGCAGCCATCTGTGTATTCAGCTTCCATTTTGTATCTAAGGTGAAATTAAGTTCAAAATTTTAAACTTTCAACTCTGCTTCCTGGAAGAGGGTGTTCATAGCTGACCTTATATTTTACTATGATTCAATAGTGTCGTAACTCATACTTTATTTCTACGTACTTGGCTACACTCTGGTTGCACCCTTCTTATCTACTCACCTGGCTACACTTTGGATGTACTATAGAAGACCCTAAGCCCTGCTTTACTTACCTCACTTAGGACCAATCATCTTAAAGTTTAGTTGATAATTCTTTGCCTCGTCAGCCAAAATGTATTCCTGCCCTTCCCATGTCTTTTGCATTTGGTTCTTTCTATAAAAATCCTGCTGTGAGAACTTGTAGATATCACAGTTAGGTTCCCCATTTCTTTTTTAAAAAACTTATTATTATTAATTTATTTTTTTAATTTATTACAATTTATTCACTTTGTATCCCAGCTGTAGCGCCCTCCCTCGTTTCCTCCTGATCATGCCCTCCCCCCTCTTCTCTTCCCATATCCCTTCCCCAGTCCACTGATAGGGAAGGTCCTCCTCCCCTTCCATCTGACCCTAGCCTATCAGGTCTCATCAGGACTGGCTGCATTGTCTTCCTCTGTGGCCTGGTAAGACTGCTCCACCCCCTTCAGGCAGAGGTGATCAAAGAGCTAGGTACTTGAGTTCATGTCAGAGACAGCTCCTGTTCCCCTTATTTGGGAACCCATTTGGACACTGAGCTGCCATAGGCTACATCTGTGCAGGGGTTCTAGGTTATCTCCATGCATGGTCCTTGGTTGGAGTGTCAGTCTTAGAAAAGACCCCTGGGCCCAGATGTTTTGGTTCTGTTACTCTCCTTATGGAGCTCCTGTCCCCTCCAGGTCTTTCTATCTCCCCCTTCTTTCATAAGATTCCTTGCACAATGCCCAAAGTTTGGCTATGAGTGTCAGCATCTGCTTTAATACCCTGCTGGGTAGAGTCTTTCAGAGGCCTTCTATAGTAGGCTTCTGTCCTGTTCCCTGTTTTCTCCCTCGTTCAATGTCAATCCATATCGAATGGCAGAGAAACACTTAAAGAAATGTTCAATGTCATCAGGAAAATGTAAATCAAAATGACCCTGACATTCCATTTTACATCCATCAGAATGAATGACTAAGATCAAAAACTCAAGTGACAACACATGCTGGAGAGGATGTGGAGAAAAGGAACCCTCCTCCATTGCTGGTGGGAATATAAATTTGTACAACCACTTTGGAAATCAATCTGGCGTTTTTTCAGAAAATTAGGAATAGTGCTACCTCAAGATCCGGCTATATCACTCCTAGGCATATATCCAAAATATGCCCAAGTATACAACAATGACATTTGCTCAACCATGTTTGTAGCAGCTTTATTCATAATAGCCATATCTGGAAACAACCCAGATGTCCCTTAATTGAGGAATGGATACAGAAATTGTTGTACATTTACACAATGGAATACTACTCAGCTATTAAAAACAAGGAAATCATGAAATTTGCAGGCAAATGGTAGGAACTAGAAAAGATCATACTGAGTGAAGTATCCCAGAAGCAGAAAGACACACGTGATATATGCTCACTTATAAGTAGATACTAGACCTATAATACAGGATAAACATACTAAAATCTGTACACCTAAGGAAGCTAAGCAAGGAAGAGGACCTTGGGTAAGATGATCAATCCTCATTAAGAAAGGCTCCTGAGTTCTTAAAGGTGTTCCAATAAACCACCATATCTAACTGAGGCTGGAGTCTGAGTGGCTTGTGCAGCTATTTTTAAACTAGAACAATTGATACTTTTTTCTATGAAGATAATTTATATTATTCTCCCACATGTCATTTCTCATGCCCTTACTTACATCCCAGATCTTCTGGGATAAGCAGCAAAAAAATACTTCTCCTTTGTCTTAGTCATTTTTCTGTTGTTGTGATAAGACACCATGATCAAGGCAACTTATAAAAGAAAATATTTAATTCTGGAGCTCACAGATCCAGCAGGTTAGAGTCCATGGCCATTATGGTAGAGAGCATGGCAATAGTCAGTCAGGTACTGAAGCAGTGGCTGAGAGCTTAAATCCCGATTCATAAGCATGAGGTGGAGGAAGGGAGGGAGGGAGGAGGGGGGAAGGGAGGGAGAAAAGGAGGGAGACAGGGAGAAAGACAGAGAGGGAGGAAGAAAGGAAGAGGCAG
>NW_026585895.1:56169610-56232246 GCF_907164565.1 Psammomys obesus | reverse complement strand
AAGAAAGGAAGAGGCAGAGAGAGAGAGAGAGAGAGAGAGAGAGAGAGAGAGAGAGAACATTAACTGGTAAATGGTATGGGACTTTGAAACTTCAAAGCTCACCCTTAGTGAACACATCTCCTCCAACTCCATCTCCTCCTTCCCAAACAGTTCCACCAACTGGGAACCAAACATTCAAATATATGAGCCTATAGCAACCATTGTCATACAAACCACTACATCTTCCATCTTCAGTATGTTCACATACTATTCCTGGGGCTATGCCCATATGAGGTTACATGGTAAGGGGAGAATTAAATTTTCCACTCAAATGACTTGAAAATACAGAGGTTGTCTTAGATTACCTAAGTGGACCTAATTTAATAATGATGAGCCACAATGGAGAAAAAGAGCAGAATTCAGACAGAAATTATGAAGATTAAAGAACTAAGGTTGGTATTAAAGATGATGGAAGAGTCCACAAACTAAGAAATGTGAGTTTCCTCTGAAAGATAGAAAATGTAGACGGTCTCTTCCAAGAGCCTTGTTGATAGAACTTAGTGAGGCTGTGTCAGACTTCTGATCTTCAGAAGTATAAGACAATTTATTAAAATTTTAATAACATTTACTTGTGCGCATGTGTGTGTGTGTGTGTGTGTGTGTGTGTGTGTAGTTTGGGGGACAACTTGCAGAAGTTGGTTCTTTCCTTCTGCCACTTGGGTCCCAGGGAATGAGCTCAGGTTGTTTTGCTGGGAGGCAAGAGCTTTTACCCACTGAACAATGCCAGCACATTTTATATTATTTTAAGCCCCCCAGTCTGTGGCAATGTGTTATAGCAGCTAACAAGAAACTAATAGGCTTCCCTTTGGAGAATCATGATTTTTCTAGAAACATCCTTTTAGGTATTTCTCTGGGAGGAAAGCTCATGCACTGTCTATCTGGAAATATATTTATTATACTTCTTGAATGATCGTTTTGCTATTATTGTTCTGCTAGTCACAGTTAATTTTTCTTGAAGTATTTTGAAGAGGCAACTGTCTCCTGGCTTTCCTTACTATGGGAAGTCTTCTGTCAGCCTACCCATATATCAGTCTCTTTAACTTTGGTGTTTTACAGATTCAGTCTAAGGAGGCCATGAATAAATTTGTTCTTGCTTATTCTCTGTATTAGTTTTTTTTTTTTTTAATATTCTAGGATCTTTTTGATTCTGCATTCTGTGAATTTTTGAATTCTTATAATGCAGCAGGTTTAAAAAATTTTGGTAGTACTGCTTAAGCCATTCTATTTAACTTTGAATTTCAGAAATTATATTATTTATAAACATTTAATTCTTTCTCTCTTGATCATATTTAACTTTTTACTTTAAATATTTCAAACAGTTATCTTAATTTTTGAATTTTGAATTTAAAGTTCTAAGCCAGGTAGGATAGAAAACAGGAAAAATTATGGTGACATGGAGATGGGAAAAAAGCCCCTCACCGCAGAATCTGGTTGAAACTTCTCAATAGCTGAATTCCAGGACAGGGGGCTGGAGAGATGTCTCAGTGGTTAAAGGCACTTACTACTTTTCTAGAGCACCCAACTTCAGTTCCCAGCACCCACACTGGGGTGTTTACAACTGCCTGTAACTCCAGCTTCTAGAGATCTGATGAACCCCACAGGCACCTACACCCATATATGTACAACCCAGCCCACAATATACCCATTAAACATAAACCCTTAAGAAAAAAAATCCACCCAGTTAGCAATTGCTTAAGGCTTTTCTGCTTCTCAGCTGAAAACTTGAAGTTTTCTGGATTCTCACCAGAAAATCCATTAGCAGGAGTGGGCACACATCAATCCCCTGTATAGCCATAGTTGCTCTTGGTTTTGTTTTACAGGATTAAAATCTCATCCAAGGCACCTCCAATGTGATTCTATAGTCTCACTTTTTAAAAAGAGAGAGACAAGAAAAATAAGCCTCTTGGGAACCCTTTGAGATGTAAGCCGATGTCTCCCAAAATGTTATGCCCCTTCCCTAAGGGGAAGTGACTTTAGCCCTCACCCACACATTCATTCCCCAAATATCTCTCTTTGGACCTTCTCATTTAAAATTGTTAAAAATGTCTTCCAATAAACCATGGGTCGTCTTATGATGCCACACCCATGATCTTGGATGTGCTTTAATTATTTTCCCGAGAGCCTTTCTTCCTGTTTCTAATAAGACCCCAACTCTGCTTCATATTGGTTCATTGTGGACACATCAAAAAAAAAAAGAAAAAAGAAAAGCAAAAGAAATGTCACATTAAATTATTATTAACATTAACCTTCTATTATGATAATGTAGATATTTTTTAAGAAAAGTAAATAAAAATGTTTTAGCAAATGTTTTGGTTAACACACTTAATATAGAAAAATCTTAATTTTTTTTTTTTTTTTTTTTTTTTGCTTTTTTGAGACAGGGTTTCTCTGTGTAGCCTTGGATGTCCTGGACTCTCTTTCTAGACCAGACTCACCTCAAACTCACAGTGATCCACCTGCCTCTGCCCTCTTGAGTGCTGAGATTACAGATGTGTTGCCACCGTGTCTGGCTCAGAAAAAAATCTTAACTTGCGAGGTTTTGCAGAAATATTTCAGGAACCCAGAACCTTGTATTTCTGTCTCATTTTGAGGATAAGAATTCATATTTCAGAAGTATGTGTAATCTCTAAAGTGTTTAAAAGCCAATAGTCTGTAGGAGCATCATGAAAATAATAGAAATGTAAATAATTGAAGTATTTTTGTATTGTTCTTTTTCCTTAATTTTTTTTATTATTTTAAATTTATTTTTTATAATCTATTCACTTTTCATCCTGATTGTAGAATCCTCACTTCCTCGTCCCCCTTATCACATAGTCCTCAGAAAAGGGGAGCCCTTCTCTCCGACCATCTGACCCCAGCCTGTCAAGGCTCATTAGACTGCCTGCATCCTCTTTCTCTGTGGCCTGGCTAGGCCCCCCTACTAAAGGGAAGTGATCAAAGAGCTGGCAACAGGATCCTTGTTAGAGACAGCTCCTGCTCCCCTTACTAGGACACCCACATGGAAACTGAGCTGCCCATTGGCTACATCTAGACAGGGATTCTAGGTCCTCTCCATGCATGGTCCTTGGTTGGTGCATCAGTCTCTGCAGCTCCCACCCCCACCCCAGAACCAGATTTGTTGGCTCCTGTCCCCTCCAGGTCCTTCTATTCCACCACTATTTCCTATGACTCCCTGCACGCTACCCAAAGTTTGGCTGTGAGTCTTAGCATCTGCTTTCATCCCCTGCTTGGTCTTTCAGAGGACCTCTATGGTAGGCTCCCGTCCTGTGTCCTGTTCCCTCTCTTCAACTGCTTCTCATGTTTATTTGCCCTTCTGAATGAGAATTAAGCTTCTTCCCTAGGATCTTCCTTGTTAGCTAGCTTCTTTAGATCTGTGGATTGTAGTATGTTTATCCTGTATTATATGGCTAAGAATCCACTTATAAGTGAGTATATACCATGCGTGTCTTTTTGGATTCTGGGTTACTTCACTCAGAATGATCTTTTCTAGTTCCATCTATTTGCCTGCGAATTTCATGATTTCTTTGTTTTTAATAGCTGAGTAGTATTGCATTGTGTAAATGTATCACAATTTCTGTATCCATTCTTCAGTTGAGGGACATCTGGGTTGTTTTCAGATTCTGGCTATTATGAACAAATCTGCTATGAACATAGTTGAGCATAGTTCCACCATATGTTGTATGGTTGAGCATCTTTGAATAGATACCCAGGAGTGGTATAGCTGGGTCTTGAGATAGAGGTATTCCCAATTTTCTGAGAAAGCGCGAGATTGATTTCCAAAGTGGTTGTACAGGTTTACACTCCCACCAGTAGTGGAAGAGTGTTTTTCTCCACTAACTCACCAGCATGTGCTGTTGCTTGAGTTTTTGATCTTAGCCATTTTGACTGGAGTGAGATGGAATCTCAGAGTCATTTTGGTTTGCATTTCCCTGATGACTAAGGATGCTGAGCATTTCTTTAAATGTTTCTCTGCCATTCTATATTTGTCTTTTGAGAATTCTCTATTTAGTTCTATACCCCATTTTTAAATTAGATTATTTGGTTTGTTTAATTTCTTGAGTGCTTTATATATTCTGGATATTAGCCCTCTGTCAGATGTAGGGTAGGTGAAGATCTTTTCCCAGTTTGTAAGCTGTCATTTTGCTCTGTTGACAGTGTCCTTTGCTTTACAGAAGCTTTCCAGTTTCATGAGGTTCCATTTATTACTTGGTGTTCTGTTCAGTATGTTGTCTCCTTTGCCAATGAGTTCAAAGCTCTTCCCTACTTTTTCTTCTCGTAGATGTAGTGTGTCTGGTTTTATGTTGAGATCTTTAATCCACTTGGACTTTAGTTTAGTGTAGGGTGATAAATATGGATCTATTTGCATTTTTCTACATGTAGACATCCGGTTAGATCAGCACCATTTGTTTTTTCATTGTATGCTTTTGGCTCCTTTGTCAAAAATCAAGTGTCATAGATGTGTGGGTTTATTTATGGGTGTTTGATTTGATTCCATTGGTCAACCAGTTTGTTTCTATGCCAGTACCATGCCGTTTTTATTATTGTTGCTTTATAGTACATCTTGAGATTAGGAATGGAGATACCTACTAAAGATTTTTTATCATACAGGATTGTTTTAGCTATTCTGGTTTCTTTGTTTTTCCATATGAAGTTGAAAATTTTTCTTTCAAGGTCTGTAAAGAATTGTGTTGGTATTTTGATGGGGATTGCATTGAACCTGTAGATTGCTTTTGGTAAGATGACCATTTTTATTATGTTGATCCTTCCAATCCATGAGCATGGAGATCTTTCCATATTCTGATATCTTCAATATCTTTTGTATCATTCTTCTTTATTCCTCACTTCTCTTATTTCCAATCCACTCCCCACTTCATGTGGATTTGAAAAACCATGGAATATATGTTATACATAATTTTGAAATAATAAACTGGACAGAAAAAGACCCTGAAATTTTAGTAAGTGAACAAAAAAGTGTGCAAAAGGTAGAATTAGGATAAAAATAGAAATATGGAAAATTCTGAACTTCTATGATAAACAAGAGAATAATAGCTAAACCATTCATATCTAGTAAATTACAACAATAAAAAAAGCATTCTTCCTAACATTGTGGAGACTGCAGTAAAATTTATGCCAGCAATAGGCCATCATTGTTCTAACTTCTTCAAATACTGATTTATGACATGTACCAATACTTAAAAACAATGCTCAATTTTTCCTGAACTGTACATTTCACTGTAATAATAAAAGACTGGTTAAAATAACAATACATATAAAACATCCCAAAGAGAAGGAAAATGGATATGTTAATCCCATTTTCATGAACATTTCCACAGAAAATAATCCAAAAAGTAAAATATGCAAGATTGATTCACCCCAAGAGGAAAGTAAGAAAACATTAGAGAGAAACTCAAATGTAGAAGATTAGGATGGCTAATTAACAAGCTGCATTTGTGGAAAAGTACACAGCTATTTGAAATGTTCAGTTCTGAAAACTGAGGGATAAACAACTCATCACTTCACCCAAAAGAGGTTTTAAAATGTGAAGAATTCTGAGGTGCACAGTTCTTTGAGGCCACGAAGAAGCATTCAAAATTTTTCTTATTTAAAAAATGCTCTGAGCATATAGCTCTGCCTTATGAAAAGATGGCCATACTGTTTGGGTGATACACTGTAAGGTCTTGACTACATGCATACAATTTACCGGCGGGGCTCCGAGACTCAGATGAAGTGGAAAGGCTTTCTTTTCATGGAATCTGCAGTTATCATCCATGTCAACAGTAGCTCCTGATGTCATAAGCTCTTGACTCATTGTCACCTTCTGCCTACTCATGCTTCCCAAGTGTATCCACCGTGTCCTACCTTTGTGTGTCCTTCTGCCAGGAATATTCTGCTAGTCAGACAATCTTGTACCTCAGCTCTAAGGCCACCTTCTCTGGGAAGCCTTGCTTACATGTTCTCCTTATTGACCTCAGAGCCTCCTGCCAGGGTTCCCTTGCCCTGGCTTCCCCTGCCCCTTTTGGTTTTAGGTTTCACTGTAGCTTCTTTTTAACCTATCTGTTTGAGATTGAGAGTTTGTATAAATCAGAACTATCCTTGGTTCATGATAAAACTGAATCAAGTATAGATTTTGGAGTTAAGTAACAATGGCTTAAAATTTTAGCTGCTTCACTTACTATGTGACCTTGAACATGCTACGAGTCTCTCTGGACTTCACCAGTACAATGGAAGTCAGAACAAGCCTGTTTCAAATGGTTACTGGTCCATGTCAGGAATCCAGCAAGAGCTGTGCAGCCTTCAGGATTGAAAGCTACTGGAGTAGAATAAGCCAGCTAGACTCTAACTTGTAAGTCTAGAAACTAGCCACTGCTTTTCCTGTCTCCTTGGAAATCCCAGGCATTAGAGAAATCACTTGGCACACTACCTGCTCTAACAGTGAGGAAACCCAGGAATAGACACTGTGGGGTAAAGGAGTCAGATCCCCGATCAGCCCAGTCACTCCCATCTCTGGCCCGACAATGAGTCATTGCCAGCATCATCTGAAACACTGCTGGTCTTCAAGCTGGTGACCTAAGAACATGAAGAAATTTTCCTTCTGAGAAGCATCTTCTCCAATTAAAGGAGATTCATCTCTTTTCCCACGGCCATGGCTTTGAACTTCACCTCTGACCCCTCAAAGTTAGTCCAGTATCTCTAAAATCTATTGTGATGCTTCTTCTCCTGTCTTCCATGTGGTGGAGAAGATCTAGGTCATGTGTCAGGACACTCTCTACTTCCTCCTTCAATGCGCAATGGAGGCAACTGAACCACATCATGATGAAAATTGCTCTGTCTAGAATCAGATGGGATCAGCTGAGACTAGAGCCTATACTACTGGCTGTGATTTTATAAATTTCTTAACCCCTGTCTGCTTACCTATGCCACTGACCTGACAGCCTAAAAAAACAAACTACCTCTTGGATTTTGGACATGTGACATACAGAATGAGAAGAGCTTCCAGGCAGCTGCTGGCCTCCCGAACAAGCCCTTCTTATTGTTCCACTTCCATGTGCACATTACCCCCTCTTGTTCTCACATCCCATTGCTGCTATTAACATGTCACCATAAAAGTAACGTCTTCAACAACTGACCTTTTTGTTGTTCTGTAGGTTGGAAGTTTGACACAGGTGAACTGAAATAAAGGTATCATCAAGAATAGGCTCCTTCTAGACTCTAAGTGAAAACCCAGTACTTTGCCTTTTCCAGTCAAGGGGTGATCAGAACCAAAATCTCAAAGATCAGTTTCTTTCTGGTATTCTGCTGTCCTCCTGTCTCTTGTTCTACTTTCTTCCTTCACAAGGCAAGCCCAAACAACTAGAATTTATTTTTTTCAAGATGAGACAGAGTCATAGAAATTAGAACCCATTTCCTCCTAAATAAGCCAGAGGGCTTAAAGTACAATCCCTCTCTCTTCTAGCTTTTCATCTTTATGCTGACCACAAGGAAGAACTCTGGCACACCTCAATTAACTCTAGGTCACAAGATCCCCTCCCTGTTGTCTAACTCTAGGTCAGAGGTACTGCTTCATCTTGGAGGAAGGAATTCTGCACAGAGGCTAAGTAGAACCTTGACACAGTTGGTTTTCCTGCTTAGTGTAGTGTCATTAGACCACACATATCTCATATCTTCCCTTCCCTTCCCCCATCTTTCCTGCATGGCTATTCATACTTCTTGAAACATAAGCTAAAAGATGGAAAGTGCACCCTATCACTGTTAACAGAAGCGTAAACTAGGGCTAGCACTATGAAAATCAGTATAGAAGCTTCTCATAGAGCTAAAAAATAGAACTTCCATATGACACCACTATAGCACATCTGAGGTATACCCAGATGACTCCATATCCTATAATAGAGATACTTATTCATTCATGTTTATTTTTTTAAACTGAGCTCGACCACATCTCACTTTTTAAAAAAGATATATTTATTATTTATTCAGTATTCTGCCTGCAGGCCAGAGGAGGGCATTGGATCTCATTATAGATGGCTGTGAGACACCATGTGGTTACTGGGAATTGAACTCAGGACCTTTGGAAGAACAGACAGTGCTCTTAATCTCTGAGCCATCTCTCCACCCCCCTCATTCATGTTTATTGTTGTGCTGTTTACTACAGCCAGGAAATGAAGTCAGCCTACACGAGTGATGGCGGAAATTTATCCAGCTGTAAAGAAAAATTTTAGGTAAATTTCTGGAAAACACCAGACTAAGGTCACCTAGACTCAGAAATACAAATGTTAGTGTTCTCTAGAGTAAAAGAACTGATAGAATAAATATATATGGGGGATTTATTAGAGTGGTTTACAATCACTGTCTTTGTATGGAAAAACAAAGGATCCACAAGAGTGGAGGTGAGGCAAACAAACAAAGAATTCCTTCTTCCCTGTTTTTTTTTTAAATGTGGGCTGTCACAAGAAGGTGTGGCCCCATTTTAGGGTGGGTCTCCTGACCTCCAATCATCCAGATTTAGGGTAGGTCTTCCTATCTCAAACAGTCCATGCAAGCAGAATCTCTCACAAGGGTGTCCTGCTGCTTAGGGTTCAGTATATTCTAGTTGTAGTCAAGTTGACAACCATGATGAGCCAATTGCAGCAAGCATTAAAAGTTCCCCCCTTTGTGTAAATCTTAGCTTTATATTTGTAGATTTGGGTACTTAAATTTGTGTGTGTGTGTGTATGTGTGTGTGTGTGTGTGTGTGTGTAGAGCCAAGAAAGTTATCCAGGGGCCCAGGAGCGTGGAACACTAAGTAGATGGAAGGTAGAATACATGCTATAATAAAGTACAGAGAAGGGATGTTGAAGGTGGAGCATTTTAATGGAGATGGGAAGGCCGAGGCGAGGTGGGGTCTGGAGGAGGACTAACCAAACTATGGTTATATGAAAAAGTCATATGGAAACTTACTATGTAACTAATTTTTAAAATGGGTAGTTTATTTTGAGTTTTCAATCTTCAATTTTGAGCAAATAGACTCAATATACTTTTGTCTTGTTAGTTCTTTTGGTACGGGGATATTAGGCATGGCTCCTATATTGTGAGCAGAAAAGGATCCCTTTCTGTCTCTATGCCAGCTTCTAGTGAACTCATCTTCCTTTGTTTATGGCTTTATCACTGCAAACCTTCCTATAGTCTATGTGCCCTATCAGCTCCTGCCTCATTGTAAGGACAGTTGTGGTATGAGGGATACAAAAACTGTTGGCTAGATTTCCTCCTGTGAGCTTAACCATGTTTAGCAAACCACACACAGTGGGGCAAGGGGAGAAATGGCCCTGAATTCCGCTCTGGTATTCTATGTTCACACGTGGGGTTCTTCTTCTTTCACCACAGCAACTATGGGGAAACCTAAAGAACGGCAGCTCGGTGCCTCATAGTGTCTCCCAGCAGCTTTTCAGCTTGTCTCTGTAGTGCCTAAAAAAGCAACCACTGCTGTTGCATGTTTTGTGTTATTATAAAATATTTAAGTCTGAATACTTTATAAAGAACATAAATTGATATTACTCATGGTTCTAGAAGTGCAAGACTGTGGCACTAGCTTCTGCTCCATTCCAGTGAGGGCTACACAATAGATAGATCAGCATCATGAGAAATGTGTGCAGAGAAGCCTGTGCAGAAAAGAGAGAGTCTGGGGAGGTGTCAGGTTCACTTATGACAACCCATTTTCACTCCAATTAATCTAGTCCCAAGAGGCAAACCAATTCCAGACAGACAGTACTTAATCCATTCCTGAGAGGGAAGACCCTAAAATGTAGTAAGGTTGCATTACCTCAATACCTTCTCACTGGGGCCTAAAGTTCCATCGTGCAAACCTTTGAGAGATAAGCTCTAACTCCTTTACCAGAACATTTGATTCAAACTTTATCACCTCCTCCTTGAAGCTTTTACTCCTAGACCACATGACCACATTTCTTTCAGAGTTCTTTGCAGCTAGAGTTCAAGCTGTAATTTTAATTCTATCAAGAAGAAGCATTTATGAGACACCCCAATGTGTCCTTAGAATGAACCATCTCTGGAGTGTTGCTCATTTTCTTAATGTAGATTTTATTTACTATGGCATGCTTCTAGAGGTGACTTTTTTATTTCTGATGACAACTAAATCTGTATCTTTCTAGAGTCAACATCTGTATGATTCAAGCACCGGGTCCAGTGGCAGCTAACGCCTGAAGTATAATAGGACCTTAATTTCTTTCTTTCTTTCTTTCTTTCTTTCTTTCTTTCTTTCTTTCTTTCTTTCTTTCTTTCTTTCTTTCTTTCTTTCTTTCTTTCTCTTTCTTTCTCTCTCTTTCTTTTCTTTTTTAAAGATTTTTATTATGTATATAGTGTTTTGCCAGCATGTACACTTGCATGCCAGAAGAGGGCACAAGATCTCATTACAAATGATTGTGAGCCACCATGAGGTTGCTGAGAATTGAATTCAAGACCTCTGGAAGAACAGGGAGTGCTCCAAACCTCTGAACCATCTCTCCAGCTCTTAATAGGATCTTCTTGATGCTGACATGACAGATGACAGCAGCAAGTTCTGGAGAACTCCTCTGGGAACCATTCTTTATGGCTATTCCTGTGGTTCTCTAACAGACTCTCTAAGTAATGAACTATCCACATGAAAGTATATCCTTTTCAAACCATCTAGAGTACTTTCCATTACCTGTCATTGAATCCTGACAAATAAATCAACATTTCACCATTTTCTTATTTCTATGGTTCAGCAGGTATTCTTGCCTCTGTCTAAAATATCCCTTGCTCTAACTCCTTTACCAGAACATTTGATTCAAACTTTATCACCTCCTCCTTGAAGCTTTTACTCCTTATTGCTGTTTTTTTCATTCCCACACATAGTATATGCTTACACATCTCTTTATGCCTTCTTCCTTTCCTCCTTCCCTCCCTTTCTTCCTTTCTCCCTCTCTCTCTTTCTCCCTACCTCCTTTCCTTTCTTCTTCTACTTCACTTAAAGAATATCTACTGAAAAAAAAAATAACCCACAGTGGCTCCAGAAACAGAGGGAACAATTCTTACCTTTAAGTAGAAGGGGTTCAAATATTGATCTAGTTTGGCAAATTTCAAGCTGTGAGTCAGTACCCTACAACTGTAAGAAAATGGGCCATATAACCTGTTTGTAGAGCTGTACAGGGTACTCCAGTAGGCGTAACTCCTTGATTGAGCTTAGGAATAAGAGTATGATTAGTCTACACATAGAAGAAAACTGATTTCCTGCAACAAAGGGCAACCAGTATGGGATGGAACTTGTGAGACATCATGGGACCTGGGGGAAACTGCCAGTGTTTTGTGATGGCTGTTCTTAAATACAGTGTGAGTGTAGGGAGATGCAAGGACATCTTGCCTCTGTCTAAAAACTCCCTTGCTCTAACTGCCTGGAAAATGCCTCCTTTACCAAAACATTTGACTCAAACGTTATCACCTCTCCCTTGAGCTTTTTCTCCCTGTTGCTGCTTTTCTTCATTCCCATGAATAGTATATGTTTACACATCTCCTTTTCTCCTTTCTTCCTCCCTTGACTGGAGATCTGAGTGTAGGGAGATGAGAGATGATCTGGGGAATTTGGCAGTGCTACGAGTATATGCCTAGCCACTGAAGAAAAGGCATTGATCCACCCAGGTGGGAGGCAGGTCTACACAGTGACTCTGTACTAGGAAGGAAAAGCTGATAGAAACATTCTGGTGGTGGATTGATAGGACTCAGTAAGTCCTAAGGCAAGGGGTATTATTGAATGTGGAGGGAGAGTAGACACCAAGGATATTCTTATTTTGTAGCCTGGATAACTGAGCTATTAGGAAAACAGTAAGCACTTCTGAGAAAGAAGATACATGTGAAAGGTGTGGGATGTTCTTGAAGGAAGTAGGGAAGGTGAACTCATTTTGAATTGTGCAGTGTTTGAGATGTAGGTGAGACGCTAAATGGAGATGTTCAGTTAGCAGCTGTACACACAGACCTAGATGTGAGAAGACAGTCCCCTAAGGACAAAGACCTACAAGTCAGATTTGAAGCCTTGAAGAAGAAGAGAGAGAGTGGAATGAAGGCTGTGTTGACAGTTAACATTATTTTGCAATGTCCCTCAAAGTATCTGTACTTCCTGGAAGCTTAATGTTATACTTTTTTTACAATAGTATTTTGAATATAAATGTTCAGCAAGTAGAAATGAATGAATCAATAATGGACTCATTTGGTCATTTATTTGAAAGGGAAGGGCTTAAGCTAGAGAGGTTGAACTTTTTCATGATCTCAATGGAAGGCAGGTAATTAGAGACCATTAGGAAAGACAGGCTTTGGGTTTTATTATAAAGACAAATAAGACAAGGGAGCAAGGATCAAAGCCAGGGTAGCATTTCCAACATTCTGGCCAATCAGGGCTCAAAGTATTGCAGTGTCTGGGGCCACCAAGAGTAGGAACATCTCCTCAAATATCCCTGCTTCTCACCACTGGTTGTATTTGACTGTGCTAGGCATATTTCAGATCTTCCTTTGCCCTTGGTAAGAGAGTGATTGAGAAAGTAAGTTTCCTGTTCCCTGTTTTCTCCCTCTTCCGATGTCCATCTCCTTTGCCTTTTTGAATGAGGACTGAGCATGTTACCCAAGGTCCTCCTCCTTGCTTAGCTTCTTTAGGTGTACAGATTTTAGTATGTTTATCCTATATTATATGTCTAATATCCACTTATGAGTGAGTATATACTATGTGTGTCCTTCTGCTTCTGGGATATCTCACTCAGGTTGATCTTTTTTAGTTCCCACCATTTGCCTGCAAATTTCATGATTTCCTTGTTTTTGCTGAGTATTTTCCATTCTGTAAGTGTACCACAATTTCTGTATCCATTCCTCCTTTGAGGGACATCTGGGTTGTTTCCAGATTCTGGCTATTATGAATAAAGCTACTATGAACATGGTTGAGCAAATGTTCTTGTTGTATACTTGGGCATATTTTGGATATATGCCTAGGAGTGGAGCCTACCACAGAGGGCCTCTGAAAGACTCTACCCAGCAGGGTATTAAAGCAGATGCTGAGACTCATAGCCAAACTTTGGGCAGAGTGCAGGGAATCTTATGGAAGAAGGTGGTGATAGGAAGACCTGGAGGGGACTGGAGCTCCACAAGGAGAGCAACGGAACCAAAAAAATCCGAGCCCAGGGGTCTTTTCTGAGACTCATACTCCAACCAAGGACTATGCATGGAGATAACCTAGAACCCATGTACAGATGTAGCCCATGGCAGTCTTCAAATGGGCATTCGAGTAAGGGGAACAGGACCTGTTTCTGACATGAACTCAAGTAGCTGGCTCTTTGATCACCTCTCCCTGAGGGGGGTGGGGCAGTCTTACCAGGCCACAGAGGAAGACAATGCAGCCAGTCCTGATGAGACCTGATAGGCTAGGGTCAGATGGAAGGTGAGAAGGACCTTGCCTATCAGTGGACTGGGGAAGGGGCATGGGAGGGAGGGTGGGATTGGGAGGTGATGAGGGAGGGGCCTACAGCTTTGATATAAAGTAAATAAATTATAATAAATAAATAAAGTGAAAAAAAGAAAGAAAGTTTCTTATGTTGCTTAGTGCCTGGTGAAGCAAAACTTCCTTTTCTTTTGCCCTAAAAAGGTCTCCTCCAAGCTTCACTCAGTGTCACGTCTGAAGAACAAGCCACTTCCCTTTGCTCAACCCCCAAGAGCACCATTACTTCCTGAGCTGCGTGCAAACTGCCTTGCATGCTGTCTCCCGCCCCCACACTGTGTATGTCTGCTCTGTTCTCCAAAGTTTCTGTGAACTATGGGGCCTGTGGGCAGGTATTGCAATTGTCTGACATTGGGTCTTTGGGCTCCGCAACCAGGGCAGACATAGCTGACCACAGCTTCTCTCAGGGAACCACATTGGAGAAAGGGTTCTGAGAATCCTGGTAATGGCTCTACAAAACCATCAGTCCCACAGCAATGCTTAGTAAACTTTAATGTGTTTTTCTCCATCTGCTACTCAGCAAAGCTATTTACTCTAGCCAGCATTAATCCAATGAGATCTTTCTGGGCTTACTATTTGCACAATTCCCAGGACACCCTCCATTTCCTTTGGAGAACATAATTTGTGACAAAAAGTTTCACTTCCTGAATATGTTCTTTAGCCTCCATTTAATGGCCTTATTTGTTTCTTCACCCACTGCATCACTTTCTGAAATTATACTGAGTATGTATTTGTTCAGGTGTGTGTGTGTGTGTGTTTTGCCTGTTCTGAGCAATGGAATACATTCATCATATTAACATCATATTAACAGATGTGTCTTAGTGTCCGAAATTCATTGCACAGTAATTTTAAGCAAGGGAATATCACTCTACATTTCTTTTCTGAATGTTTCTTCAATTCTTATATTAGCTGAAATCTGCCTTTGCTTCAGGACTGTTTGTCCTTTGTAGCTTTCTCAAGAAAGGGAGGAAAGATCTGGTGCCCCTGCCTTCTAGGTATTTCAGGCCCAGGAATATGGGAGAGCATGCAGTCATCTCTCTGCTAACATTAGCAGATTACAACTTCTCTGATGTTTATAAAATGCCAAATACTAGCCTATCAGGTCTCATCAGGACTGGTTGCATTGTCTTCCTCTGTGGCCTGGCAAAGGTGTACCTCCCAGGGGGAGGTGATCAGAGAACCTGCCTCTGAGTTCATGCCAGAGAAAGCCCCTGCTACTGGGACCCCACTTGGATACTGAGTCTATGGGCTACATCTGAGCAGGGTTTTCAGGTCCTCTCCATGTGTTGTCCTTGGTTGGGGTATCATTCTGGGGCATCTGTACCCCAGGGCTCAGTTTTTGTTTTTGTTTTTCTCTGTTGGGCTCCTTTTGGAGCTCCTGTCCTCTCGAGGTCTTTTTTATCTCCCCCTTCTTTCATAAGATTTCCTGCACTCTCCTATCAGTGGACTATGGGAGGGACATAGGGGGAGAAGAGGCAGTGAGGGTGGGATTGGGAGGAGACAAGGAAGGGGTCCACAGCTGGGATACAAATTTAATAAATTATAAAAAATGATAATAAAAAATAAAAACCCCACTAATTACTTTCAGGAAATTAAAAAAAAAAAAAAAAGCCGAGCCAACCCAAGCAAATGAAAGCTCCAGTCCCATGAAGCTGGTACTCTCCTGCAAGTCTCACTGTAGCATCTGGTCCCCCTCTGTTAATCAAAAACTTGGCACCTTGAATCAACAAGTCCTTGATGCTCATTTAAGTGACCGTCACTGAGACTTCCAGGCCCCTTGACTTTCTCACCTTCAGGGACTTCCACCTTCACTCCTGTCTGACATTCACTGGAATGACAGGGCATTGTGAATTGCTCATTATCATGCTTGTGGCTCATTATCATTATTTACTCTTCCCTCTATACCAAGGAGATGAAAGCATCTTGTCCTCTGACTACAATAAACTCTAAGAATCTTTATGGCATGCTTCCCTGCTTTTCCTTCACCTCTCTCCCCAATTAGCACCGCTGCCCATGCATTTCAACCATCTAGAGACCTGTTGTCTTTTGACCCACCCACCTCCTCCTTTGAAGTCTTCACTTTCTCACAGCTATCATTTGGATCATTCTTCTGTCCATAGACCCCAGGGCTTGGCTCCTCTGCCCTCACACTGTACAATAGGCAGAGGTTTAATGCCTAAGGTCTACCCTCTTGGATTTTGTAATGAAGCCTCTGAGTACCACAGGGGAATTTGAGAAGTATCATGTACACTGGTGAAATTCAAACTTACTTGCCTTTGTGGTTGCTTTAACAAAAATGTTTTCACAGTTCTGTAACTAGTTGGCTCTTCCATCTCCACAGAAAACACTTAAAATCATCTCCTTGATATCTGATCTTACTTCATCTTTCTTAAGAGGAAAATGACATAAAATAGCAAAGACTTAAGATATTCTTAGTCTTCTATCTATCTCTATCAAATCTGATGGACTTTCCCCCCCCCCTTTTTTTTTCTCATCCAATGGGGCCAGGAAGCTAGTATTTTTCAAGGCAAATCTTCTCCCCTTTGGTATTGTGTCCTATATAACTTCCCTGAAGTACTCAACATCATCAGTTATTTAGTAGGCATCACAGGATATTTGCAAGATTACTTAGCCTCTTCCTAAAGCATGTAATGTTTTTGCTTCCATTGCTCAAATTTATTCAAGGTAGAAGAAAACTGTTCTATGTTATTTGTCCCACTATTACTAAGCAAGATCCTATTTTGTCTTAACTCCAAAGGCCTACTTGTTTACTTGCCGTATGAATAATGCTGCTTATAATTAACAAAGAAAGAGAAGGTCTCAGCAGCTTGGGGAGTATCCCTTCTCCCTCATGGCTTCAGTAGGAGAGATGAGGTTCTGCAACATAAACTTGTTCAAAGACTCCATTTGAGAGCCACTGAGCTGAGAACAGCTACAAGCTAGCACTTTCTTTCTGCGCATTATGAAGAGTGTAATGAATGCACATTACCAGCACCATTCTGATCTTGGTTAAAAGAAATATGTCCTGCAAGTATAAGAACAAAGGGGTTTTATTATAACTAGTGGCTAAAGAAACAGATATTATATCACATAGAAGTTATCACCCCCTCAACCTGTCATTTTAGTCTGTTGTCTTAATTGAAATTGTGTTCTTGAGGTTTTAAAACACACCCACAAATCTTACTGAGAATTTTCTTAGTAAGAGGTAGGATCTAATTCCACCCCCTCCCCGAAAGTCAGCTGGCATTAGCAAATAGGAGGAAGGGGAAATTATACTGGATAACTTCCGAAGTGAGGTCATCAAATGATATACAGTGATTGCCTGCCCTTTCTCCAGACATTTGCTTCTGAAAGCCAGTCACCATATTGTGGGGAAGATTAATTGGCTTGAAAAGGCCACTTAAAGGTATTTTGGCTATCTCATTGAGGATCCTGTAGACAGCCACTATCAACTTCTAGACCTTTGTGTTGGAAATTCTCAGACTCCTTTCAGGCCCACTCTTTGAGCCCACTCAGCATATGCTCAACAGAGCAAAGGCAGGAGGTTCCCATGAGCTCTGGCTATGTTCAGATTTATAAACAAAATTAATATTGTCTTCTTTTTGTTTTGAGCCTCTAGGATTTGGGATAGTTTCTTCTATAGCAATTGATAAATAAAATGGTTTTCTTGGAAATAGTACTGAAAAGATACTTTTTAGTACTATTTATAGTCTATATATAGTCTATATGGGCTATATAAATACTGCAAAGATTTCTTATTAACTCTGAAGAAGGCTAGTAGCATTTTTCTCAGATGCACCAGGGAACAATAAAAACATGTGCTTCTGCAATATTGATTATTTTCAAAGTCACTGAGTATTTCTACTTTGTATAATTTCTACTCAGCAAAGATGTGAAGGATTGTTAACTCAGTTGAGTGCTTAGGCTCACACACTTAACTGTTGACCAAGACAGACCACAGCGCCACCTATTTCTCTGATCTCCCTTTCAGAAGCACATGTTTTAATTGTTGCACCTTGAAAACACCTTGCTTAAGCTCCATATATGCCTTGAGCTCCACCCTTTCTCTTTCCCCCTTTTCAGGCAAATTTATAAAGACTCATTGCCACAGTGTTCATGCTGCCACTGCAACTCCCTTTGAAGATCTTCACCTCCTTCTTTACTCCTGGAGCCATTCCAGTCTTAGCTCCAAGAGCCTTTGAACGCTTTACACTTAACCAGATTTGATCTATGCCAGTGTTTTATACTGATGGCTCTTGCTCTGATAAAACCTACTCCATTTGGACTTCCAGAAGGCATTTCTCTTGACTTTCTTTGCTCCCACCTTCCTCAACTGAGAATACTTTTCTGACTGTCCTTTCAGTCTTATCATCTACTCTTCTCCCCCTTTTTCTTCTTTCTTAAGTTAATCTCTCTCCAAATTTCATATGCTCTATAATCTCAGTTATCATCTGGAAACTCCAAAATCTTTATATTCATTCCAAATTTCTCTCCAAATATGTATATGTTACTGTACACTGAATACTTCCACCTTCAGAACATTTATACTCTTGGCAAAGTGATTGGCTGGGCCTGGAGAGGACTGTCTATAAGGGACACAAGCTGTGACAAGAAAAAACACAGTAAAGAGAAGGGCCTGAACTCCAAAACAGAGAAGGAGGCAGCATAGCCTGGAACCATTACCACCACCACCACCACCTCTGGGCCCCATAATCCTGTTTCTATGTTAGCCAGCCTGGGAACAATACCTCCTTCTCCAAGTGAATCTCAAATTCTTGGTTTCCTGACTATCATGTTGGGAAGGAATGTGAATTTCTTTATCAGGTCATCTGTTTGTCTCTCTTGAGGAAGTGTGTGGGGAAGTAATGACCAATGTACAGCTTCTCAAAATGAAGATGATTTTCCATGAGCATCTGTGACTAATGAGCTGAGCAGAGCATATCATGTTGGCTCATAACTATGGCACGTGGTTCTATAGAGGGCAGTTATGCTTTGATTGTCAACTTCCTATTTAATTATCCCATTTGGTCATGGAAACGTACACACACTGCATCATATAGTCTGATTAGGATTTGATTTGTGAGGGGGCTGATTTGTGCCTTTGTTCATGAAAAAGACAAAGGGTTTCCTGCTGCACAATCCATGGCCCTGGGAGCTTCTTGTACAAGCATTATATAACAAGGTGCTCAGGAGTATAGTTTCAGGGGAAGTCTGGGCTTAGCCCTCCCCTCTCCCATTTGCTCACAATGACTTTGAAAACAAATTCCTTGCAGCTCTTCCCTTCATGGGGTGGAACTCACTTCTCCACCTCCTCCTCTTGAGCCTGGCCCTGTGACTTGCTTGACCAGCAGGATGTGACAGGCATGGCTATCCTCAGGGGAGCCATAACAACCACTTTCTCCCTTAGACAAGTAGCACTCAGGTGGTCATATGAGTCAGATGGCCACTTCAGTATCTAAGGACACCCAAGATGGGGACCCTAGGCCCTCAAACAGCAGTCACACTAGCTGTTAATCATGTGGTTGAAGCCACCTTGAAGCTTTTAACCCAATTAACCCTCCAGCTGAATGTGAGTGTACAATACATCCCACAGGTAAGAACAAGTGGTAAACTTGTGTTAACTTGATAAGTTCTGGGCTGTTTTGTTACATAACAATACATATTTGAGTTGTGGTGTATACCAATTTTTTAGACAAACTCTCTGTACCCATCTTTCTGCATCTAGATGCTTTCTCCACTACTCCCACCTGCTGACACAGTCCGTTCTGATGATTTTGAACAGGCATCCCAGTCCAGTTCTCTATAGAGCTAGACTCTCTAGTTGGACTTTCTTGTTCTGCTGGGATTGGTGTCTTGACTAGCCAAGTGTTCTCCCAAATTTCCTGTTCAAAAATGTACGTGACACATGTCAGAAACACATGTACATGCTAGTGATATGTAAACAAAGTAGAATCAAATCTCTGCATGGTGGATCTTGAATTAAGGGGAAGAATAAAAGGTAAAAGATGGATAATGAATAAAAAAGAAATCAGAATGTGGTGGAATGTAATAGAAGGTGATTTGCTGTTATAATGTAGGTGATTTGGAAGTGTTGCGATTTCAGCACTGGGAACCTTATAATTTTTAGTGAAGTAACTAGCATAGCCTTCACCAAAGAAGTTAGTCATGAAGATAATCAGGGAATAATGCACTCTTCTAAACTGAAGACTGATAGAAAGGCCCTGGGTGTAGCATCAAGGCGGGTGGATAGATAGCATGAGGGGGGAAAGAAGAATCAAGATTTACAAAGAAAAGAAAGTATTTGGCAGAGGAAGACTGAAAAGTCCTCCCAACACCATATTACCAAACAAAGGACATGCCAAGAAAAGCCTTGAGATCTCTGAATAGGAAGACGATGGAAGCAACAGAAATGATCTATGAAGGACCAGGATATTCATGGGCTTTTGAATCTCTGTATTGCCCCTGGGGGGGGACCAGATTCAAGCCTTCCTTCTCTCTGCCTTATTTTCTTTGTCTAATGGAGCCCCAAAGCTGGGAGCCTAGGGAGTGATCTTCCTAACAGACCTTTGGGATGTTGGCAGAACTTATGCCAGGCAAAGAAGTATGTGAATTGGCCAGCAGCTGCCAATTTTACACTTAAGACTAAGAGGCAGCTGTCCAGGAAGATCCACAGTTAAACTGGGAGCTCCAGAAAGCCACACTGACTCTGACCATGCCTGCAATGAACAGAGCTGTGATGCTCCTGGGGACTCCATGCACAGAGCTGACCACTGGTCACAGGCAGCAATCTGATCATTCAAATAAGACAACAGTTACATGGCCAATCAAGATGGCAATTGTAAGGGCAACTAAAATGGTGGCCACACTTGAGGGTGGCCTTGGTGGTGCTAATAAAGCAATGACATTCACACAGCATACCACCACAGAAACATGTGACTGCCACTGATCCTGAGACTTTCTGTGTCGCTAACACTGACTCACTTCCTCTCTTCTTTTCTCATTTCTTTCTTCCTATCATCTCCATGAGGGCTCACTGGGATAACAGGAAACACAGACACCCACAGGGTTCTGGCTCAGATACTGAAGCAGCTCTTCCTTGTATCTTCCACCCAAGATAATTTTCCAGAGACTCACTCCTGCCCCTGGACTAGGGATACCGAATCTACTACTGAGTTCTAACTACTTGCTATATTGCTGGGGAAAACAGGATCTGGGAGAAAGATTCTTAAAACCAGCATGCAGATGAATTATTTTCTCAAAGTCCTAATGACTTTGTGTGCATGTCCAGTGTGCATGTTCTCCATTAGAAACTTCATTGCACCCCCTACAACATCTTCACTCCAAAATTTACCCTTCCTATAAGATGTGCAGGGATAAAGATAAGAGTAGAGATTGGGGGAATATCCAACCAGTGTCTGGCTCAACCTGAGACCCCAAGGGAGAGAGCCAACCCCTGACTCTATTAACAACACTCTGTTACATTTGTAGATGGGAGCCTGGCATGGCTGTACTCTGAGAGGCTCAACCCAGCAATTAATTGAAACAGATGCTGAGACTCACAGCCAAACATTGGGTGGTGTGTAGAGAGCCTTGTGAGAGAATCGGGGGAGGATAGAAGGACCTGGAGGGGGATAGGACCTCCACAAGAAGACCAACAGAATTCACTAACCTGGGCTCAAGGAGGCTTGCAGAGATTGAATCATCAACTAAGGACCATGCATGGACTGGACTTAGGCCTCTACACAGATGTACTCGATGGGCAGCTTGGTCTTCATGTGGATTTCCTAGGAAGGGGAATGGGGACCATCTCTAACAAGGACTTTGTTGCCAGCTTTTTGATCACTTCTCCCTGGCAGGGCTGCCTTGCCAGGCCACAGAGGAAGAAAATTCGCTCAGTACTGATGTGACTTGATATGCTGGGGTGGGTTGTGAAGGGACTCCCCTTTTCTGAGGGGTAGGGAAGGGAGGATAGGGAGATGAGAGGGCTATGATTGGGATGTAAAGTGAATTAATTAATTAATTAATTAAAAAAGAAACCCCATTGCTTGGGGTTATTACATCCCAGTGGACACCTGGAGACAAAAGAGGGTGACAAAGTGTTAGTGCAGGAATGAAAAACTATGTTGACAAACATGTTAACTATGACAAGATCAGAGAGGCCACTCAAGGCAGTAAAACTTGCTCCATTATCAACAGGCTAATTGAAGATTTAAGGAACTCCATCAACCTGGGCCCCTTATGCCCCAAAGGAAAAGTTTTTCTGGGCTACCATATTATCAGTCAACCAGCCCCTGACAGCTACGGAAAACTTCAGAAACCACATGGCGTCTGACAAGACAAACTCAAATAAACACTGATTTCTTTGTCTTCAACTGAGCCTGAAGGAAGGCAGGAAGAAACAGAGGAAGGGGTCCAAATGATTGTGCTTGTCCTTATAGGTGCTGTTCACCAGGCCCAGCTATCAAGTGCCCCCTGAAAAAGCCTCAAAGAGCAAAAGCCAGGTCTGTTTCAAATGTGAAGCCCAGGCTACCAGGCACATGGATATATCAAATGTGTCCAAGCCCAAGGCCATAGCCATCATATAAGTATCCAGGTGATTGACTCTGCTCCCAAAAAAAGAAAAGACTAGTTCCTGGCAGGAACACCCAACACAGAAAAGGCACCCAGGGAAACAGTCTTGCAGACCGGAGAGCTTTGGCAGATTCCCCCACCCAACCTCCTTTCCTCCAAATAGAAAAACCTCTCACTTCCTTAATGTAATTGTGTCCCAAGTATTCACGCCATTGCTTATAAGTAATTTTGTGTTAAAACAACATGGGGCAAAGACCAATCTGCTCCTAGAATTCCCTGAAATAATTGAATAACAAAACACATGGAACTTCATTTTTGAAAATTTAGTTTTTATTGCAGATTTAAAAATATTTTGGCATGCTTAATTTTTAAAAAGTGTATGTATGTGTGTGTGCGTGTTGGGGCTAACTTAAGAGGCCTTATGAATACATGCTGTCTTATAAACTTCAGCACTTCTCTAGTCTACTGAAATGGTACTATTGGATCTATTATATGTTTTATTGAACCTTAAAATGCTATTTGTTTATGGAATTATTAAGGTATGATATTTAATATTGAATATAGATTTTTGATAAGGATTTCCTTTCAAACCAGGTTCTGAAAAAATGTTTAAGGATAATAGTCAAAAGTAACAAAAAAGCCAGGAATGGTGGTACACACCTTTAATCCCAGCACTCAAGGAGGCAGAGACAGGTAGATTGATGTGAGATCCAGGCCAGCCTGGTCTACAAAGCAAGTCCAGGACAGCCAATGTTATACAGAGAAATACTGTCTTGAAAAAAAAAAAGTAAGAAAAAATAAAAAGCCATAAAATACTTTATGTTAATAAAAATGCCTTCAAATGATGTACATTAAAAATCATGCTATTAGACTAGTTCTTACGGATTTCTGTTTCAGAAATATTCTTAAGTGATAAATATAAGATTTTTAAATGAAGGCATAATATATTTAAGATGATGGTTATACGTACATATTTATCAAAGATCTTTTTGTTAAATTTCCTTTGACTAATCAAAATTTAGGTGGTATAGTCACACTAAGCAATAAAATTCAGAATCCAGGTAAGTTTATTCTATATCCAATAAAAATGAAAGTTACTAAGTCTTTGAGAAAACAATAATAACTAATATCTCATATTTGAAGGTAAAATTTAATTTATATTTGTGACATTGAGATGTAAATAAAGTGGAAGTTTTTGGTTTCTTAGAAGATTCAGTTGAGTCATGTGCTGTTTGTCTTGTGGAGAGGGCATGTGATGCTTTGCTGTGAGCTGTCTCACGCGAGGGGCATGACTTTGGTCAGCTGAGAACAGCCATGGGTGGACTCTGAGGAGAGGAGATGTTTAGAAGCTCATGGGAAGTAAGGCAGCGCTTGATTGAGATTGTTGCCCTGATCTTCGTAGTCCGACACTTGACTTCACAGAGAGAAACATTCCGGAGAACTTCTTGGGGCATCCAACTGAGTCTTGCGACTTTCATTGACTTGTCCTGATTTGCTGAATTGTACTGATTCGTGTTGCTGTTTAGTGTTGGCCTTTGGACTGGACTGCTGGTATCTGGACAACAAAGGGTGGACACACCCCAAGGAACTACTTCTAAAAAGAGAGAAACATTCCAGAGAACTTCTTGGAGCAATCCAACTGAGTCTTGCGGCTTTTCGTAATTTGTCGTGATGGTTTGTACTGTGTTTAGTGTTGGCCTTTGGACTGGACTGCTGGTATCCAGACAACAAAGGGTGGCCTCATCCCAAGGAGCTACTTCTAAAAAGGTCTACAACCCCCTTTACCTAATAACCTTCTTTCTCCTCTACCTCTAGACAGTGGGTGGAAAGGAGATGTAAGTGTTTAAGAACTCCAAATAAAGTAGGTTAGGTGAAAAATCTAAACCTATATATAAAAATTGTTGCCTGTCCACCTGTGCTTTCCCCTTCCAAAAACAACAAAACCGAACAAATAGGTTTGCAAAGTTCTCATCCAATTTAAAATTAAAATAGTCTGGTCATTTAAAAACCAAGCTGTGGGGACCAATGAGGCAGCCCAGCCGAGTTTGACAACCTGAGTTTGGGTCCTCAGGTCTACACTGTGGAAGAGAGTCAAGGCTCACTAGTTTTCCTCTGACCTACACATAGAGACACACAGACACAAAAACACACACAGATACACTGAGACTCACATACAAAAAAACACACAGATAGACACACAGACACACAGAGAGACAGTGTGGTGCACAGGCATGTACACACATGCATATGAGCATGAAGTAAATAGATGTAGTGAAAAGATTAAGAAGAACACAGCTGTTGATACCGACACAGCTGCTTAGAATCTTGTCTCTGAGATATAAAGTCTTTTACTTTATGTTAAGAGCTCTGTCTTTGTAAGTCCAGACTTGGCATTAAAAATTGTTTAATGCTATTTTGGAAATGATCAAATCAATATTCTAACTTTAAAAAATGATATATCTACATGAAAATCATAAAAACTTATTTTTTTAAAATCCACCTTTATGTGTACCTAATGTTTACATGCTTTCTCTACATATTAGCACAAATTTCTTTTAATCTCTTTCTTATTTCACAGTGTAACTGAAAATTTAGAGCAGAGGACAAAAGTATATGTAACTGAGCATTCTCAGCCAAGATATTATCTGGTTGATCATTTTCTCAGACCTATATCCTCAAGCAGTCTGTTACTTGGGAGAATTTACAGAAAGAGATAATAAGACCCAGATAAGCCAAGTTCTTTTCAGCTTCTTTTTTGGTGTGCTGGAGAGATGACTAGGAGGCTAAAAATGCATACTGCTCTTGCAGAGAAGTTGGGTTCAGTTTCATGACCCACAATGGGTAGTTCATAGCTGCTGGTAACTATGTCTCAGGGGAATCTGAGGCCCTCTTCTGGCCTCTGCAGGTACCTGAACTAAAGTATTCATGCCCACAGACAGACAGACAGATGAACACACACACACACACACACACACACACTTGAAGATAAATCTGAAAGAAATAAATTTGCCATTTGGCACTTCCAACAACAGAAATAAAATAAAACAACAGTCAAGGCCTAGAGAAAGTAAGTTACAGGCTCAACTGATAGCTTTGCTCCAGGGAATAAAATATTCCCATAGACAGATAAGCACTTGCTACCCCAAGGAAGCCCTTTGAGGGAAAGCTTACACAGGGGCAATTGCCACAGTTATGGGAAAGCAAGGTCCAGGGAAGGAGCTACCGGTAGTAGGAAACGAGGAAACCTCTTTTTACCTTCTGTAAGGGAAGATGTCCTATTGTCTGAAAGGAAGTTGAGCTTCCTTCAAAGATCAATATAGTCGTGGTTCCCTAGTAGGACCCCCCCGCCCCCATGTGATTTCTTCCCTAATATCAGGGCTTTGTTCTCTAACTTAATTGGTGACTCAAGGATTGTATAGTGTAAATGCCCTGAAGCAAAAGAAGCTAATGCTGTTGGTCCCAGCCTTGGGAATTGCCCCACACATGGTACAATAAAAAAGCATAACAGTAGGGGGCTCACCTCATTGGGAATGTCAGTACTCTTAGATCTATAGCTTATTTCATCACCTAAAATTTGCAGCAAATGAATATCTAAGATGCTTAAAAAGCATAGTAGCTAAAGAAAATCTGACAGATGACTCTTCAAAAATATGTCTTCTGATGTTTATTGACATCTCCTCAAGGTGGATAAAGACTCACCTTACTCAGACTAAAAGAGCTCAACAGTTACTCTCTGAATTCTTTACCTTTTTGGGTTTCTATAGTCCCATGAACACTTTAAAGACAAGGCCACTTGTACATACAGCTAAAAGGATGAAAACTTAAAGAGTCTCTGTTGTGGACGTCTTGGTTTATGATATGTAAACATGTTTCTGTTAAAATTCCAAGTAGTTGGGGGTTTTAGTTTGTCCATACCTGTTAAGTGTGTCATGTGGAGAGTGGTCTTTGCCAGGTGGAATTAGTTGAAGTCTGAGGCTTTGAGAGGTATAAATATGACAGCCCAGAGGAAGAAGGTACAGCTGCTTAGAGGAGGACTGCTTGCTGTTGGTTCATCCTGCTGCTGCGTTTGCTGTTTGCTGACTTGCTGGTTACCTGGACTTCTGATTTCTGGAGGACTGATACTGGTATTGCCCCCAGCTGAATCCTATGACCCTACGCAGCAGGAAGCAGCAGAGAGAACTTTGCCCCCTGTCTCCACTAACCTTCTTTCCCTCCTCCCAGTGTTGGGGTAGAGGTGGGGGTTGAAAGGAAGGTAGAAGCATTTAACTCTAAGTAAAGTAGGTTTGTTAAAAAAAAAAATCAAGGTTAAAAGTCTCTTCAAACAAAAAGGGTATCTTAGCTTCTTAAATGTGATCTTTTTATAAACAACTAACTATAAACTTGTGTTTTAGCTTTATTTATGTTTTTATATTTTGATAATGTTGGTACTCACTGTTACAACCTCTTTTTGATCTATTCTACCAATAGATTCCTTTTAAAAACTATAGTTTTGGATTTTTCTATCTTATTAATCACCAGTATATTTTACCAATAGTTGAAGGGATAATGCCCTTAGAAATAACCTAACCAAAGATAGCTCTTCTGAAACAGGCATGACTTCCTGGATCTTGTTCTTTCTGGGGACACCAATTCGCATAACTATGTTACTCTTACTTAGGCCTTATACCATTAATTTTGTAAAATTTGTGTGTTCTAGGATATGATAGCGTCAGACTAATTCTCTGTGATGCAGAACATCCTGCCAGCTTCTACTACAGGTAGTCCAAACCCTCCTCTCCTGTCAAGTGATAAAGTATGAGTTATATTGACGCTCTTAGGCAGAGACTATCTCCCTCAACAGCATAGAAGAAATTATAGAAGACTGATTCTCATCATTCCAAAAGACTCCTGGGATTATAGCTATAGTAATATAGAATTTTGGCTTCTTTAAAAGGCATAGAAATATTATAAGAATGTTTTTGTTTTAATCAAAGGTGTGGGATATGGGGCTGCTTTGCATCAGCTGACTATGATTTGCCTTGTGCTCTGGTAGGAATGTGGTTTTTCCAGTGGCAAATAGTTTCTGTGAATGTGTAATGTTTGGAATTTTGGGAACTTTTCAGGGGATATATGAATGCTAGGGCCCCAAGAGGTGGGGTTGCTGTGGTTAGATGTTCTTGGTTGCTGTTTGTCAAGTAGTCATGCATAGCAAAGAAAGGAGAAGAAGATAGTGGTCTTCACTATCTTGATAGTGAAGATCAAACTTGCCCCAAGGAACTATTATGCCGCCTAACCAGCAGGAAGTAGTCTGACTTCGTCCCCTTTCCCTTCTATCCGTTTTTGTCTCCTATTTAGTATTAGAGGGTTAATAATGGAGGAGAAGGGTGGAAGAGAGAAAAAGGAACCCACAAAGCAGCAAACTTTGGCTTCATACAGCTTTCATCAGTGGAGTTGGGTCAGGAGAGCAGGCTATGGAGAGACATCAAGATAATGTGTCAAAGAAGCCAGTTGGCAGCAGAAGCCTGGGAGTCTCTCCTAAACGGACCATATGGAACAAAACTGAGCATGTTGAAAATTTCCTTTCAGTTCTGAGTGTGGAAAACTGGTTACTATTAAATGACACATAAGGATTAGAGTGCTGTGGCCAGGTACTTCTGAGTCTTGGTCCTGTTCCAGGTCTCTAGCCCACTTCCATTCTCAGGAGTGTGTTTCCTTAATAAACTACTTCTTTTTCTATTACTATCTGTGTGTCCCTAGTCCAACTCTTCATTACACGTTATAAAAGCTTAGAATCTTAGCAGGTATCCTCTGGACTGAGATACATACCTGTAACAACATTTTGTTGTTGTTGTTGTGGAACAGTGAGACAGCCCCTGTTGTTGAAACAGGGTGGAACAGAAAAGAGCATACAACAAAAATCATAGATCACCATCTCCCTCCATGAGCCTTCAGTGGAAGATTCTCTAATACCATTTTGGAAAATATATAACAGGAGACACTTGAGTCTTCTAATGTGGGCAGTACTATGAAAAATGTCTGTCTACATGTTCCAAAGTAGAAGAAACTCTGCTGGAAAGCAAGGTTCCAAGCCTTCTTTTTCACCCCCATTCTATGATCAAAGCCTAAGCAAGAGTGTTTCAAGAGAGTTGGAAGGGATGAGTGTGTGGAAGAATGATTCATTATAGCATGTACCTCACCAGGGAACACAGCATACATGTTGTACAAGGACATCTGTGATAAAAAAATATACTAAGAGTGAATGTGTGTATTTTAATCTCTGTGTCTGTCTGTCTCCTTTTCTCTCTAGCCTTCTAGAGAATGGTGAAATTTCTTAATGGCAGAGTCAGGAAGAGCCCCTTCAGCGATGCAGAGCTATGCTTCCTGTTTGAAAGCAAGGCAGAGATGGGGCACAGAAGCTGGCAGACAGGTGGTATGAAGCAGTTAGAAATTGCTCAGGACTCACTGCCTCAAAAGGCAAAGCTGAACTCTGTCGCCACCTTCCATCCAAATGGTACATTGCATGTTCCCCATCTTAGAAAATGACCGCAGGGATACATACCACTGGGGGCTTGGAGTCTGCACCTTGGTAGGTAGAGATGCAACTGGAACTTCTCTAGGAGGCATGACTCTTTGTTAAGACAGAGTCACCGTAAACTGTTTAGTTACGCAAATGTGAAATCCAGTCTCAAAAGTGGTCAAATAATCTTAATGCCCATGCATCAGTTTTTTGATTTTTTGCTGATACCCAGGAAAACATGATGTCAATTAAAGTTTTATCCGTTCTTTACTTATTTTTTTTCTTTTATAGACCTGGATTGTCTTCACTTGAACTAACATGTGCTATGTATTTGGGAGATTGGGTTGTGTGGGATGCTTCGTGCGGCTGTTCTTTGGGTCTGCTGTGATGCTCAAGTTGGTATCTTAAGATAAAAATATGGTCCAAAGAGAAATGGCAGTCAATGTAAAAGTTTAATTTTATTTTGAATGATTTGGGACATGCAGGTACTAGGAGACTTTGAACATACGGCCCTCTAGGGTAAGGTTGTTCCAGATCCTCTTGAAACAAAGCCCACTAAATGAACTGCTCCACACATTAAATCCTAGGGCAGACATAAACAGCATGTACACGCACATGCACACCCACAGACTCTGCACACCATACACACATGGCCACATGCATTTCCTTACCCACCCACCACATTCCTGAGAACTAGCAAGAGGTCTTCACACTGAGTACCAGTTGCTCATCCTGTCCCACACCCACCATTCTGATAGGTAGAATAGTGATGAGATCTAAAGTGTGTCTCTTTCACACATTTACATGAGTATAGCATCTGTGGCCTGATTGAGAAGATAGCGTACTCTTCTAGGGAGGGAAACAAATTTAAGTATGAGTCTTGGGCTATGACAGAAAAGCATTCTGGCAGTTCCTGAACTGTATCTGTCAAAAGTAGCTTTGATTTTCAAACCCCAAATGCTATAACAAGCCTGCCGCTAATTCTACCAGAGCTCTGCAGAATGAGTTTTTCTTAATTTTTCTAATTTATGTACTTATTTATTTTGGTGTGATGGGGTGGGGGTAGGAAATGTGCCTTGGCCCTCATGTGGAGGTCAGAAGACAACTTCTGGGAGTTGGTTCTCTCTTTTTACCATGTGGGTTTCAGAAAATGAAACTCAGATCATTAGTCTCATTAGCAAATGAATGCCTTTTCCATCTAAGCCATCTCACCAGCCTCAGAATTCTTTTTTTTTTTTTTTCCTAGCACAGGCAAGCGACATACCACCAATCTAAGCCCTCAACCCCCGATCCTGCCCAATTTGAAACAAGGTGATCTGCTTTAAATGTCAGGTCTCCTTTGTCTACATTGTGCGTCCTTGAAGGGCAGGAGCTGTGCCTTCATCCTCTTTGTATCCTATCCCCAGAAGCAATGGAGACTTAGCAAATACCAGATACTGAAAAAATATTTTGTCAATGCTGGGAATGTGATTCTTCTGGTGGGAGGAAGCCTGATGTGTCTTGGTGCCCCACGGGAGCAGATTGCAAGAAGAGGCCAACAAAAATGAGTGATCACTGTTAAAATAATTAACTGGAAGACTATGATGAGTTTTGAGCTCCTACTACATCAAACTAACGTGTAGCTCAGAGAATGGTCATAGACTAAGAAAATGAAACGTAGATTAAATAACCAGAAACTGACAACTAACCTCTACTTAGAGATTTAAACAACTAGAAACTACTGACTAACATTTAAATTGGGAATTTCCATGTTAAGCAATCAAATTCTTCTTCCCCTTGTTTCCTGAACACCTTCTAAAACTCTTCCCTCCCATTCTTCAATAATCCCCTTCCCCTTGTAGTTTGGTGCTGTCTGATTGATGAATCACTCTAACATGCCTAAGCTTATGTGCCTAAGTTTATCTTCTAGCTGATAAACGAAGGAGATATGCCACCATGAGAAGGTGGAGCAGGGTCAGGCTACCCATGGAACCAGAGCACAGAAGTTGACCTCTGAAGCTACCCAACTGTGGGTGAGGATGTGGGGTTGAATGTAAGTTCTGGTAGCATGTAGGTCAGTCTAGCAATGGTCACAGAGGCCCTGTTTGGGATACACAGATAACTCCTCTGGGCCTCCCAGGTATGGCTTAAACTTCTTTGCAAGTCATTCACAATGGGACCCCACCCATTTTAATTTTCAGTAACTCCTTAACCACAAACCTTGGGTTGCAGCCAAATGGATGACACACTATACCCCAAACAAGCCTGGAGCTCTCCTCCGTCATACTTTTCGGAGTTGTTAATTCTACCTAGAATGCTTTGACCCCATGCTTTCTGTTAGGGAAACTCTTTTTCCATTGAGTCCAGGCTCAGTTGTCGTTTTGTGTAATCCTGCTTAGCCTTCCTGGACAGCTCTTCTCTTCAGACTACCTTGTACTGTGGCTCTGCTTATATCATGTCCTGAGTGTCTGAGAAGTCAATCATCTCATGAACCTTTTGTGCTCCAGCATTGCTCTAAACACAGGTGAACAAAAAAGTGCCAGCAGTTCCCCTCACTGAACCAGGATGGCACAGACTCCCTGCTCTACCATGAGCAGAGACAGATTTTCTATGAAATGAAAAATAGCTGGGGCTTCCAGACAAGGGTTGCAACCATAAAGAAGAGTTGAACCTGATATTCTGGGTTGTGAAATACCCTCAAATCAGGGACTCCACTGGAGAACATGTGGGTAGCTTTCCAAGGAATCACCAGGGTACCCACACCCCTTGAGTTGCATGTGAAGTGCAGGTTTTATTATGGTGGCTTCAATGAATGATTACAAACTCAGTGGCTTAAAACAATGGAAGTATATTATTTTACAATTCTGCAGGCCAGAAAATTCCAAAGTCAGTGTCAGGAGAGCTCTTACCTTTTCTAGTTTCTAGGAACCATGCTCTGTCATCAGCTCACAGTACCTAACTCCATCCTCAAATTTAGTAGCAAAGTTTACCCCAGTCTCTCTCTGACTCTTTCCTTCCTTCTCATGAGGCATCATATGATTTCACTGGGCTCAGTGAAGGAAAAGTCCATTTGCCATTTAATGTAACATAATCATAGGAGTGGGGATTAAGACCTAGACATCTTTGGTGTGCCATTATTCTGTCTTCCACAGACTGTGAGCAAGATGGGCTCAGTTTGGGAGCACTAGGCTGGATTTCAGCCTCATGCCTCCTTACCGGCTCTGCTCAAAGTAGAACTCGGTATGGGTAGAGGGTTCACTCTCTTTGGTGAGCTTCACTGGCTGCTGGGGCTCAGGTGGGCCACAGAGGAACCAGCCAGGGCAAGCAGCAGACTCGAGCCTGAAGGCAGAACCCAAGCTTCTCTGGAAAAAGGTGAAACGGGTGGTTTGTTCACCTCCCTTGTACAGGTCCTCGATGTTCACATCCTGTGGGGAAAGGGAGCCAGCTATGTGACCTGTCAGCCCTTAGTGCCTCAGGGCTTAGCCAAAAAAGGACTCAACAGGGTATAGTTTTACTGAGGGATGTTCCTTCTGTAGATTCCAAAAGGCAAGAGTCTCCTTACTGGAGGTAAAGAGAGATACAGGACAAGAGAGGGGACATGTGGGTGTGAAGATGCCAGGGCATCCTGGGGCCAAGGCTGACTCTGCAGTGTCTCCAGAATGAGGAGGGGCTTCTCACCTCCACCTGCAGGGAAGGCCCCTCTCTTGTCTTCACAGATGCCAGACAGCAACTTCCTCCCTGGAGGCCCAGGAAGATGGGGACCTTGGAGCGGTCCAAGCCTCGGTTAGGAAGGATACAGATCTTCTCTGGGAGGTAAGACAAAATGTAATTCAGGCAGTGAGGAGACCCCAGATGACAGGCTTTTAGCAAGATAAGGCTCAACAAGAAGCAGCTGGGCCTGGGCACACCTGGCCTGTTTTTGCATGGGAGACTCCACAATAAGTGGAATTCGCCAGGACAGGCTGAAACAGCCTTCTACCTCTTCCCATTATCACAGGGACACTGTTATCACATCTCCAGAGACAAGAGAGAAGAAAAGAATCAAGGGCCTGTGACAGATGGAGGTCTAGCAAGCCCTGGAAGAGAGCCCCCACGAAGTTCACCTGCATTACAGTTGTCTGAATCAGGGTCTCCCACCAGGAGCTGGCCATTCCGTGTGTACAAAGCCTTTTGATGTGCATCTTTGATTCTAAAATAGGATGGCAAGGTTAATGTCCTGATACCTCCCGGGATCACTGTACCCTTCCGACCCCGTACCGCCTCACTGGACCACCAGAGGTTCCAGAGGAGAGGGGCACTGCTCCAATAAGGGGAGAAACAGTTCCATCCCAAAGCAAGAGCAGGCCTCTGAGGCTCCAGAAGTAACAGTAGGCAGTGCCTTCTCATGAGGGGATAGAGAGTGTTTTCATAGATGTCTGAGTAGTTGCTTTGAGAGTCAGGTTTCCCAAGGACACTGTGAGTCCTATCCCAGGTTTTCTGGGCCTGCTTTAATTTTTAAAAAATAAATGATAACACTCATTAATGAAGGCATCGAGAATGTAATAAGTATGATTTGCTTTGTAAACTTAAAAAATACTTTCTGTAGAAGAAATATACATATTAGAAATTTGAAAATAAAAAGTCAATATCACTAGACTCTGGCCCCACTCTGGTCATGGTGAGCTATTCTCCGTATGTTTCAAATATCGGAGGTGAACCCAGAACTAGATGAGGACCTGGTTACTCACTGGGGATGCCTGTGGAGCTAGTGACCTGCCTGCAAGGGGAAGAATGCACCAGGAAAGCTGTGGAGAAACTGTCATGCATGCAGAACATCAGAATCATTCCTATTATTAGCCTAGTTGCCTATCTGCTTTCAGAGATGCTCTCAGCCCAGGGAACTCCCAATACTTTTAAGAGCAGAATGTCTGGACCAAAGCCACCAGCTCCAAGAGCCTTTTCTGTTCCCGCAACAGCTAGTAATGGCTATTTAAAAACAGCTCATCTGTTGTTTTTAAAGCAGGCTCACGAGTACATTAAGAACAAAGGTCTGCAAAGATCTTGCTGCCTGTGTTCTCAGACTGTGGGAACTGGGACTTGACGTGTTCCCTGCTGGAAGCATTCTAATTTAGACCCTGCTAGTTATTCTCAAGGTGCACATGTGGCGGCACATACTTTAATCCCAGCACTTGGGAGGCAAAGGTAGGCAGGTCTCTGTGAGCTCAAGGTCATTCAAATGTACAAAGTGAACTTCAGGTTAGCCAGGTTAGACTTTCAGGTTAGTTTTTTGTTGTTGTTGTTGTTTGTTTTGTTTTTTGTTTTTTGTGTGATACATTGGGACTCAAGATTGTTTGAGCTTTCTAAGAACAAGATATGTTGGTTCAGGGAACATGGAGTCTGAGTCCACTCTCTGCTTTTGAGTAGTTGTATGGCATGAGGAAAATCATGCAACTTTTTGAGCTTCAGTTTTCAGATCTGTAAACTGGACTAAGCAATAACATCCTTGCAAATTTTTCATTCTGCCAACGGAAAAGAGGGCTATTGTTACTGACAAGGATGAAGAGTAATAATTTAATGCTTGAGATTTTTGTAGTCAGAGGGAGCTTCATTTCTTTGACTTGGCTTTTTCTCTTCCCACGTGATCCCCAGGCCCCTTGATTGAGAAATCACCAAGATTACTTACATGTAGTATCTTGCCATGGGAAGAGAGCACATTCCTGCAGTTGGGAGTGTCTGGTCTTTACTGGGGAAAAGAAGAAAAAGGCTTTCAGAAAAGCAGAGGAGTATATTTAGGGTCAGACAAGCTGGGGCTCAGAATTATCCAGCCATATGCTATTTCGCACCCCTAGGCATTACAGAATCCACTAAGGTCTCCCCAGTCCTCCCAGCTCTAGGCAGCTCTGCCTTTTTTTTTATTCCTGGCCCTTAGAGCAGGTTTAGCTAGCAGAGGTGTGAGCCTTGTGTGTTGAAGCTGGTTCTTATAATCTAGAGAACAAATTCACCCAAATAGCTCGCCAGCTCACATCCCAGGCTGAGGAATGGGTGCTCCATAGACTAGGGATAACCTCAGGGCAGATCCAGTTTCATTTTTCAACCTGGCCTGAAGGTCACCCCTGCTCTGCCCTCTTTACCTTGTAGGGAGTAAGTAACTTAGCTGAAGGATGGGAGGACCAGCAGGGTTTGAAGGTTAGGCAGCATCATTCCTGGGAACCAGAATTGCTGACACCTGTGAAGAGTCTGTCCACCCCCTCCTCGCAAAAATCAGCAGGATTGAGATACAGACACTTGTGCATTTGAAAGTGAGCACTCTGAAGCAAAAAGAGTGACCTATAAACCTAAAGCCACAAAGCTTCCCAGGACACAGAGTTCCTTCCTGGAGGAGTGTCCTATCTCAGAGCTCCTCCCTGAAATGATCACCCAGAAAATCCAATCCAGAACAGCACACAAGAAACAGAAGAGATAGATCAAAGCAGGAGGACAGCTCATAAAAGCAAATGCAGAAATGCCTGGGGCTGAAGCTTCCTGAGTGGATCTGATTCTTGCCAAGCAAGAAAGGGAAAATAATTAAGTAAGAAAGCAGAAAATGAGATAGAAAAGAATGTGGAAAAAAAGAAATGGGACTTGGCGCTGGATGAAGTGATACTGAGGTAAGGAAGACTAGGTGGATGCTGATGGCCAGAATTCAGACCACCTCATTGTCATTGAGATCCATGGTCTGGTATTATAAGAAATGGGACTGTATTCCAAGTGGCTTTTATTACTGGTTATCTGTTTCAGTCAGCTTGGAAAGTCATCAGGCAAAAGGTGAAGACCTGTTGGGAGTGCAGGATAACAGGGCACTGATGAGAATAAAGATTGTGCATGAACACCAGTGTTAGGAATCAGACTCCAGCACCCTGTCAGCCTGTGCTCACATGTGTTGTTGCCCCTGATCCAGGGAGAGTAACTATTTTCCCACATGTTTATCTATAAAACAGTTCAATCAGTTATTTTTAAAAGGTTGAAAAGTTGGAAATGCTCTCAATGTCCAATACTAGGCAATTGGCTGAAAGGGAATGACAAATCCAGAAAATAAGAAGTATATGCTCGTTAAAGATGATGTTTTCAGCATAAAATTTCAAATATAAGAAGTGAAAACTGTAGGTTTTGAATAATGTGCACATTATAATCCCAGTTGAATTTGTAACTGTTCAGAGACACATACGGGAACAAAGACCGCCGGTGCTGTTTCAGCATTCGTTTGTGCTGATAGGATCCCTGCCTTTTACCTTGTTTAAGACAGGGTCTCTTATTTACTGGGTGCCTGCCAAGCTAGCTAGCCCATAGTGCTAGAGATTCTCCTGAGTCACCTCTCATTTTGCCATAGGTCCACTGTGATTCTATAATGTGTCTGTCTTTGTGTGGGTTCTGGGGATTCAAACTCAGATCCTCATGCTTGCATGCCCATTTCCCCACTCCTCACTCTCTAATGCATATTTCTAGATCCTGCATTTTTGTTAAGTTAATGAGTCTTGTTCTCTATGTCTGGGGTGAAGCCCAAGACTGCATTTCAAACATGCAACCAAGTCTTGATAATGCTGCTGGTTCCCAGACCACATTTGGAGTATAAAAGAATAGTGAATTCTTCTAGCCCAGGTAGACTGATAACAGCATAGGCTCAAGGCAAGCCAGTTTGATGGTGTTCCTTCTGATCCAGACCACCGAGGCACCTTTAGTTGTGGCAGAAGTCGGAGCAGCCGGTAAGCTGGACTAAGGCCCAAGAGGGGCCAGTGAAGTGGATAAATGTGTGAGGCTGCACATCCTGGCTGGCGACTTTAACTCTGGTCAGTGTCAGCTCAAACAGGCAACAGAAATTCAGTGTTGGTCTAGTCAAGTTGGATCTTTGGAGATCTAGAATTCTCCCATCTCAGCACTTCAGTTTTCTCTAAATTCACATATAAGGTCTCTCTGCCTAGGTTCTAGCTAGAACCTAGGGATAGAAGAAGAAGTTTCCTGCTCATGTTAGTTTGTGGTTACACAGAAGGCCTGGGATGCTTATGCTCTTCCCAATGTTCCACACACTTGATTCTGAAAGTTTTCCCTTCCTTGTTAACCCCAAATTAACCGTTCACTCAATTTGGCTCTACGTCCCTCTTTTCTTTCTCTAATTCCTGGCCATGAATCCTGACTGACTCAGACTACTCTCGGTCAAGTGCCACCAACAGATAATGCTGGGATTCTTCAACACTCTCCTCATTTTCTTGCACATCTTCTATAAGAAGCCTGTTATCCCCAAGATCAATAACAACTTTCATGGAGCCAAAAACAAAGGCATTTAAAAATTTATTTTTCTATTTCTCACTACCTCCTTGGAATCTTTGACATTGGTTGATTTCTTCACATTTCCCCATCTATCTATTGCAGGTACATTGTAGAGTTCTTTTCGTAGGGTCATCTCTAAATCTGAGAGTCACAAGAAAACATACTAAAGCACTTGTATTTTCATATGCTATGGAATTGCAATCCATCTCTTCCTATAGCTGCAATGACCACTTTGGCTAATGTCTCCCAGACCCAGGCTGGATTTTAGTACACCCTCCTCTTTGGGTGTCCTGTCATCATGCATATCAAATATATATAAGGTCAAGTTAATTAACTTCTCCCAATCTACTTATCTTTCTCAGTTTTACTTATCTCACTTTCATAATATTCCTCCCATCAGAGAACTTCAAACCCCAAGAAGCACTGAAAATATACCACACTGTTACCATTGTAAACATGATAACACTCCTGATTGTACATTCAATCCAACCTGACCTATGTAAAGCCCTTGAATTTAATTTTTAAGTACATCTTTGACCACATTCCTGCTCAAGTCCAAGGACATACTCAGCATTGCTTTTGGTTTCCCTGCCCAATACCACTCCTCTTCATCACTGACCATTCATAGCACTGTTATTAAGGTCACTGGGTATGGCTTCATTACACATGGGCTCTTGTCTGTCAATAACTCACAGCTGAGAATGGGAGTGCAAAAATACAGGGTCATATCTTCTCATGATCAATCCTCAGGTTCATGGTATTAGATTATGTGGTTGTCAAGGTTCTTTCTAGGTCAAACTATGTATGTTCCATGACTCGCAGTTTGATGCTACCCTTTAGTAACAAATTTCTCCCCTTTACTGTTGTAACACTCCTTTGAGCTCCTATTAAGCTTTGCTATATTGCTTATGTGTGTGCATTAAAACAATTGTTTGCCTTAGAAAAGTTGATAAGATCCAGAAATCATGAAGCATGGTGCATATAGACTATCTGAAACTATCCAACCACACAACTGACAGACACAGAATCTACCAGAGCACAGAAACACGTGGATCGGGTTTTGACTGAAAGGCTGGATTCTAGAAGTAATATGGCTACCAATTGATTTTCTCTTTCTTTCTTTCTTTCTTTCTTTCTTTCTTTCTTTCTTTCTTTCTTTCTTTCTTCTCTCTTTCATCCCTGGGCTACCAATTTAGTCCCATTGGAATTAGAGGTTGGACAAGATTATTTTTTTTCTAAAACTTTTTTAAGTTTCACAATCAGTTTTTTTTCAACAAATAGGTTGCATTTGGATAGAAAAGGGGTGATGGAGACACCACCACCTTGGTGGCATTCCTATTATCTACTGAAGTCTGAAGTGAGTTGCAGAGAACTTCCATGTGTCATGGACAAAACACTTTGAATACTACTGGCCTAGCTTATTTCGTTCAAAACTCTGTGGTTCCAAATATGTAATAACCTTGTTTTGACCTAATCTATACTTTTCCTTAAATTCTACCAAGGGTTCCTAGATTTATAGAACATCACACTAAATTCTATAAAAGGCATTCCTTGCTCCCTAGAGAGCCTGGGCATTTTGGAGACATTAACACAAAAGTGTGTATGTGTGTGTGTGTGTGTGTGTGTGTGTGTGTGTGTGTGTGTGTGTGTAAGAGACACAAAAAGACTGTTACCACTGACCTGTCGATCCTAGGGCCTGGAACTCTGATGACCGGAGTCTCCAACTGATTTCTTCAGGACATCAGCACTGTGTTTATAATGTCTGGTCAGGGTGGGTCAGGCCTGTAATTGGCTCTAGATCAGGGAAGAAGAGCCCAGAGATTTCATAATATCTTCAGAACAGTACGAATAATAAGGAGGTGGGGAGATTAATGAGTGTTTGTAGGAAGGGGAGAGAGTCACCCATAAAGCCTTGACAGAGGCCAGACACTGACCTGCTGTCTCTGTAGCTACTGTCATTGACTGTGTTATTAGTGGTTTTGCAGCTAGATAAACAATGCTGGGGTCAAACATCTTTAATGCTCTCTGAGGTTCTGTCTGAGACTTGGAGAGGTCTGAAGGACTAAGAATAGAAAAACTAGTGGTGATAGAATCCAGATGCATCCAGAGCCATAATAAAGCAGGGCTTCATTATGAGGAGTGTGGCTCTGTTTGGGAAAATGAGAAGAAACCCTTTGCTTTTTAGATTTAATTAGTTGATACAAACTTAGAGATGAGTATCTAAGGAAATGCAGCTGTAGAAGATATTGGCCTTAGATTCTATAGGGACTTTACAGGAGCCATGTACCCTGAACTACTAGGGTGTATGAGAATGTGAACAGTGCAGGGTCAGACTCAGTTCTCTAGTCTGTTCATTTATAACTCTGTCCATCCATTTCTCACCTAGTTATCTCTCCACCTAACAATTTACATATTCTTTCACTCATCTGTACATCAATCCATTTGTACATCTTTCTACATCCTTTATTCATCCAGCACTAGGGATAAGAATTGGACAGAATGTTCTCTGGAGACTGCCTTATTGTCATTTGTAAATTTCCACAAAGGACTTGATGAGAAAGTGGTGTAGGTGTCAGTCCAAGACTGGGATGACCACAGAATAAAAAAATGAAAAAATATGGGTGGGGATGAGATCTATCTTTTGCTTTTTTGTTGTTGTTATTGTTTTATATTAACAATCTTCCAATGGCACATATGCCAAGAGATATTTATTTCGTATAAGGTAATGAAAGCTATTGTAGAGCTTTGATAAGTTTTCATTTTTCTGTTAGAGTCCAAGTAATGTTTTCCACCATCTTAAGCATTTTTGAAGAAACTAAATCCTTATTTCTTATTTAAAAATTCATTTTCTCCTTGAATTATGTTTCACAATCATTTCCATGTGTTGTTCTGGGGAGATAAAATGTTTCATGGTTTTTTTTTTTTTTTTTTTTTTTTATGGGGAGGTTTGTCTTTATATTTATATGGGGCAAAGCTGAGTTCAGCCTGACGAAGAATGGAGAAGGCTGATGGTCCATGTTCCCTTCTTGTGCTGCCGTTTTCTTTTTTTAAATTTAATTTAATTTAATTTTTTATTACAATTTATTCACTTTGTATTCCAGCTGCATCCCTTCCCTCATCCCATTCCCACCATCCTTCCCTCTTCTCCTCAACACATGATCAAAAACTCAATGTTTCATGTTTTTACAGACTTCCCAACCCTGAAAATTATTTCAGAGCTTGCTTTGTGCAACCCAACTTTTGCTTTTGTTGCTAATGTTTATTCTGCATTGTTCTTCACAAGTTTGTACCTCTCTGTTGAAATTACCAAAGTGTGAGGTGTCATGTCAGGCAAAATATATGTACCAAAAATTTATACTGCTCTATCAAAGACACATAGTGTACCACTTCTGTTGCTAAGGAACCTTAGAGCTTAGCTGGAGAGCTAAATCACAAAGGATAACCCAAAACGTCACACTTAGCTATAACCAAGGGCATGTGACAGACGACAGCATCAGAGAAAGCCTAACATCAGAATCTTTCTCCAAGCGGCCAAGTCTATACTATGTCATCTCAAGAAATAGTTGGTCAGGCTTTCCCCCCATCATCTCCAAGGTCGGGGACTTTATAGCCCTTGGGAGAAGGACATATGGTGTTCATGATCTTTATGGTTAAAATTTGGGGAAGGGTCATTCAGGAAAAAATATGCTCCAGATAGTTTATACCCAGTAGTCCTGTTGGTGTTTTCTGGAATCATAGAAAGCAAATGTACTCTTCTGCTTGCAGGCCTTTGAATACTTTAAACATGAGGTAGGCTGTATTTTCTTGTTTCAGGATTAAGGCTGTCAGCTCCTTTACCTCGTCCTTCATGACCTTATTTTGAAACACCTCTGATCTTTAATATAGGCAGTTAACACAAATCCCACCTGCTGTGGGCACTTCCTCTCTGAAAATATAGGCCCAGGCCTGTGTCTTCTACCAAAATTTCAGAAATCTAAAGCCACAAGGTTGTTTTCACTTGAATAGTCATGATGCCAAACTCTCTCAGACCATACATGCCCCTCTTTATTGTTACCATCACAACAACAAAACAAATGTGCTTCTATTCCTTCTTTCCCTCTGGATTTGGAAGTGTCCCCTTACCTAGGCTAAAGTGTTGTTGTTGTTATTATTATTATTATTATTATTATTATTATTATTATTATTATTATTGTTCTGTAACCCTACAAAGGTTGAAACAACCACTTTAACTTTCAAGAATAGGATTTCCCTTCAAGGTGGGATTTGAACTTCTCTTTTATAAGGGTTTAGATGGGTAGAGGAAAGGGAGAGGATATTACAGAATTGTGAGTTTACTCACAATGTTCCAAAAATTTTCCAAGAATTATGCCAGGTGCTCAAAAACATATTGGTGCAGATCCAACTTTAAGGTCAGCTGGGTGCCAGAGACCCCAAGCCAACTTTTTACAGGGAGTTAAGCATAGAGTAAAAGTATTGTCATAGCAAATGACAAGGAATCTCATCTTTTCAAATACTTCTTACAGGAGATGATATCTTAGCAAGATATTGCAAAGGGAATGATTTCTATAGGGAGTGGATGGGTACAGTGTCCCAAAATAGAAAATGCACCATGAGACTGTCTGACTCTCAGACAGGCCGTGTGAATGGAGTATGCAAAAATGCAGCCTGGCACCTGAGCTTTGTGTCCTGAGGTCCATGTCCTCAGTATCCCTGAGGGGTTTGTGGTAGAAATGGTGCTGTTTGTTGCTCAGGAAGCTTAGATGCATCTGGACTGAAGATTCTAGGGCACATGGAGGTTGTCTTCTCTGTTCTGGCCATCTTGCTGTTCTTTCTACAAACTCTTAACCTGCTAAGCTGGCCTGACTGGTAAGTTACAGCTTTGATATGGACCCCTTCTTTTGCTTTCACTCTTAGTCCCGAATGTTTTAGGTAGAAATATTAGAGCCAGAGACTGCTGTGTAGGGTGGGAGATCCAGTAGTGATCAAAGAGGACTCAAACCTCATGGGAACAGGCAGCAGGAAACAAATGAAGCACGGTCAGTGTTTAAGGAGGCTATTTGGGTTCATGGAGGGTTGGTGTTCATTTAGAGAAAATGAAAATACTGCAGGAAGTTTTGATCATCACAAAGGAAATGCATGTGTTCTTCTTTCATTGAATATTATTTACTATAGCTTATCAGCTTATTCCAGAATCTAGAAACAACATTGGCGAGTTCACAGGGTTTCCATGGGACAGGAATCTGGAGTAGCTTGGTTGGGAAGTTCTGCTTCAGTTTCTTGTGAGGCCACAAACAAGCAAGAAGCTGGGTTGCAATGGCTGCTGGGCAGATCATACTTCTGAGCTCACACGTTCAGTTGTTCACGGAAGACTAGTTTTTCCCATATGATCTCTCTATGGGGCTGCTTATAAAATAGAAGCTTGCTTCTCCCAATGTAAAGAGAAAGACCAGACCCCAAAAGAAGCCACTAACGTGTCCTTTATAACCTACTCTCTGGAGTAGCCTGCTATCACCTCTGTCATAGTCCACTAGTCCAGGTGGAGTACTAGAGGGAATGAACATCAAGAAGTAGGGACCAGTAGAAGCTTCATCCTCTCTTCCAGCTGCTTGACCAATTACCGCAGACTTAGTAACTTAACTTAGCAACTTAGCAGAAATTCTGTGACAGTGGAGGGGACTAGCAGTCTGAAATCACAGTGTCAGTAAGGCAGCACTCCCTCTGGGAATGAGCCCTTCCTGCCCTCTCGTCCTTGCTTCTGATGGCGCAGTCGCAGTCCGGCCTCTGGCTGGTGGAAGCGGATTCACTCTAGCCTTTGCCTCTGCCTCCCGTAGGCCTGTCCCCTGGGCCTCTTCTGTGTCTAAGTGCTCATTTTCAAAGGACACCAGTCAAATGAGATTTAGTCCAGCACTTTACCCTTAACACTCCTGCCCAGGTAAGATCAACATAGATTTGGGAGGGACATGAGTTTGAGGTAGAAACTCTCCAACCAGCACAGAAACCCCCTTGGAAATTGCCTGTTACTCCTTGGAATCCCAGGGGTTGTGACCATCCCAGGTCAAAGCACAAGACAGTTTTCCCCCTTGCCTTTCCTTCCTTCTTTCTTTCTCCCTTTCTCGCTTCATAGCTTTCTACTTTCCTGAATCTCTCCTGCAAATTCCTTACTTGGAGAGTCCAGCACAATCTCTATTCTTCCCAGATTTTCTGGGATCTGCCTCCTGTTCCAGCTGCTCAGAGCAGCTGAGCTCAATCTAGATTTCACTTCAGGGCAGCAGAGGGTGAGGATAATCACCTCTCTCCTCTCCCTTTGATTCCTTTTCTTATTATTATGCAAACAAGCCACCTCCATAATGGCAAAGTTAATAAAAACAAAAGTCACTTATATTGTCCCTACCTGGACATGGCTACAACTCCTTTCTAAAATATATAATACAGATAAGTATATTTTAATTAAGATGAAATTACAAGCTATGTTACTTTGTAGCAATTTCTTCCCAAGTAATGTTCATGAGCATCTTTGTATGTAAAGAGAGACCAGAATCAGGGATTTTAATTTTACAGCTGGTTTCAAACTAGGACAATGTGCCTGGCCATCTTCTATCCTCTATTCTGACATCACCCTCTCAGTCCAGGGCCAGAGAATGAAGGCAGGGATGGAAGAAGCAGCAGCTGTCAACATCAGGATTAAAGTAGGTCGCCCAGCCAACCAAAGTGACACCTCCTTCTGCACAGTAGGGATGGCAGGGCTTCTGAGGTACTGTGTCCGATTTCACTATGCTTGAAAGATTCTCTCCTCTCCCTCACCCAAGAGTCTTTTTATATTGCTCTTTATTTGTCCTATGTGGTTTCTATCAGGTTCCACACTAGTGGTAGTACCATCCAATTGGAAGGAATCTACACACTGATCTCCAAATACCAGATTAACCAGCACTAAGAACCAGGAGAAGACAGAGTGCCTGTGTGCCGTATAAGTCAGAAGAGGGAGTCCTGTACGGAGGGAGAGGAGTAAGTTATCCACTGTGGAGCTCCTCTATCACCACCAACCCTCTCCCGCCATGCCTACTCTGCTTTTTCTTAGGGAGTTTGGGGGACTATGCAGCCCTAGTCACACTGCTGAAAGTAGAAGTCAGTGATGGGAGCATCGCAGGCGGTGTCCTCAGAAATCCGGGTGAGCCTGACAGGCTGGTCAGCTTCGGGTGCAGTGCAGAGGAACCAGCCTGGATAGGCAGCTGACTCGAAGCTGGAGGTGAGACCCAAATCCCGCCTGTAGAAGGTGAAGCTCTTTGATTCCTTAGTCCCAAGGTAGAGCTCCATAATGTTCACTGGCTGTAGAAAAAGGGGAATTACGGATAAGACGCAGTAGCGGGCAAGTGAGAGGGCTACGCTGGGCAAGGGAAATGTCCTCAAAAGAGGAGACACCTCTGGATGAACAGCCAGCATTCAAATGTACCTAGGCTGTGGCATGGCAGCCCAAGTGTGCTCTCCCTCTCCTGGCCCAGGCCCAGAACACAAAGCTACTTCAGTAAGACTCACCTCAAGTTTCAGAATTGGCTTCATCTCTGTCCCACAGGACAGGCACTGGCTTCCTCCCTGAACACCCAGGATGACAGGGCACAGACTGGCATCTAATGCCCGATTTGGGACAACACTGATCTCCTCACCTAGAGGAAAAAGGCAAGATGCAGTAGCATGGTTGTTCTTCTCTCCACTGTTTTCGAGTAGGGGCTTGAAGGGAGTAGAACCAGTGTGAGGCATCATGCCTTCCAGCACATGGTTAAGGCTAACTTGTCCCAGATAAGAAACCAAAGCACAGGTCACCAGGTCACCAGGTCAGTGCCCCACCCAATCTCTCTTGTTTATGGCCAAACTTTGAGCAATTCTGTAAATTCCAAGAGATCACCCCTCCCACCACTCTCTTGACTCCCAGGCCTCTTTTCTGGACCTTATCTTGTTCTGTTAGAGTTATATAAATGCTTTTAGCCCCTGTGGGATTTCTCTAAGCAGAAAAGGGTTTCACTCTTCCCTGTACATCAGCCATCACTTGATATACACATTCACAGACAAAAACACACATTACATCAATACATGCATATGTATATAGATACAATGACACATATGTATGTACCCTCATACATAAATAATTGAAATATGTACACATCCATAAACACATACATTCAATGCTTATGTGCATATAGTATGCATATATATACTTATACATATAACCATATTTATATACATGAGCTTACGTATTCACATATAGATATACCCTCATGTAGTATTTCCATATACAACATGCACACACAATACAGCAAAGGGATATATATGGCTTTAATAACCCATAAGGGTGCCCAAGTAAACATGTATGCACCATTGTAGAAAGGCCTGTCAAAGTATGAGGGCACAATAAGCAAGAGGCCAGAGGGTGGAACCTATTGTCCAGCAGGATGGAGAAGCAGAGCCCACCCACTTGGGAATGAAGATCTGCACAGTACTGGACCCCAAGGAGGTAGAATATTCAAAAGTCTGAGATGGAACCATAAGTCATTTGTCCTGGAAAATATCCCACCTCTACACAGAGGCTTCGCTGGAGTCCTCACATTGCTTGAAGCCTGTTATATGGCTCCCTATCTGACATGGTTGTTCTGTGGTCTTCCGGCCTGCTACTGGTTTACAGAGCCATTTAAGGGCTTCTAAGCACATACCCCAGAGAGCACAGAGACCTAGGATTCATATATACCAACCTTTAATGACCTTCCCGGCATGCAGTCCTCCAGCTAGCAGCTGATTATCATGCAGATAAAGTACCTTCAGGGCAGAATCCTTCATTCTGAAATACCAGAAAGGATCAAGATTCTATAAGGATAGGGATGGGTAGCCACTGTACCTTGCCCTTGCTCCAGAAGGTCTCCCAACACTCGGATATCTTATCTTCCTCTATTTCTACCATGCCAGACACAGCTATACAACTTTCAGTCCTATCTCTGCAAGATAACTGACCCTCTGCCTCCCATCTGTGTTTAAGATATGTTCTTTCTCCATATTCAACCTTTTGTATCCCGGACAATCTCCTCTCTCTGCTCTGTTGGAGACTCTATGAGTTGGAGCTGTGGGCTCTTCAAAACCAGGAGACCACTTCTCCAACCTTCTTTGATGTCCCTGATTCACAAGCTTCTTTGCTTAAACTTGTCGTGATGAACCTCAAGTTGTTTGGACATTTTAAACCCCTGTGGGAGAGAAGAGGGTCTTTCCTGACCTAACTCAGATCAGGAAGGTTTGGGGATGAGCTACAAAACCCTTGCCCTCTCTGAGTATGACTTTCCTCATTGTTAAACTATCACAGTGGGCTAAACAACACCCAGGCCTCTTCCTAATTAAAATCTGATGCTTGGCTTTTTGGTTTGTTTTGTTTATGAGACAGATCTCACTGTGAAGTCCTGACTGGCCAGAAACTCACTATGTAGATCAGGCCGGCTTTAAGCAAATGTGCTTTGAAATATTCTTTTGCTTCCACTTGGCCATATATTCCATCCCGAGGACTTTCTTTAAAGTTTTTATTTTAATTTTTCAAAGTTACTGCTAGCTTTCTGAAATTCTGTAAGATAAAATTTACACTCTACAGTAGCAGATGGCATGGGGAAAACTTTGCAGTATAAAATTGTTTTGATGTCTGGCCAAACATTTTTTGCATGTGTATCTGTGTGTGGTATGCATGTGGATATGCATATTCACATATGTGTTGCTGCATGTGTGTGCATGCCCACAAGTATGAGCATGTACATGGAGGCCACAGCTCCACCCTGGGTGTCTTTCTTAACCTTGTACTACTATTTACTAAGCAAGGTCTCTTATTGAACCTGGAGTTTGCCAATCTGACTAGTCTAGGCAGCTTACCCTAGGAACCTCCTGTTTCTCCATCCAGGTGCTGAGTTTAGAAGCTGTCCTCAGACAACCACCTGGATTCTGGGGCTATGAACTCTGAAGTCACATTTTCCAATCATGACTTTTAGCCATGGAGCCATCTTCCTTGCCCCAAACATGATGCAGAGGCAGCATCCTGCATGCTCATAGGCAGAGAGCACAATTGCACAAGCCATCTCATGGGATCAAGCCTCAGAGGACATGCTTGGGAAATCTTCTAACCCCTTGGAAGCATAGAAATTGGTTCTGGGACCCCTGTAGATACCAACACCCATAGGCACTAAGGCCATTATATAAGATGGCTGTAGTATTTGCCTCTAACTAATGTCCAACCTCCTAAATATTTTAATCATCTGTACATTACTAACACCATGCAAACAGTATAAAAACAGTTAATGCTGTTATTTAAGGGAGTTGTAACTAGAAGATCTGTATATGTTCACAACATACAATTTTTTTTCCTAATATTTTCAGTTCAGTTTGTTGAATCTGTGATTGAATAAACTACAGATACAAAAGGCTGACAAGGTATAAACTGGGTCCAGTGAGAGCAAGGACCATTCTCATCTGTACTGTAAAATCTATAGAAGGATAGCTAGCTCAGTGCATACTAGGGAGGGACAGATGGGCAAGCTTTTGTGTTATTCCCACCCCCAGAAAGGGTCATGGAGGAACTAGTACAGTGGCTGGACTGTTGGCAATTCATAGTCATGGAAGCCAATAGTGGAGCTCTATCAGGCACACCCAACTCTCCTCACCAAAGATGACAGGCTGCAGCTCTAGACTGTCAAGCTACTTGTCCCATCTCCTATCCCCATCCTCCACCCTTCACACTTAGAATCAGGAACTTGTGAGAATCCTGCTCAGTCCTTTCCCAGTCTGAAGAAGCCCAGAAGAGCTCCATGGCACTATTGGTCCCATCTTCCCAGCTACCAGTGATAACCCATATGGGAGAACAACCCTTCCGTACTTGGAACTCACCTCTCTAAGGACAACACCAAATCAGATGACCAAATACTCACCGGAAGCACAGTGCCCCACTCAGGACCATCACGAACGCCACAGTATGTAGACCCTATTTTGAAATAAACAGCAGGAAATTTTAGTCAAAGAAAAGGCTGGGAAATCTGAGGCCAGAATAGAAGCAGGCTCCAGAGCCTGTTGACATGGGAGCCACCTGTGCAGAGCAGGAAAGACACAGAAAATGGTCCCTTAGATCTCTGTTTTCTCCAGGCAGGAGCCTGCGGTTGTCTGCTTGATCCTCTAAGATGTCTTGGTCCTTTAAGTACATGAAGAACACTAATGATTCAGGGAGGAGCCCTGAAACTCACTAGGGAGGAGCCGGTCTTCCCAGAATGATTTCACACCATCCCAAACTTCCAAAACACCTGCTGTTGCACTGTATCCCTCAGTGAAGGAAGTGTCTGCAGACCCCTTCCAAGGACTCTGAAGGACTTTCTCTGGGCTTCTCAGCTCTCCAGGTACACTGAGCTGCTTCAGGTAGTAGATTCAGAAAGCCAGAGCAATTTCTTCTCTCTCTTTCTCCTCCCCTTCCTTCAGTCCCTCCTGCCTGCCTTTGCCAGACCTAAGGAACTGCTGGAGGTGGAGATCTGCTTTGGAATGTTTAGGCAACAGTTGTAGAAAAACCAGAAAATCCAGACAAGCAAAAAACCAAACCAAACCAAACCAAAACAAAAACAACAAAAAAGAAACCTATACATGCTTACCTGTCTTTGGAAGCATTAATAAACAAGCCAGTGTCAACACTTTTTCCATTTAACCACAGGCAGCTTTCCACATGACAACACCATAGACACTATACTTTTTCAACCTCCATCTTTTTTTTATGAAAAATTTTGTTTTTTATTTAAATTTATATTCACTTTACATTTTGATTGTAACCCCCTCTCTCATTTCATCCCGATCCCACCCTCCCTCCCTCTACCTCCCCTATGTCCCCTTCCCAGTCTTCAGAAAGGAGGAACCCTCTCTCCTACCATCTGATCCTAGCCTATCAAGTCTCATTAGGACTGGCTACATCCTCTTCCTCTGTGGCCTGGCAAGAACCTCCACTAGGGGAAAGTGATTAAAGAGTTGGCAATAGAGTCCATGTCAGAGACAGCTCCTGCTTCCCTTACTAGGGAACTCACATGGAGACTGAGCTGCATCTCAGCTACCTCTGAGCAGGGGTCTAGGTCCTCTCCATGCATGGTCCTTGCTTGGTGCATCAGTCTCTGCAGGCCTGTTAGTCTTCTTATGGAGATCCTGTCCCCTCTGGGTCCATTGATTCCCCCACATTTTCTTGTGATTCCCTGTGCTCTGCCCAAGGTTTGGCTGTGAGTCTTAGCATCTACTTTGATCCCCTGCTGGGTGGAATTTTCAGAGGACATCTGTGGTAGTTCCTGTCCTGTTACCTCTCGTCAACCACTTCCAGTGTTTATTCTATTTGCCCTTCTGAATGAGAATTAAGCATCTTCTATAGGGTCCTCCTTGTTACTTAGCTTCTTGCCAACCTCCATCTTTATGTAGGAACATAGCAGACTATCTTTCTATACCAAACATGAAAATGACATTATAAGTTTGAATAGCTACATAGTATTTTATGTATAGCCATAGTATAGGTGCATATATACTATGTATACTGCATTGGTCCTTCCTGAAGTGGGGTGTGTTTGTTTGCCTGATTTTGATATTGAATGCTAAGTGTGACAAGACTCTATGATTCTCTACTTTGCTTGTCTTAACTACTTGGTTAGTAAAATAATATGTAGTTATAAAATAATATGTTTTAAAACCTTTACAAACTGTAGCAGAAGTAAAGCTAAGGATCAGTGCATAACAAAAATGTTAGAAGTTTGAATTCTACCGAGAACTATCCAAGTGTTATTGTGGCAAGCATTTAATGTAGAAGCATTTAATGTAGAGGCTTATGCAAAATTATCAGATGGACTATTGATTGGCTAAGTAGAAACAACACTATAATATTTGCAGAAATAAAACAGAATTCCAGGAAGAAGCAGCCATAGACAAGGTAGAGTTTTATCTGTCCGACAAGACAATATTGTTTTACCTAAAGAAGCCAGAGAGCCAGGACACCTGCTGTGAGTTAGTGTCTTCTATCCATGACAGGAATACTGTACCCAAGAAATCTCAATGATGTGGTTGTCCAAATAAGCCCTGCGTAGTGACGATACCAGTTGACATGCCACTGTGGATGAGAAAACTCATAAGGCCCGACTCCTAGATGAAGAACTATAGGCAGATACAGCTGCTGAGAACCAGAGAGCTAAATTTTTCATAAGTATGACCACCCCGATATGTTACTTAGCCCCAAATGGTCAGTCCTAAATGCATCTACATACAAGCAACATTAAACAGACTAAGTATACTGTGTGTGTGTTAGAGGAAATAGTCATGAATTTGAGAGAAAAGAGAAGGCATATGGGAGTAGTTACAGGGAGGAACAGGAATAGACATGATATAAATACAGTATTCCAGTATCAAATCTCAAAAATATAAAGTAAAATTTCAAAATAGTCATAATTTCATTTGCCCAGGCCACCTTTGCTCCGGTGAACTGGGCCCACGTGTCCAGTGAACACTGACATGAAGCCCTAATTCAGCTGTCTGCACTTCCTTCCTGAGACAGAAGGATATCCGTGTGTGGCTGGTTTGCAAGGATGTGGCAAGCTTGCAGGGGTGTGCAAGCAGGGATGACTCTGCTGGCATTGTTGCTGTGAAATGTAAGGATCCACACGGATGAGTGAATGGAAGGATGCGCAGCCTTTAATAGCAAAGTCTCTGCATACAAAAAGAAAATTATGTCAGTATGGGGTTTGGATTTCCTTCTGGAACAACGTGAAACAGGCCTCACTAATGATTAGATCTCTCCGGAACGTATCTCTTGGTTTGAGTTGCTGATTTCTATTGGTTAGATCTCAGTGTATGTCTAGGGTTCAATATCTCCATTGAAATGTATCCTCGTGTTTATTTCTACACTAGTCACAATATCCAAGCTATAGAATCAGCCTAGGCACTGCTCAGAGAGTGAATGGAAGATGAAAAAGGGGTGTACACACACTATGGGATCCTTATTCTGTCATGAACAATAATAAAATTATTTTACTTTAGGAAAAGATGGAACCGGAGCTTATCATGTTAAGCAGAATAAACCAATCTCATAAAGACAAGTAGTGCATAATTTCTGACCTGTGAAATCTAGCTAGCTGAAAAGAACAAGAAAATAAAAGGGGTTGTTGGGGATGGGAGCAGAAAAGAAGAAGAGATCATAAAGGGTCATAGAATATTTATGATTAAAGCATATTATATGCATGTATGGAAATGCTATGATGTAATCTATTACTTTACGTAACTAATGAACACACATGAAAAGCAACTCATGCTGAAATTTAATCCTTATTGTGAATATAGAAGTAGGAATAGTTGGGACCTTTGAGAAGTTATAAAGCCCTGAGGGCAGAGGAATGAGGTAATCTAGTTAACGATTGTCAGGTTCATGAGTTGATCTAACCTGTGGATCCATTATAAAAGGCAGCTTAGTTCTGTCTCCTGCATATGCCTCTTTGACTGCACAGTGTCCTAACTTGCTCTCCTGGGTTTCTGAAGCATCTTCACCAGCAAGATGTAAATGCCAAACTTGACTTTCCAGGCTTTAGAGTTGAGTCAAATATTTCTCCTTTCCTTAAAAATCAGGCAACAAAAAAGTAGCTTGGGTAAATTTAACATATGTCCATGGATACTTGAATATTTAAGAGGGGGCTTGTCGTAGAGGAGGGATAATATAAGAAAGTGAGTATGAGCAAAGTGTAACACTATCCACACATAAAAATGTCATACAGAAACCTATTAACAAAGAAAATCCTCATATATGCTACAAGAGATGGTTTCATTCGCCTTCCCTTGAGAGGCTAATCTCTTGCCTTATTTCCAGCAAACATGGTCTGTGGTGGGAAATAGTGTGTCACTTCTGAAACTGGAACCTAAGAGGCATTGCAGCTTCCTCCTTGCTTGTTCCTGGATTATTCACCTGGGGGAAGTCAGCTGCTATATGACAAAGACACTCAAGTGACCCCACAGAGAGGCCCACACTGTGCAGAGACCTGAGTGAATGTGACCTGAGTGAATGTGTATTGTTGACATAAGCACAGCCATGTCAAGATCAAAAGCCTCAGATTCACGGAACTAACAAGGCCTTCCCCTGGTCTAAATATGGATGTTGACAGACAATTGACATTTAGCTACAAACACTGTTCAGAAAGTATCAACCACAGCTTCCTCATCTCTGCAGCCTGGAACTGCTCCCCTACAAAGACTCCTGGCTAGATTAGTCTCCTCCTACAGCTGTGTACCATGACCTGCTTCCTTGCTCAGCTGTGTGTGATAAACATACTAAATTTCACATCTACTGGCTCATCTCCATCAGAACGCATGGTCCAATCAGTGCCATCTTTTCTGTATGTGTGTCTACCGTTTCTTCATTCCCTGTTGCCCTGGTCAGGTCAGTCCAAAAGCCCTGCAGGTCGCAGCACCACACAGTGCAAAAGAGGTCTTATGCCATCACTCTGTGAGCACCAAGCTCACAGGCAGATCATTCTCCACGGTCAAGCCTTTCAGTGTCTGCAACCTAGAGAGAGCCTGCTGAAGGAACTGTCCGATTCAAGATCACAGGATTATGTGGAATAATAGGTGTTTCTTGCTTGGGGCTCATTTGTTACATATAATTATTAACTAGTATAACTTGTCATAACTGGAAGATTGTGTTTCTGTTGTTTTTTCATTCTCCACAATATTCAGTGGTTTTTCTTTCCTTCTCAGCAAACATCTCAATTATTTATGGTCTTCATATGTCTAGATCATGTCACATTTGGGAGGGGGCAATGCCTGCCAGGTGACTCATCACTGCCTTTGTGAGAATGGCGGTACCTTTGAAGGGAGAGAAATAAAGCAGTAACGCGGTGTGTCTACTTCATGAGCTTGTAAGCACAAACATCTCAGGAGCCCCTGGAGTTAGGTTAATGGTTTGCCTGACTTTTTTCATTTCATATTCTCATACTTGTGTGGATAGTACTTTCATCTGTTTTATGAATGTGCAATCAGACACAAAAAGATTCATTACATTTCCTGATTGTAATAAAGTAAACATTGAGACTAAGAAACCTGAGTCCAATGATGCTGACACCAAGTAGTGTCAAAGTAATCCTTTTACTACCCGAGTTGAGCCTTGTTTTTCTGGTCTCTTTAGCACTTTGAATAAGAGAAACCCTCATTTTGTTTATAAGACTTTGATGTAAAATGCAAGATTTCTTTCTATGCCCACCCTTTCTCTAAATAATGACAGGGAGACCTTTTGTTTCTTTAAAAGCTTCAGATACTGTAGCTAGGTAGATACTCAGCTATTCTAACCCACCAATAGTGGCCTGGCCTCCTTCCCAGTGAAGAGGCCCATTTCCTGCTCCTTCTTCATCTGTGTTCTGATGATGATTTCTCCTCCCTCTGGTCTCGACCTGAGACCCTCTCCCTGGGCTTATCCTGCCCTTCTCTTCTGCCCAGCTATTGGCTGTGTAGCTCTTTATTTGTCTAATCAGAAGGTAATGGAGAACAATGTTCACAATATACCAGGACAGGAAATGCTTCATAATAATGACAATGCCAAAGTCCAGACTGCAACCACATCTCTGGGTACAGAAAAAGCATTTGTATACACAGGGCACAAAAACATCCTCCAACACTCTACAAAGTTAGGCTCTCATTAGCCCCTCCCTGTCCTTATTAAAGAGAGTAAGAGCCACCAACATGGGCCTTTTTCTTGTGCTTGACCAAGCCAGGACCTCTTTACTGACTTATCTCCTTGCCCAATGAGCTCTGCACCAAGGCATTAGCATGGCTCTTTTCTCTTCTAGGTCTCTGACTGAATGTCACCTTCTCAACCTGCCTTCACCATGCATGCATCTATTTTGTGCTCCTACATTCTCCTCACTGTTCTTAATTTTTTTCCCCTGAGGTACTCATCACCATTTAGCCTATTGTATAAATCGCCAAATGTGATAGTATCTACTGAATTCCCCTGCCTAATACTTCTGGATGCTAAACTCACATTAGGGGAGGTTTTTACTGTCAGTTCTGTGCATAAATGAAACCTTTGGATGGTCTCAGTTTAAGAATGTGTTTCTTTGCCCAGGTACTGTACCAGGATGAATCCTTTCTCACATTATAAAGGCTAAAGAGTTGTGTAACGTTTTATGTTCATTATTTTATTTACCAGGAAAATTTTGAGAATCTATTTATTTATTTATTTGTTTGTTTATTTTGAGGCAGTTAGAAATACGGGTTGGAGAACTGGAGAAATGTGTTGGTGGTTAAGAACTCTTGCAGCTCTTGCAGAAGACCAGGATTCACTTTCTAGCGCCTACACCAGGCAGGTTGTAACTATTTGTAATTCTAGTTCCATGGAACCTAATCCTGAGTTCTAGAACCCATGGACCCTGCACTCACATTATACACATACACACATCCAGGAACACAAATAAAAAACATTTTTGTTTGTTTGAGACAGAATAATTTTGCTGTGTAGCACTGGCTTGCCTAAAGTTCACTTGTAGACTGGGCTGGCCTCAAATTCATAGAGATCTGTTCGACACTGCCTCCCAAGTGCTAGGATTAAGGACTTTATAACAACTCCTCCTCCTATTTAATTTTTAATTTTTTTTTTTTTTAAAGAAAATGGGCTAGAAAACTTTGGCTTTTGGACCAAGATCAGCTCACTACTTCTTTTTTTATGAACAAAGTTTTACTGTGATACAGCCAAGTTTATTTGTTGAAATATTGCTTATGGCTGCATTTACGTTATGAAAGCAAATATAAAAATTTGTTACTGACACTGTCATCTGCAAAAAAAAAAAAAACCAAAAAAAAAAAAAAAACCTGTTTACTACACGGTCATATGTATAAGCTATGTCAGATCAAGTCTAAATCTGTCACTTTCTAAAATGTTGGTTAAGTTACTTAATCTTTATTGTAGCGATTTGAAAGAAAATGGCCCCCATCGACTCACAAGGAGTGGCAGTGTTTGAAGGTGTGGGCTTGCTGGGGAAAGCGTGGCTTTTTTGGAGGAAGTGTGTTACTGGAGATAGGCTTTGAGATCTCAGATCCTCATGCCAGGCCCAGTGGTGCTCTCTCTTCCTGCTGCCTGACAATTCAGATGTAGAATTCTGAGGTACTTTTCCAGCACGATGTTTGCCTGTGTCCTGCCATGATGACAATGACTAAGCCTCTGAACTGTTAGCCAGCCCTAATTAAGCTTTATAAGAGTTGCTTTGGTCATAGTGCCTCTTTACAGCTATAGAAATCCTAAGGCATTTTAGAATTTTTATATATAAAGTGAGAATTAAAAAAAATGATAATAATATTATTGTGTTAGTCTGTGTGTTTAGTACCTGACACACAGCAGGAATTTGAATGCCAGCTGTACCATCACTGCCAAGAGCAGTGGCTTCACCACCAGTGTAGTCTTCACTATTTCCATCGTAGTTCTGGGGACTTGTTTCATCTCTCTGGTACAACGTATCATCCTGCCAACTTTTGTTTCTTGTATAAAGAGGTGATTTCCTCCTCACCGAGACGTGTGGACTGAGTGAGGTAGAGCCTCGAAAAAGCTGGTTCAGCACATAGTACAAATTCTGGTCAAAATTTCCCATTCTCTAGGTTTCCCCACCTCTTCTTCATTCCTCCTGAGTATTAAAGAGAACATAGTAGAGGCCAACCTTACTTTGACTTAAATCTGAGGCAGGTTTCAAGACCAAATGCCACCCTGCATGTGCTTGGGCAGTCCCCCCCCCCCCAACTGCTAAATGATTGCAGGATTTGCTATTGGGTTTTCAAATCTCTGACAGGAAGGGTTAGCTTTTGCTACATAGTTACTGGGCCAAGCAAGCTGTTAAAGGACAGTCAACTCTTGTCATTAGTCATAGAAAGCAAGAGCTATCTTTATTAGTAGAAAAGTCTCACCTACACTCATAAAAATAACAGTATGTAGACCTGATGTAGAAGTTCAATTCCATGCCAACTAGCTGACATTCCTCAATGCAGAAAAACTCTGTAGATTATAGAATTAAGCAGAGTGGAGACAGATAAAATGGCAGAACTAAGACCCAAGGCACAAGACTGGCAAGAGTCTGTCTCCCCAGAGAACCAAGGGGCTAAGAAAAGGCTGGGGCTTCAGAAACAACAAAACAACACAGCTCATTTGGAGAAAGGAGGCTGTACTCAGCACAGCAATATGCTACCTTGTGGGTAGGGAGGTTCCTCACTGGGGTGGCTTTGATGAATGAAGGCCCAGAAGACATGTTCTGACGCATAGAACATGGAGATTTGAGCAGAAGCTGTCTTATAACCCTTGACTCCTTCCTTCATTGAGGTACACCATAAAATCATCCTGTAGGGCAATGGGGTTGTGTGTGTGGAGAACAGACTTGAGAAACACAGGATGACCATGAGACAGAGGGTAGCTGTTGGGTGGGGTCCCAGCGTTTCAGCTGGCACCATTGTGGCCCGGTAGGGGACGTAGGTAGAGAGGTGGAGGGAAGTGGTGATGAAGGGAATAGCCAGTTCTACTGGTGAGGACTGGGCATGACATGTAGGCTAACACCTACAGTAGTTTCTCCTGACTGAGTCACCAAGAGCAAGGGCTACCACAGGTACCCAAGATCCAGGGAAGAACCTATGAAGCAGGTTCAGGTACTAACTTCCCTTGTAATAAATACCTCAGCAGTGTCCAGACACTAAGGACGCTCCCACGGATTGTAAGATTTATCCATTGCTGAGAGGAACCTAATATTAAATAGAAATAATCTATAACTGGAAAACAAAAGCTGCTGGGTCAGGAAAAGTTTGGCTCCATTCAACCTGGTCTGAGCTGGCTAGGAAAGCAGGCTGAGCTGCCAGTCTCATACTGAACAGGAGAGGGCGCTGTCATCCGGGATAAACTGGATAGGCGGCACTTCGCGCACATCCCAGCAGCCACATGATTGTCTTCCCTCCTAATTTTCCATGTTTCTGCAAAAGATCTGAACAGTCCACCCAGACAGTGAGCACCCATAGCCACAGAGACTCAGCCTGAGGGTGCAGCATCTCCTGACTTCATGAACAAGGCCTGGCACTAAGGGGGAAGTATGGGAGCATCACATGATCCTCCATGACAGACTTTTTTAATTAAGCAAATTTTAATTATCACGAAAGGTATTAGATGTTATTATGGCATTTTTGAACAAAGAGTTTTAATACATTCTGCTTCCCCTTGTCTGCCTACTCCACCTCATGTTCCTTTTTATAATCTTCCCCAAGTATTTTTCTCTTTCATACCACATGTATCTTTTTGCTCTTCCTTAACCTTTACTCAGAATCCATTTTTACCCCCACTTGGTTCCTTTTCTAGTAATCATATATACACACTATACACACACACACACACACACACACACACACACACACACAATTATACACGTATATGTATGCATATTTATATCTATTACCAGTAAGAGTTTATATATGAGCAAGAATATGCAATTTTTGTCTTTGAGTTTGGACCATCTCACTATTCACTTTCAGGATCCTTCCATTTTCCTACAAACATCACTTTTCTTTACAGATCAATAAAATTCCATTGCATATATGTTCCACATTTTCATTAGCCATCTATTGATGGTCATATAGGCTAAGAGACTACACTCACTCGTTTCTCACTTGCTCTTTGCTTTTGGAAATTGATACAGGTTTCTGAACTTCCTCATGCATTTCAGAATAATAATTTTTATAATTATATACATTATATTTATTCTGTTCCTCTGAATAACCACAGTATCACATTTCCAGATGTCACTGTTAGAAACATGCTCTATATTGCCATATATAATTCACACAATTGGTTTTAAATTATAATAAAATATACTTAACACCGGGGTTGTTATTTTAAACAATCTTTTTTTTAATTTTATTTTTTCTTACATCAGTTACATTTTATTAACTCTGTATCCCAGCCGTGTCCTGCTCCCTCATTCCCTCCCAATCCCACCCTCCCTCCCTCATCTCCACTGTGCCCCTTTCCAAGTCCACTGATGGGGGGACCTCCTCCCCATTCATCTGATCCTGTTTTATCAGGTATCTTCAGGACTGCTGCAAAGCCCTCCTCTGTGACCTAACAGGACTGCTCCTCCCTTAGGGGGTGGGGAGGTCAAAGAGCCAGTCATTGAGTTCCTGTTAGAAATAGTCCTTATTCCCCTACTGTGGGAAACCAATTGGTTATTGAGCTACCACAGGCTACATCTGAGCAGAGGTTCTAGGTTATATCCATACATGGTCCTTGGTTGAATGTCAGTCTCTGAAAAGACCCTGTGACCAGGTATATTTGGTCCTTGTGGAGCTCCTATCCTTTCTCCATCATACTAACTCCCCTTCTTTCATGTGATTCCCTGTACTCTGCATAAGGTTTGGTCATGAGTCTTTGTATCTGCTTTGAAAACACTGCTAGTTAGAGTCTTTCAGATGCGCTCAGTAGACTCCTGTCATACCTTCAATGCACATCCCATCTGTCTTTCTAAACGAGGATTGATCATCTTACCCCATGTCTGCTCTCTTGATTATCTTTTTTAGGTGTATAGATTTCATTATGTTTATCATATCTTATAGGTCTATATAAGTGAGTATATACCATGTTTGTCTTTCTCCTTCTGGGATATTTCACTCAGAATGATCTTTTCTAGATCCCACCATTTGCCTGCAAATTTCATGATTTCCTCCTTTTTGATTGATGAGTAGTATTCCATTGTGTAAAAATACCACAATTTCTGTACCCATTCTTCCGTTGATGGACATCTGGGTTGTTTCCATGTTCTGGCTATTACAAATAAAGCTGCTATAAACATGGTTGAGCAAGTATCCCTTTTGTGTACTTGAGAAAGTTTGGGTATATACCTAGCAGTGGTATAGCTGGGTCTTGAGAAAGCACTATTCCTAATTGTCTTAGAAAGCGCCATATAGATTTCCAGAGTGGTTGTACCAGTTCACATTCCCACCAGCAGTGGAGAAAGGGAAACCTTTCTCCACAACCTCTCCAGCATGTGTTGTCCCTTGAGTTTTTCATCTTGGCCATTCTGATGGGTGTAAGGTGATATCTCAGGGTCGTTTTGATTTGCATTTCCCTGATGGCTAATGAGGTTGAGCATTTCTTTAAGTGTTTCTCTGCCATTCGATATTCCTCTATTGAGTATTCTCTGTTTAGCTCTGTTCCCCATTTTTTAATTGGATTACTTGGTTTGCTGCTTTTCAGCTTCTTTAGTTCTTTGTATATACTGGATATTAGTCCTCTGTCAGATAAAGGGTTAGTGAAGATCTTTTCCCAATCTGTAGGCAGTTGTTTTGTTTTGATGACAGTGTCCTTTGCTTTACAGAAGCTTTTCAGTTTCATGAGGTCCCATTTATTGATTGTTCATCTTAGAGCCTGTGCTGTTGGTGTTCTGTTCAGGAAGTTGTCTCCTGTGCCAATGAGTTCAAGGCTGTTCCCCACTTTTTCTTCTAACAGATTTAGAGTATCTGGTTTTATGTTGAGGTCTTTGATCCACTTGGACTTTAGTTTTGTGCAGGGTGATAAATATGGATCTATTTTCATTTTTCTGCATGTAGACATCCAGTTGGACCAGCACCATTTGTTGAAGATGCTGTCTTTTTTCCATTGAATGGTTTTGGCTTCTTTGTCAAAAATCGAGTATTCATAGGTGTGTGGGTTTATTTCTGGGTCTTCTATGTGGTTCCATTGATCCTCCTTTCTGTTTTTATGCCAATACCATGCAGTTTTTATTACTATTGCTCTGTAGTACAACTTGAGATCGGGGGATGGAGATACCTCCAGATCAGTTGTTGTACAGGATTGTTTTGGAGATTCTGGGTTTTTTGTTTCTCCATATGAAGCTGAGAATCTTTTTTTCAAGGTCTGTAAAGAATTGAGTTTTGGTATTTTGATGGGAATTGCATTGAATCTGTAGATTGCTTTTGGCAGGATGGCCATTTTCACTATGTTAATCCTACCAGTCCATGAGCATGGGAGATCTTTCCATCTTCTGAGATCTTCTTCAATTTCTTTCTTCAGAGACTTGAAATTTTTCTCAAACAGGTGTTTCACTTGCTTGGTTAGTGTCACCCCAAGGTACTTTATGTTACTAGTGGCTATTGTGAAGGGTGTTGTTTCCCTAATTTCTTTCTTGGCCCTTTTGTCTTTGGTATACAGGAGAGCTTCTGATTTTTTTGAGTTGATTTTGTATCCTGACACTTTGCTGAAGGTGTTTATCAGCTGGAGGAGTTCTCTGGTTGAATTTTTGGGATCGCTCATGTATACTATCATATCATCTGCAAATAGTGACACTTTGACCTCTTCCTTTCCGATTTGTATTCCTTTGATCTCCTTTAGTTGTCTTATTGCTCTAGCTAGGACTTCAAGTACTATGTTGAAGAGGTATGGAGAGAGTGGGCAGCCTTGTCTTGTCCCTGATTTCAGTGGGATTGATTTAAGCTTCTCTCCATTGAGTTTGATGTTGGCTATAGGCTTGCTGTATATTGCCTTTACTATGTTTAGATATGTGCCTTATATCTCTGATCTCTCCAAGACTTTAAACATGAATGGGTGTTGGACTTTGTCAAATGCTTTTTCAGCATCTAAGGAGATGATCATGTGGTTTTTCTTCTTCAGTTTGTTTATGTGGTGGATTACATTGATGGATTTCCGTATGTTGAACCACCCTTGCCTGCCTGGGATGAAACCTACTTGGTCATGGTGGATGATATCTTTGATGTGTTCTTGGATTCGGTTTGCAAGTATTTTATTAAGTATTTTTGAATCAATGTTTATAAGAGAGATAGGTCTGAAGTTTTCTTTTTTTGTTTGGTCTTTGTGTGGTTTAGGTATCAGGGTGACTGTCGCTTCATAGAATGAGTTTGGTAATGTACCTTCTGTTTCTATTTTGTGGAATATTTAGAGGAGAATTGGTGTTATCACTTCTTTGAAGGTCTGTTAGAATTCTGCTCTGAAACCATTTAGCCCAGGGCTTTTTTTGGAGGGGAGACTGTGAATGACTGCTTCAATTTCCTTGGGGGATATAGGGCTATTCAGTCTTTCTACCTGATCTTGACTTAATGTTGGAAGATGGAATCTATCAAGAAAATTGTCCATTTCATTTAGATTTTCACATTTTGTGGCATATAGGCTTTTGTAGTATTACCTAATGATTGTTTGAATTTCCTCAGTGTCTGTAGTTATGTCACCCTTTTCATTTCTGATTTTGCTGATTTGGATAGATTCTCTCTGCTTTTTAGTTAGTTTGGGTAAGGGTTTGTCTATCTTGTTGATTTTCTCAAAGAACCAGCTTTTTGTTTCATTGATTCTTTGAATAGTTTTATTTGTTTCTAATTGATTGATTTCAGCCTTGAGTTTGATTATTTCCAGCTGTCTGCTCCTCTTGGGTATATCTGCTTCTTTTTTTTCTAGGGTTTTCAGTTCTTCTTGCAGGCACTTAGTGCTATAAATTTGCTTCTGAGCACTGCTTTCAATGTGTCCCATAAATTTGGGTATGTTGTGCCTTCATTTTCATTGAATTCTAGGAAGTCTTTAATTTCTTTCTTTATTTCTTCCTTAACCCAGTTGTCATTGAGTAGCAAGTTGTTCAGTTTCCATGTGCGTGTAGGCTGTTTGTTATTTCTGTTGTTGTTGAGGTCCAGCTTTAGTCCATGGTGGTCAGATAGAATACAAGGGGTTATTTCAATCTTTTTGTATCTGTTGAGGCTTGCTTTATGACCAACTATATGGTCTATTTTGGAGAAGGTTCCATGCAGTGCTGAAAAGAAGGTATACTCTTTTGAGTTTGGATGAAAAGATCTGTAGACATCTATTAGTTCCATTTGATTTAGGGACTCTGTAAGTGTTTTCATTTCCCTATTTGTTTTCTGTCTAGTTGATCTGTCCCTTGGTGAGAGTGGAGTGTTGAAGTCTCCCACTATTAAGGTATTAGGATCAATGTGTGATTTAAGCTTTAATATTGTTTCATTTACGAATGTAGGTGCTCTTGTATTTGGGGCATAGATATTCAAAATTGTGATGTCTTCTTGGTGGATTTTTCCTTTGATGAGAATATAGTGGCCCTCCTTATCTTTTTTGATTAACTTGGGTTGAAAGTCTATTTTATTAGATATTAGGATGGCTACTCCCGCTTGTTTTCTGGAACCATTTGCTTGAAAGACATTTTTCCAGCCCTTTACTCTGAGGTAGTGTTTATCTTTGTTGCATAGGTGTGTTTCTTGGATGCAACAGAATGTTGGATCCTGTTTCCGCAACCATTCTGTTAGTCTGTGTCTTTTTATTGGGGAATTGAGTCCGTTGATGTTGATAGATACTAGTGACCAACAATTGTTACTTACTTTTGATTTGGGGTTGGTGGTGTCACTGAGGTTCATTGCTTGTATTCTTTTGATTTTTGTTGTTTAGTTATCTATTTCCTCTGTTTCCTTAGATGTAGTTGTTTTCTTTGGTTTGGAGTTTTCCTTCTAGTAACTTCTGTAAGCTGGGTTACAATGTAGATATTGTTTAAATTTGGTTTTGCCACAGAATATTTTGAATTCTCCGTCTATGTTGATTGAAAGTTTTGCTGGGTATAGTAGTCTGGGTTGGAATCTGTGGTCCCTTAAGGACTGTATGATTTCTGTCCAGGCCCTTCTGGCTTTCATAGTTTCTGTTGAGAAATCTGGTGTGATTCTGATAGGTCTACCTTCATATGTTACTTGGCCTTTTTCCCTTGCTGCTTTTAGAATTTTTTCTTTGTT
>NW_026585895.1:56096161-56169600 GCF_907164565.1 Psammomys obesus | reverse complement strand
TCTAGTCTACTTGGTGTTCTGTAGGCCTCTTTTATGTTTATGGCCATCTCCTTCTTTAAGTTGGGAAAGTTTTCTTCTATAATTTTCTTGAAAATATTTTCCGGACCTTTGAGCCTGATGTCTTCTTTTTCTCCTACTCCTATTATTCTTAGATTTTGTCTTTTCATGGTGTCCTTGATTTCTTGAATGTTTTGTGTTTGGAACTTTTCTGATTTTATTTTTTCTTTGAGAGACGTGTCAATTTCCGAAAGTGTATCTTCGGCTCCTGAGATTCTTTCTTCCATCTCTTGTATTCTGTTGGTGATGCTTACCTTTGTAGTTCCTGATCTTTTCTCTATGTTCTCCAGCTCCTGGTTTTTCTCTATTTGTGTTTTCTTTATTGATTCTAATTCTGTTTTCATGTCTTGCACTATTTCCTTCATCTGTTTGAATGTGGAGTCCTGCTTTTCAATGACAGCTTCTATTTTTTTGTTCGTTTCCTCTCTATGTATCACTAATTGTGCCTCTACTTCTTTGGGTATAATTGCCTGTATTTCTATGAGAGCTTTGTTTATTTCTTCTTTATTTGCCTTTGTTTGTGTGGACATTTCTTTGAGAGCTTTGTGCATTTCTTCTTTGTTTGCCTCAATTTTTGTGGTCATTTCTCTGAGAGCTCTATTTGTTTCCTCTTGTTTCGTCTCGATTTCTTTGGCTATTTCCCTGAGGGCTTTGTTCATTTCATCTTTATGGGCCTCTAATAGCTGGAGAAACATAGTTTTGAGGTCGTTTTCTTGTATATCTAATGAATTGAAGTGTCCATTGTTTTGAGGGGTTGTTGGTGAGGTCATTATGTCCTGATTTTTGTTGGGGAGTGTTCTTATGTCTGCCTCTAGCCATCTGGTTATTTATAACCCTCACTGTTTGTTCCTTTGTAGTTTGTAGTTCGGGCTATGATCGTCTTTCTGTTTCTGGACTGTTTTTTCAGGAAGATGAGAGAGGTTCACTGGTTTGGGAGTATGTGTTGTGGTTTCAGTTTTGCCTAAGTAAGGAATGTGACGCTGGTGCTATTCGCATGTGCTTTTAGCAGGCGCAGTGTGTATGCGCAGATTCTTTGACTATTGCAGTGGCCTGCAGGCCACTATTATGCAGTTCTGTCTGAGATCCAGGGATTGTTTGCCTAGATTACACTGGTGGACCCACAAGGCAGAGGCTTCAATGTTGGGGTCGCTATCCCAAGAATCCCTATGATGCCCACACTAGGAGTGTGGGTGGCAGGGATCTCATCTGGTTGCTTCTGTGGAGAGGCCCTGTGTCTGGGGCAAACTCTCCCTAGAAGGCTCACTCACTCTCTTGCAGGGCCAGTTGGAATGCACAGGAGTTCCCCTTGCTCTCTACATTCTTATTTGGTCCTGCTGCGAAAAATACGAGGGTAGGCTAACAGAGCTCTGTGACACTCTGGCCGCAGGACTCAGTGTCCACATTTCCTGTGTGCTTCCTCTCTATCCTTTCCCTCTGCCAGGAAGGGTTATGTTGACTGGTCCCGGGGTAGCGCGGGAAAGAGTTAGGTTGAGTGTTCTCAATCCCAGATCCCGGGCCCAGATCTCTCTGCCAGAAGCAGCCTGGCGGAAGAACCTATGTTTGCTGATTCCGAGAGAGTACCAGGTAGGGTTGAGTGTCCTCAGATCCAGAGCTTGGGTTTCTCTGCTAGGGGCTGCTGGGTGAGCTGGAGAGGGGGTGCTGTGTCCTGTGGCAGGCTGCCTCTCTGTCCTTCCCCTCTGACCTTCCCCTCCGCTAGGGCAAGCTTATTGCGGTGCTCTCAGGGGAGTGCCAGAAGGGGTTGGGACTTCTCAGTCTGATCCTGAGCCAGGGTTTCTCTGCCAGGAGTCGGGGGGGGGGGGTGCGCCAGTGATAGGACTTGGTGCTAGACCTTGTTGCGCTGGACCCAGGAGAATCTCAGGATGTGTTGAATGACCACAGTCTCAGATCCTGAGCTGGTTTGTTTGCTAGGAGCAGCCGGCCGCACTGGGGTCCCGGCACTGTGAAGCCACTGTGTGCCTCTTTATCCTTCTGCTCCACTGCAGCACGGTTAAGGTGGCGTTTGGGGAAGTGCCCAAACGAATTGGGTTTTCTCAGCCCTGATCTCGGGTTGGGGTACAGATAATGTGGTCTGTGGCAGATTCTGCTGGACGCCTCCTGCCTCCTCTGAAGAGGGAGTAGGGATTTTAAGCTGGGCGTAGCTGCTCTCCACGTGTGGCGGGAGCTCACTTGTGCTGGCGGTGGGTACCCGCGGTCATCAAGACCTTCCAGGGAAAGACCGGGTGACCCGTGATCAGTCTTGCAACTTTCCTTCCCCATGGGGTTTTCTTGCGACTGGGACTCTCAGTCTCTGGCACCCTTGTGCCCACCAATCAGCCTGGAAAAGTGATCGGGACACGCAGGCTTGCGGCACCAGCCTGGAGTCCCAGAGGCCTTGTTACCCGGGATCTCTTCTGGGTTCTGCCTGGGTAGCTGAGAGTGGACCCGACCGATTCCCACGCTGTGGGAGCCTCCCCTCACCTGGGAAACACGATCCTGTAGTTTTAGGGCCCAGAGTTCAGTCTCCTGGTCGCTGCACGGAGAGTGTTGTCCCACTTCTCAGACACAGTGCTCTCCTGGTGCCGCCATCTTGGCCCCTATTTTAAACAATCTTACAAGTACAATGGCATTACATTTTCATTCATCTTGTTCTGCAGACTTCAGCATTATCTATGTTCAGAATATTTTTTTCTCACAGAACTGACACTCATTCAACAAACATCCACACTCCTCTTCCCCACCCCCAGTTCCCTGACAAGCTTCACTCTACTTTTTAAATTTGGCTACCTGGGTGCCTCAGACAAGTAGACTTTCAGTTTGTCCTTTAGTAAGTGGCCTGTTTCCTCATTGTCATGTTGTCAAGGCTAACAAATATCTCAATGGCAGTCTTTTGTAAGTCTGAATGTCCCTCAATGTATACACCATACTTTCTTCACTTGCCTGTCGGTTAGCGAATGTGGTTGGATTGCTTCCTTCTGGCTGCTGCAAATAACCCTGTTACAAACATGAAGATTTTTTTCTAGATCCCACCATTTGCCTCTAAATTTCATGATTTCCTTGTTTTTAATTGCTGAGTAGTGTTCCATTGTGTAAAAGTACCACAATTTCTGTATCCATTCCTCCGTTGATGAACATCTGGGTTGTTTCCAGGTTCTGGCTATTATGAATAAAGATGCTACAAACATGGTTGAGCAAATGTCCTTGGTGTGTAGTTGAGCATCTTTTGGATATATGCCTAGGAGTGATATAGCTGCATCTTGAGGAAGCACTATTCCTAATTGTCTGAGAAAGTGCCAGATTGATTTCTAGAGTGGTTGTACAAGTTTACATTTCCACCAGCAATGGAGGAGGGTTCCCCTTTCTTCATAACCTCTCCAGCATGTGTTGTCACTTGAGGTTTTGATCTTAGCCATTCTGATGGGTGTAAGGTGAAATCTCAGGGTCGTTTTGATTTGAATCTCCCTGATGATTTAGGACATTGAGCATCTCTTTAAGTGTTTCTCTGCCATTCTATACTCCTCTACAGAAAATTCTCTGTTTAGCTCCATACCCCTTTTTTTTATTTAGATTGCTTGATTTATTGCTTTTTAACTTCTTTAGTTCTTTATATATTCTGGATATCAGCCCTCTGTCAGATATAGGGTTGGTGAAGATCCTTTCCCAGTCTGTAGACTGTCGTTTTGTTCTAACAACAGTGTCCTTTGCTTTACAGAAGCTTTTCAATTTCATAACCTAGAACCCCTGCACAGATGTAGCCCATGGTAGCTTAGTATCCAAGTGGGTTCCCTAGTAAGGGGAACAGGGACTATTTCTGACATGAACTCAATGGCTGGCTCTTTGACTCCTTCTCCCCTCTTAAGGGAGGAGCAGCCTTGGTAGGCCACAGAGGAGGACATTACAGCCAGTCCTGAAGATACCTGATAAGCTAGGTTCAGATGGAAGGGGAGGGGGACCTCCCCTACCAGTGGATTTGGAAAGGGACAGGAAGGAGATGAGGGAGGGAGGTGGGGTTGGGAGGGAATGAGGGAGGGGGCTATGGCTGGGATACAAAGTAAATAACTTGTGATTAATATAAAAATAAATTAAAATTATAAAAAAAACAAACATGAAGATTTTACCTTTGCTCTTGATCCTTTCTAATTTAAACCCAGAAATGAAATTGCTAGATCTTATGGTAATTTTTATTCTCTTTAAATTTTTTAAAGTTTTATTTTTAATAATATATTTTAATTAGTTATTTGAGAATTTAATACAAGGCATCTTGATTGTATTCAGTGCATTCATTTGGATTCATTTCAGTTTCTCCCCCTTCCTCATTAGCTTCCCACTTCATGCCTACTTTTCTTTTTGAAGAGACTGTCTTGAGCAGATGTTCTGGTCCTCTGGTAACTACAATCTTCCTGCCTGTCTCTTCTGTGATGTTCTCTGAGCCTTAAGTGTAGGGTTTATGTTGTAAAAGATGTTAATCAAGGACAGGTACCCATACCTGTTGTTTTCTGCCTTTTGACCAGTTGTGTTTTTCTGTCATGGTCTCCATCTGGTGCAAAAAGAAGCTTCTTTGATGAGGGGTGAGGTACTTATAGGTGGATGTAGGGATAGATATTTAGATGCAATCAGAAATTATAGGGTTTGGGCTGGAGAGATGGCTCAGAGGTTGAGAACATTGGCAGTTCTTCCAAAGGTCCTGAGTTCAATTCCCAGCAACTACATGGTGGCTCACAATCATCTATTATGTAATCTGGTGCTTTCTTCTGATCTGCAAGTACACATGCAGGCAGAATGCTGTATTAAAAAAAAATGAAATTATAGGGTTCATGGCCTCAACTTTTTTTTTTTTTTTTTTTTTTAGCAGTGCTTGAGTCTATTTTTAAGGCTATTGGTAAACCCAGGATATAAGCAAGACTATTGTATTGCACCCTTTGATATATTTTGACATGCTGGTCATCGTGGTTCATAGGATTATAGCCAGATAGGACTAATAATTGCTTTTCTTCCTTAATAGTGCCCATGATGCCTTCCAATACTGAGAGTTGATTCTGAGGGAGAAGGCATCCAGGCCAGATGTAGATAGATTTCTCCCAGTCCTGTGGCTGAAGTGTGTGCTATCTTTAACAATAGAGTCCTACCGTCTCTCTCTCAAAAGCACCAAGAGCTATGGCAACAGCCCATGTTTTGTGAGTCTCTTAGATTCTCTTGACCAACAACTCAAAAGAAAGTTTCCCATGATTTGCATTGGGGTTTATGTTAGATAGTCTATGGTTTAGAGGGGAGTATTGTCACCCTAATTAATATAACCTCAATTAAATTATATATACTATATATGTATATTCACACATACATACATAAACATACAAATCTATATATTATATGTAATTTGTATTACCAGAAAATAGTATGATTTCCTGTGGATTTTTCAAATATTTTTAGTATTATTTAACCATCCTCCTTCCTTCTCCCTCACTCCCTTTTCCTAGGACTAGGATATTTCTTGCAGTTGTCAGGTGAAGTGCTGTACAAATGCCACTTTGGTCTAGGTATCTTATCTCATTCAGCAGTCCTCACTAACACAGGGGTCTTTTATGAGACTGTTTCTCCAACCAAGGACCATGTATGGATATAACCTAGAACCCCTGCTTGGATATAGCTCATGGTAGCTCAGTATCCAAGTGGATATCCTAGTAAGGGGAACAGGGACTATTTCTGACATGAACTCAATGGCTGGCTCTTTGACACCTCCCCTCCCCCCGAAGAAGGAGCAGCCTTGCTAGCCTACAGAGGAGGACTTTGCAGCTAGTCCTGAATATACCTGATAAACCATGGTCAGATGAAAGGGGAGGAGGCCCTCCCCTATCAGTGGACTTGGAAAGGGGCAGGAAGGAGATGACGGAGGGAGGGTGGGATTGGGAGGGAATGAGGGAGCGGGATACAGCTGGGATACAACGTTAATAAAGTATAACTAAAAGAAAGGAGTGGTAATACACATTTAAAGTTGTTCTATGTTTGGGAGGATATTTCATACCTTTAGCACCATAAAACATTCTTCTCCATTCCTTGTTAACCTAGTTTTTCTTGTATTGATACAGCCAGTAAAATTTTCTTTCGTTCAGCATTTATGTGATATCACAGCCACTTCACTTTCATCTATGTCTTTATATTTTAGATTTTTAATCAGGTTTCTTACAGGTATGATTTTGCAATTCATATCTTTTTAGACAGGGTCTTCCCTAGTCTGGTCCACCCTGCAGCTTACAATCTATCCCAGGCTAGCCTCAACCCTGTGGCATACCTCTGCCTCAAATCTCCCAAACGCTGGTATAATGGGCACAAACCACCATACCTAACTAGAACTTGCATTTTTTTTTTTTTTTTTTGCCATCTGGAAAACTCAGTCTTTGAATCGTGAGTTTACAGCACCTACACTGACGTGGCTAGATTAATATTGACCATAGCTATTTTCTGTTTGTTCCATTTGTGCTTTCCCTACCATCTTTTGCCTTTTCTTATGTTAACATTGTTTTATGATTTAACTTATGAATCCACTTATTATTTATGTCTTTACATCTTTATTGGTTACCCTTGACCTCATGTGTTCTTAATTATTGAGGCTAACTTCAAATTATCTCATGTCATTAAAAAATGTATTATAAGGATTTTATATAATGATCTGGTTCCCACTTCTCTTGTCCCTAAGGCTGTGAATAAAAACATTCTAAAAGATTAGGAAGCATACTGTCTGGAAAGATCATAATTCAGAAAGGATTGGGCACATTATTTAAGTAATAGAAAACAATTAGTCTTAGACCAAATGCTTGCATGTCTACCTTTCAAATCTTAACAGCAAGTTCATAAGGATCAAATTCTTTCCAAATATCTTAATTGTAGCTCAGAATAAATTGTATATTCCTCTCCCAAATAATAATAGTGATACAAAATATTTAGAACTTCTGAGAAAAAAAAGTTGAATTTCAGACTCGGGCAAGAAACCAACAGGAGTAGCCTCCATCATCCTAGACAGAAAACAATGATCTGTTATTTAATAAAACCCCTGTAATAGTGAGGTTTTTTTTTGCAAAGAAACATGAGAGCTAAATGCAAAATCAGGGACTCAAATAGCAACAACCCTGAGAGAATTAGCAGCAATACAGTGTGAACTGAAGCCACAGAAATCCTAGGGTAGAAGCAGAAGCAGAAAGGAAAGAAAGCAGGGGTGGGTCCTGTGGGCTGAGGTGACCATGGTGAGAGCTCTGGGTATCCTACCAGGAAGTGACACCTTTCGAGAGTTTTGGGCAGAGAAACGAAATGACCATATTTCTAGCTCATCCTGGTCATAGCTGGGGAGGAAAAGCAGTTTCCTGGTGTTTGCTCTGCTTTTGTTTCTCCAGGAGGTCGGACCAGTCACACCTGTGTTGCTTCCCTGCCTCCCCTCCAGAGTTTCACAGGCCCTCTGTGTCAGCCCAGGTTTCTCAGTTAAGACAGTACAGCTAGGGACAGTAGTAAGGGACTATTGCAAGATTCCAAGGAGAAGACTCAGTGGTGGATTTTAGAGAATTATGAACATGATCCACCCTTGGGAATGCCTTAAGAGCAAATTTTGGAGCAGAATGGGTGGATTTCTTTTAGCACTGATTCATATTACCTCAGGTGTGATGATTTCCTCATATTACCAGGCTGTGTCAGACTTGTGCTGCAGAGTTAGGAAATCATACATCTGAAAGTCTTTCCTAGCACCTTCATCTGCTCCTCTCGACACAGAGTGAAGCCCAAGGCCTCCCTTGTGTTTCTGCTAATACAGTTCGCAGATCAAGACCCAAGGTGAACACATCACATGGTACCCAAGAGCAGAAATATTTGTCTTCACCCTTGGCTGCACAGTGTGACAGGCTGTGTGAGTTTTCTTTTTCTTTTCCTTTTATTGGGGTTTGTTTTCTTGTGTGAGAAAGGCTGACAGACTGTTATGGGCTATTGTGAGAATTAAAAGGTTACTCAGGAAAGGAGAGCTCTTACAACTTTAACAGAAACAGAATAAGGTTTCAGGATTGTGGCATACTAAATACGTAAAATGTCTGAGAGCAGGACTGGGGTTTGCCCCAGATCAAATGTAATCAAGGCTTTGGTGTCATGCTGCTTACTGAGTCAAGACAGCCACGCCTGTACTTCAAGGCAGTCCAGAACCCATGTTCTCTACCGTGACTCAACTTCTAGCCTGTGAATTTCCTCACTATTGGTTTCTGGCATTTGCTCTGCTTTAATTGTCCCGGGAGCTCTGACCAGTCACACCTGTATTGCCTCTCTGCCTCCCCTCCAAAGTCTCACAGGCCCTCCTTGCCAGCCTAGGTTTCTTGTAACGTGGGCACACCCAGGGTCAGGAGGTATGACACTGCCTTGCTAATTAAAAGTCCCAGAGTCCCAGACTGGCTCCCAGCACCTGTAGATACAGCTGCAGTCATAACTTTGATCTCAGAGACAAGAACTTTTGGACAAAGGTAATTTCTGCTGTTCAGAGTCTTGTGAGAGGAAACCTTTCACTGTTTTCTGTCCAGCTCTGGGTGCTGCTGTGGCGACCCAAGGTACCTTGTACTGGAGAAATTAGACTTGCTTATAATCAATGTACTGCTTGTAATTTGCTTATTCCTTGCTTAAATACAATTCTTAAGTGAGGCACTGAGGGTCCTAGCTACAGCAAGATGAGCAACTGGTTCTCATTTTAAGAGACTGTTTACTTAGTACACCTGGTGTTACTAACCCGTCTCCTAGAACCAAAGTTCTAAGAGACAAACTCCTGATACAGCCATGGATGGCCACATGCAGAATCTGTGGCAATGACTCTCTGGATGAAGAGTAAAGGAATGCAGAAGTCAAAGGTGTAGGTTTGCTGCCCAGGAATTCTTGGCTTATAAGCCAGAAAAGCTGTCCTCCACTAGCTGTGGGGAGAGCTCGAACAGAGATGGAATTGCACACCCTGCTTTCCTCTGAGCCTGGTGATGCGATGCACAAGAAGTTCCCAGGCTAATGGATCCTCCTCACCACCCAGATTGATGGTGAACAGCATTTCATAACCACCATAGCCTGGAGTCCTAGGTCTACAACAGTCACTAAAGGGGTGGGAGCTTCTACTCAGGGCCTGCTGGCCTTGAAATATGTTCTTTCTAGGCACACTTTAAAACAGTAATCCAGGTGCTGGAAAGATGGCTCAGTGCTTAAGAGCACTTGTTCTTGCAGAGGACCAGGGTTCTATTCCCAGCACCCACACTGGGCAGCTTACAACCATCAGAGAATCTGGTTCCAAAGGATCAGACTTCCTCTCTTGACCTTCACAGGCACCACACACATCCACATACATACAGGCAATCAAAATACTCATGCACATAAATATATTAAACACCATTAAACATTTGAATGTGATTATGGGGTGAGGACTTAGGGAAGCTCTAAAGAACTAAAGAACTCTTCTAAGATTTTAGGAGCATCTTAGAGAAGAATGTTTTTCTTTTCTCTTTGTTTCTCAGGGCCAGACAATGATGGCTTCCTCTCCACAAGGTCCTGTACTTTATCCTTCTCAAAAAAGCTCTGATGCCAAGAAGGAGTGTAAGTGTGAATCTCAAACTAGTTTGGACCATCTCCATCTAATATCACCAAAGACAATAGGATTGAAGGGGCCTGTTTCATTTTCTTAGCCACAAATCTATTTGCTCTGGCTGAAGTATGCATCCATATTGAAATCTCAAGGCACTTATTTGTTGTAGTTAGAATTGCATGTTCTTTTTGACTAAGATGGTAAAGAAAAATTAAACAACATACTGATGACTGGGTTAAATAGTTCGGGTTGTTGTTGCTACGTAGAGATTTTATACATCAGGAAGAGATAACTCCATAAGAACTGGCAAGCGTTGAACATTTCTTGCAACCAGGAATGTATTCAGTTATTTTCTGCGTTTTGATTCATAAACCAGACCTGCCCTATTTCCCTTTCTTTGATCTTATGGCCACGTCTTCTCAAAACAATATCTATCACAGAAATTCAGAATTCGTTATTATTAGAATGAACCCCAAACCTTAGAGCTAATTATATCCAAACCTGTGTCTTCTGTTTTTCTGTTATATGGCAGTTCAGAGTTTTCCCAGAACCTACAGGGTCCATGATTCCCAACAGATGGTGTGGGTCCTGACTGGAAACTCTTTAATAGCAGTTCCTGCCAGCAACAATGTCAAGCCTGGTAAGTGGCATGTGAAGGCACTGTTACTCTAGAAGAGCTGTCTCTTCTACTGTAAGTGGACACGAGCCTGCACAAGCCTTGTGCTGCTCCTTAGCTCGTAATCAGTAATCAGTCTAATTGATGTTCAGAGGAAATGCAGGAAGAGAAAGGTTTCCCCTTTACAAAGGAAAGCCTATACATAGAAATGACAGTGCAAGGAGACCCCAATTTCCCTTACTAAAGTATCTTCAAGTAGGATAGGCTTGTGTTCCCACAATTTCTGTTTCTTTTTAGAATGACATTCATTTAAATTCCAACTAGAACCTACCCATATGCATAGATTCAAACGCTCTTACTGTCAAACTTACACACTCTTCTCTCTCAGCATCTCCTCTTCTAATAATGGTGCAGTACTCCTTCTCATCAAAAGGAAAGTCACCTCAGCCTTGTCTCATTTCTTTTAACTTCATGTTTTATTTAATTCCTCTCTTAACCTTGCCCACCACAGGTAGACCTCTTATATCATGTCCCTAGTCTTAATACTAAAACTACCTCTTCATTCCCACATTCTATTTCTGCTATGATTTATTTTTTAGTCAGCTTTTCATTAGCTTGATCACAGGCTATCCTCATCACCACCAAAAAAAATTTAAAAATTATTAAATTTTTAATAATTTTTAATAAATCTGAAAGGTTGATTTGGGCTCATAATTTTAGAGTTTTCAATGCTTTTTGCTGAGCTCATTGCTCTTTTAGATCTGTGTCAACACCCACAGATGTTATGGTGGAAAAGAACTACTCACCTTGTGGCCAACAGAAACTAGGGAAAAGGTTCCAACCTTCTTGCTTTAAAGAAACATCATCAGTGACCAGTTAAGTCCTGTGTCCAATAGCTCATTAATGGACCCATTAATGGATTAATCCATTGATGAAGTTAGAACTCTCATGATCTGATCACATCTCAATAGTGCCACCAGTGGGGTTCAAACCTTCAATATATGAGAGTTTGAGGGGATTATTTCATATTCACAGCATAACAACATTCTGTTTTCTTGGGCCAATCATGGAGACATTTCAATGGAAAGTTGTCTATAAAACTTGTCTCCTTTAATTCTTGGACACTTTTATATCATAATAGCTAGCCTCAAAAGTGTAATTTATATGTATTTATACAGTATTCTGTTTGTATATGTGCTGCACAAAACTTCATATTTGGAAGTAAACATACCAAATGTTAATAGTAGCTACTCTTACTCTTGGAAAGTGCATAGAGTTTGCCAGTGTTCCTTACTGCTTTGGTGTAGCTTCCTGCATATACTTTGAATATATAATTAGCATATGTTATTTCCATTGTCTTTATTATACAGTTTAAATCATCTTTTAAATTTGTTACAAAAGCTATACCTTTATTTTTAACAAAAGAAAGATAATATCATATGAACCTTTTCCATAGACATAATTATTATTAATAGTTCTTTTCTACACACAGTATTACTGTAATAATTTCAAATTAACTTTTTATAACTTACTTCTTTAATTTTTGATAAATGATACATATTATTATTTTCCAAAGATATCAATATATGCATGAGTAAAAAATTCTTAGTATAGTCTTTTAAAAAGAAATTTGACTTTAAAAGTTTTCACTCCTGTTTTTGGTCAGTTTATCTTCCAAGACCATCTTTAACACCTGCACCTAAAGAACACACCTGTGTTCTTGCATCACTTGGACCTCCAGTTGCACTAAACTAAATAAAACAATGGATAACTTGGCCTTGAACAGCCTTCCTCTTCCCTTTTTGTAAGACCAATTATGCTTGTGTGTGTTACTGTCTTGTCTTTTGGACTATATTCTCTTGGGAATATCTGAATGGTTGAATGCCCCAAAGCTCAGTCTGCAGTAATACAACCCCATGAAGGGATGGCAAGTTCATCTCTTGGTTCTATATATGACTTCTTTGCTCATCACTCTACCTTTTACATTCCTAACAGAGACCTCTGAATGTTTCACTCATGTCCTCTCCATTATCTGTAGTGTTTTTCCTCAAAAGGAACTGTGAATCTATTAAAAACTTTTGAAAAGGCTCATTAATGGTACTACCACCCACTCTGTTCACTCAAGTTGCAATAAAAGGAGGCACCCTTCATGATTCAGGGATGATTCAACCCATTGGTAAAGACTGCTGACTCCATGTGCACAATATCCCTCATTTCTAAGACACAGTCTCCCACCTGGGCCACCGTCATCAACTCCCTTGCTGTCCTCCTTTCCATTTTGCCTGGGTAGTTCTGTTCCTTCCCTGCAGAGCAGTACCATAAACAGTCTTCTTAATATATGAGATTGAACAAGATTGTGTCTGCGTGTCTCTGTTCACAGGAGAGAGTGCAGGAAGAGATGAGGTGGCCTAAGTGTACCATTTGCCTTCCGATCTGTGAACATCTGTTATGTTCTCCCTTCAGACCCCCTTCACTGTCCTGTTTCCGTCAGTTCATATGATTGTTCTCTCTCTTAACCTCACTATCTGGATTTGAATTCCATTTCTGCAGAAAAGTCTTTATTGAATCTTTTGTCTAAATCTAGCCACTCTTTTATTGATTTGGTTACTTTCCTCAAACAGAGTTTTTGGTGATTTCTCTCTTTACTTCACTGCCCATTTTCTCAACAGTTTATCAATTTTATAGGAAATGACAATGCCTGTCTTACCCTAAGCCAATTCTCCAATGCCCACATAGTGCTTTGTCTTAGATGAATAGTTAGTTAATAAGTAGTTGTTGAATATATTTGTTTCCTGTCCTTCTCCAAGAAATAGATTCACTGTGCTCAAACTCTTGGGAATCTCATCTTAAATTACTAGATAATTAAATTCAAACGAGTGACAGAAAACCCACGCAATGAGAACTTAAATAACATAGTGGTATATTTCTTACATATATAAACCAGTAGACTGGGCAGGCTGGGCTCCACATTGGTCCTGTGATGCTGCCAGAGGTCAAGGATTCTATCTTTTTGCTTCACCAACCTTAAGTTTACCTAAGCTATCACTTAAGTTTTGATGTCAGTAACAAGATTACACAAGATGTGACAGATAAAGTATTTCCAGGTGAGTCTAGTCTCTTAAAGAACAAGTTTAGAAACCCTACAGCATATTTCCCCTCATATTTCATGGTCCACACATAAGTGCATGACTATATTACTACATTTTGCTGCAAAAATAATAATAACAATAATAATTTTTTTTTCGAGACAGGGTTTCTCTTTAGCATTGGATCTTCTGGACTCACTTTGTAGACTAGGCTGGCTTTGAACTCACAGAGATCTGCCTGCCTGCTCCTTGAGTGCTGGGATTAAAGGCATGTGCCACCACTCCTGGCTGATAATAAGATATTTTATTTTATTAATGGGAAACAATGTGTGCAGGTGACAACTGAGGTTCTGATATCAAGAAGAAAAAGGCCTCAGGAAAGCAAGGAAGAATCATTGTTATGTGGCTAACTTTGATGGAGAAAGATTCTTACCCCCCTCATTTGGGAGAATAACAGGGTGGGAGGTGAAAAGACTGCCTGGAGTTTCACATCATCCCTTTTCTCCTTATGTTTCTAGTCGTTCTTAGCGTGATGGCATGTAGAGACACAGAATTCCAAGATACAGAAAAGGGTAATCTAGTTTTTCTGGGAATCAAGAACAAAAAGCTGTGTCTCTTCTGCATGGAAATTGACAGCAAACCCACTTTGCAGCTTAAGGTGAGTGAATGCATCTGATAAGAGAAATAAACCAGATAGACTTCTTATCTAAGATACCTTACCAGGTTGTAAAATGATAAAAATGATAGCCTTGCGAGCATGTACTATTCAGAGTAAGGAAGAAAGCCTCACATGGCTGGTCCCCAAATAAGTGACAATGCCACTGTTGTTTTTTAATCCCAGTGTATAGATCCTGCAATGACCAAAGCATCAAAGCCATGAAAATGTTTCTGAAATGTGAAGAAACAGTGCATCTCCATCTTTAGTCCTGAGTAACTTCCTCCTAGACAACCTCAGAAACGCTAATATGCCACACCTAGGCAAAGGATTGCTTATCTGGACTTTTCATAGTACATGTTGTATCTGTGTGCTAAAAAGATTTGTTAGTCAAATCCCTTACTAATGATTAAAAATTGTAATTCATAAATTTATTCAGAGGCTGGACATGAACTGCATGAAGCTGTAGGTGGATGCATGCCAGGCTGCATACCCACCTCATTCTATTCTAGGGAACACAGTGCCTCAAAGAATCAGTAACCCCCTCTGTCATGGGATCCTGAGAAAAAGCAGGCTATTGGAAACTAGTGGGTGCCTGTTTTGATAGCGTGTTATTATTATTATTATTATTTTTTCATCTGCCTGTATCTCTAACTCCTGTCCCTCCTATTGGGAATAGCAGTTACTCCCATGATGTGCACTCAATGCTCAGTTACTGTAGCACTTTCTCTCTGGTATTCCTCATTAACAAGACTCTTTCTTACTCCTAGGATGTAGACATCACTGAAGTATACAATGAGAGCAAAGCACAGAAAGCCTTTCTCTTCTACCATGACACAGAGGGCTCCACGTCTGTTTTTCAGTCAGTCTCCTATCCTGGCTGGTTCATAGCCACCTCTTCCACCGCAAGACAGACAGTCACTCTTACTCAGCAGAGGGGTGAATCTAATAACACTAACTTCTACTTAGAGCCTGAGGATTTGTTGGTATAATGTCCTTTTGGAATGTGTACAATTTACCCTTGTTCATTCAAATGCTGATTTCTCTCCCCCACTATCTGGTTTCAATCCGGACATTGCATTGTGATGCTTATTCTAGGCATCACTTGTCTCAAGTTTGTGTAAACATGCCTCCATTTGTTCTCTAAATTGTCAATTAAAACAACCAGCCACAATGTTGAGCAATGGAGAGGATAGGGTGGGACATTCTGGTCTGGAGTGGGAGGAAGAGAAAAGAAGCAGGAGAGGAGAGGAAAGGAGGAGAATCTGGAGGAGAGGTCTTGGAACCACGTGGAGAAATGAACCGGACCTAAGATATCACTAAAAGCAAGTATAATGGCTAAATCTGAATGGTAGAAAACTATGCGGGGTTGGAGGTTTAGGATGGAGTAACTATTGCCCAGCATTGTGCTTTAGGTTAATTAAATAAACCCTAGTTTCTGTGTGGTGATTTGGTTATACAGCTGTTTAGGAATAATTGCTGCTTAAGTAAAACATATATCAATAGTAAATATTAATATACCACAACAAGGATTAGATCCAGCATGAACCATATGTGGCTGATTCCAGGACAAAGAACCAAACTGTTGGAGAATCTTTTACTTGAAAACACAGCAAAGCATCTTAAAGAAAAAAAACCAAAAACAACAACAACAACAACAACAACAACAAAAAAAACACCATGCTATCTCTTCTCCAGACATCCATTTCTGAAGTATCACTCATTTGGACATCATTCTAATGCAGCATGAAGCCCAAAATCTTGTATCCTTTTATCCTTTTCTGATCTTGTTCCACCATCCATGCAGCTACCCAGTCCAGTCAAGTCACAGTGTTCTTATGTGCAGCGCTCCCTCCCTGTTCTCACAGCAGCCCTTGGTGCAGAGATGTGGAGTCCAGTCAATCTAAGGTTCTTCCTTCTTAACTTTATGCATGTTTATTGAAAATATGATAAATAACTAAAAATAAATCTCAAAAATGAGGCAATATAAAAGGATACTTTCTATGTCTTGGTAATCACAATAGATTCAGAACATCATCAGCTAAAATATGACACACAATGTATACTTGTATTATGGTGACTATTAGCCAAAGTGAATATAAAATGAATCCAAACTTCAAAGACTCATTCACATTAATTTGAATTTCAAGCACATTATATTGTCTTTATTTTACTTTGCATAGTGATTGGAAATTGAAGATTGGTTCTGATATTTCCTTGTGTTTTCTGAAATTTTCGCAGTGTTTGTGGGGATAGTTTTAAGTCAGTTTTTTTATTTTGTGAAGGTGTGGTTATTTGAATAAGAATGTCCCTTATAGACTCATATTTGAATGCTTGGTTACCAGGGAGTTCAACTATTTGAAAGGATTACAAGGCTTAGGCAGTGTGGCTTTGTTGGAGTAGCCATGGTCTTGTTGGAGGAAGTGCGTCACTGAGTGGGCTTTGAGGTTTCAAGAGCCCAAGCCAGGCCCAGAAAAAAATTTCTCTTCCTATGGATCCGGATGTATGACTCTCAGCCTCTTCTTCAGCACCATGGCTGCCTGTGTACCCCTGTTCTTCCAGCCATGATTAATAATAGATTTTCTTCTGAACCTGTAAACAAGTCCCCAGTTAAATACTTTATCTTATAAGAGTTGCTGTGATCATGGTGCCTCTTCACAGCAAAAGAACAGTGACTGAGATAGAGGGTTACTTTAGCTAAAAGTCACATGGATTGCAATAGACTATGGGATCCTGAATATAAAGATAAGCATGGTAAGTTGTCTTCCTTCAGGCCTCACATATGCAAATCAGTACATTAGGACTTATGATGCTGCAAACCCACCATTGAGTTAAAAGTTCTTGGCCAGGTGAAATATGTTCCAAAACCTGTCCTGGAATTATCTCTTATACTGTCATCACCCATGATTCCTTTTGGGATACTCCTTGAATCCTGCTTTACATCTCATAGCTTGCCTTTTAGTCCTGCCATTTTTATGCAAGAAGTTTCAAGAACGTACTATATGACAGCTTGCTATCTCAGTCACATTGCTTATCTCTTCCTATTCTCTAGGACATCTGGTAAAGGATTGTTGCAGGCCTTGCTTGGTACTCACACATGCACAAATGTGGATGTATATGTATGTGTGTGTGTGTGTGTGAGAGAGAGAGAGAGAGAGAGAGAGAGAGAGAGAGAGAGAGAGAGCTGTTTTATGAAGAACATTTGACCAGTGTACATGGGAGTGGGTCAGGGATAGCTACTCTTTTCTATCAACAGAGATCTGTGATGTTCTCTGTGTTAGTCCTCTGAAGGTTTCAGCAGGACTAAGAAAATCATAAACACTGAACTCAAGAACTCCTCCCTGCATTGATCTCCCTCATTTTCCTTCTTCAATTCCCCAGCTCCAACTCTTGCTCCCTGGAGCAAGATTTTTCATTGCCACACATGCAGGATACCTTTATCTCAGAATCTGCCCTAGAAGAACGGATTCTATCAAAGTAAGCATCTCTGTTTTTCACTATCCATACCATTATTGGATTTTTTTTTTTTTTGCCTCTTTATTTCTGTTAATGCCTTCACATGTGTCTCTGACATGTTTATCACTTCACAGCTCGTCAGTTATATCTTCTTTTTTGGTTTTTCAAGACAGGTATTCTCTGTGTAGCTGTGGCTGTCCTGGAACTTTCTCAGTAGACCAGGCTAGTCTCAGACCCACAGAAACCTGCCTGCCTCTACCTCCTGAGTTCTGGGATTAAAAACATGCACCAATACTGCCTAGCCTGTTGTATCTTCTTACCACCCTAAATCTGACCTATTTGGAGGCCACATTCCATCTCCCAGCCAAAGGCAACACCTTCTCTTTAAAATCACAGAAATTTTACTTTCTTATGGAAGATTTCTTTTGTGTGGCTTTGTACTATTCTCGTGTGCTGTATAACAATTCCTCAAGAAATGTTGCTAAAATAAATTATCACTGCGTACTGTGCATCTTACATCAATACCAAAGTGTGTTGGCAAGATGTCACCTTGCAAAGGCATAGGAAGTATTCCGCTCCAAGGAATTACTTAATTAATTAAGCTCCTCAAAGAACATGAAGCTAAAAGCCAGAAAGGCTGCTTAGTAACATTTAATCTCATTTTCTCTGCTTCTTTTCCATATGATCCTTGTGACTTCAGGAAACTTTGGGCATGTAAGGATGTCTGCTCAGGAAATGGTGGGTTCAGATAGAACAGGATGAATATTTATGGAGGGATTCCAAGTAGTGTTCACTGCATGCCTCTCAGAGTGTTCTGGGAACAGTCTGAGGGTTTCTAAACCCCCCCCCCATTTCTTTGCATTACATTCTTTACATTTCATTACTTTACAGCCTGTTTCCAAGTCCTACCCTCATGACCTCCTCCTCCCATTCTCCCCTCTCCTTCTCAGAGAAGAGGAGGCCCCTAAGGGGTATCAACCTACTCTGGCACCTCAAAAGTTATAGCACTGTGCCAGACAAGGCAGCCCAGCTAGGGGAAAGGGATCCAGTGACAGGCAACAGAGTCATAGCCCCTACTCCTATTGTTAGGGACCCACATGATGACCACACTGCACATCTGCTACACATGTGTAGCGTGCCTAAGCCCAGTCCAAGTATACTCTTTCGTTGGTGGCTCAGTCTCTGTGAACCCACATTGGGTTAATTTAGGTCTTTTTTTTTTGTAGGTCTTTTTATGCTGTCTTTGTTCTATCTGGCTCTATCCTTCCTCCCACTCTCCCACAGCACACCCAAAGCTTGACCTACTGTTTGGCTGTGGGTCTCTGCTTCTGTTTCCATCAGCTACTGGATGAAGCCTCTCAGAAAATACTTATACTATCCGTTCCTGTCTGTAAGCATAGCAGAATACCATTAATATTGCTAGAGGTTAGCTCTTTCCCATTGGGTGGGTCTCAAGTTGGGCTAGTTATTGGTTTGCCATTCCCACAATCTCTGCTCCATCTTTACCCCTACACTTCTTGTAGGCAAGATACATTTTGTGTTGAAAGTTTTATGGGTGTGTTGTTCCCCTCCATCCACTGGGAGTTCCACCTGGCTATAGGACATGTTAACTTCATGCTCCTTAACACCTGTTTCTTGGAGTGTCAACTAGGGTCACCTCAATAGACACCTGGGGAACCTCCTCTGCCCCAGAGATGCCCTTCCCACTAATTTTTGTTTTCTCTCCTGATTCTTTCCCTCAACACCCTCCTCCGCTCTCCACCCACCTGATCCATACTCCCTTTGCCCTCCCCAACCTCTCTTCCTCTCAGTTTCCTCCCTCCATCTTCTCTGAATGTCTATTGTATTACCTGTTCTGAGTGAGATTCAAGCATCTTCTTCTCTTGGGTCAATGGATTGTTTTATGGTTATCCTGTACTTATGGATAATATCCACTTATAGGTGAGTACATACGTGTGCATCTTTCTGGGTCTGTTTATCTCACTCAGGATGATCTTTCCAGTAGCTGAGTAGCCCAGCACTCAGTTTGAGGCTAGCCTGGTCTACAAAACAAGTCCAGGACAGCCAAGGCTACACAGAAAAACCCTATCTGGAGTCCCCACCCCCCAAAAAAGAAACAACTGAGTAGTATTTCATTGTATAAATGTACCACATTTTCTTTAACCATTCTTCATTTGAGGGACATCTAGGTTATTTCCAGTTTCTGGCTATTGTGAGGAAAGCTGCGGTGAACATAACTGAGCAAGTGTCTTTGTGGTAAGGTAGAACATCTTTTAGGTAAAAGCCCAGGAGTGCTACAGCTGGGTCTTGAGGTAGAGCTAGTCCCAATTTTCTGAGAAAGCTAGATTGATTTCCAAAGTGGTTGTAAAGTATGCACTCCACTAGCAACGGAGGAGTGTTTCCCTTGCTCTGCATCCTCACCTGCATGAGCTGTTTACTTGAGTTTTTCTTAGCTATTCTGACAGGTGTAAGATGGAATCTCAGAGTCATTTTGATTTGCATTTCCCTGATGAATAAGAATTTTGAACATTTCTTTAAGTGCTTCTCTGCCATGAGAGTTTTCTCTGTTGAGAATTCCTTGTTTAGCTCTGTAACCCATTTTTAAACTGGATTATTTGGTTTGTTGGTGTTTATTTCTTGCATTCTTTATGTATTTTGGGTATTAGCCATCTGTTGGATGTAGGGTTAGTGAAGATCATTCCCCACTCTGTAGGCTGCCTTTTTGTTCTATTGACAGTGTCCTTTGCCCTGCAGAAGTTTTTGAGTTTCACGAGGTCCTGCTGTGACTTGAGGTGCCAAGGTGGGTTGATAACCCATTTAGTAATTGTTGATATTAGTGCCTGAGCTGTTGGAGTTCTGTTCAGAAAGTTGTCTCCTGTGCCAATGAGTTCCAGGCTATTTTCCACTTTCTGTGTCTGGTTTTATGTTTGACTAGTGAAGGGTGATAAATTTGGATCTATTTGCATTCTTCCACATGCAGACATCCAGTTAGACCAGTGCCATTTGTTGAAGATGCTTTCTTTTTCCATTGTATGGCTTTGGCTTCTTTGTAAAAAAATCAAGTGTCAGTAGGTGGGTAGGTTTATTCCTGGGTCTTTGATTTGATTCATCTATTTGTTTTTATGTCAATACCATGTATTTTTTATTACTATTGCTTTGTAATACCAGTTGGAATCAGGGATGGTGATATCTCCAGAAATTCTTTTATTGTACAGGATTGTTTTAGTTATCTTGGGTTTTTTACTTTTTCATATGAAGTTGAGAATTGCACTTTTCAGGTCTATATTTCCAATTGTATTGGAGTTTTGATGAGAATTGCACTGAGTTTAGAGATTGGTTTTGGTAAGATGGCCATTTTTTTCTGTACTAATCCTGTCAATCCATGAGAATGGGGACCTTTCCATCTTTTGATATATTCTTCAATTTCTTTCTTCAGAGGCTTGAAGATTTTGTCATACAGGTCTTTTACTTGCTTGGTTAGTGTTACAAAAGCATATCTTATATAATTTGTGGCTATTGTAAAGGTCCTGCTTCCCTAATTTCTTTCTCATCCTGGTTATTGTTTGTATGAAGGAGGGCTACTGATTTTTTGAGTTATTTTTTTACCCAGCCACTTGGCTGAAGGTGTTTTTCAGTTGTGGGAGTGCCTGGGCAGAATTTTGGGGGTCATTTATGTATACTATCATATCATCTGTGAATAGGGATACCTTGACTTCTTCCTTTCCAACTTGTATCCTCTTGATCTCTTAGTTATCTTATTGTTCTAGCTAGAACTTTAAGTACTATGTTGTGTAGATATGGAGAGAGTGGGCATCCTTGTCCTGTCCTTGGTTTCAATGGGATTAATTTAACTTTCTCTCCATTTAATTTGATGTTGGTTATATACTTGCTATATATTGCTTTTATTGTGTTTAGGCATGTGTTTGTATCCCTGGCCTTTCCAAGACTTTTAATATGAAGAGGTGTTGGATTTTGTCAAATGCTTTTTCTCCATCTAATGAGATTATCATGTGTTTTTTTTTCTTTGTTAGTTTGTTTATATGGTGGATTATTTCGATAGATTTTCATATATTGAGCCACTCCTGAATGCCCAGGATGAATCCTACTTGATCATGGTTGATGATATTTTTGATGTGTTCTTGGATTTGTTTTGCAAGTATTTTATTGAGTATGTACAAAAGGGAAATTGGTCTGAAATTTTCTTTCTTTGCTGAGTCTTTGTGTAGTTTAGGTATCAAGATGACTGTAACCTCATAGAATGAGTTTGGTAATGTTCCTTCTGTTTCTATTTTGTGGAGTAGTTTGAGGAATTTGGGATTATCTCTTCTTTGAAAATCTGGTAGAATTCTGCACTAAGACCCTTTGGCCCTAAGCTTTTTTTGGATGAGGGAATTTAATGACTGCTTCTATTTCCTTAGGGGTTATAGGACTATTTGACTTGTTTACCTGATCTTGATATTTGTTTGGTAAGTGGAATCTAACATGAAAATTATCTGTTTCATATAGATTTTCAAATTTTGTGGGTTACAGGCTTTTGAAGTAAGACTTAATGGATTTCCTCATTGTCTGTTGTGATGTCTCCCTCTTCATTTCTGATTTTGTTGATTTGGATACTGCCTCTTTGACTTTTCATTAGTTTGGTCCATCATGTTGATTTTTCTCAAAGAAACAGATCTTGGTTTTGTTTATTCTTTGTATTGTTCTCTTTGTTTCTAATTTATTGATTTCAGTTCTGAGTTTGATTATTTCCTGCTGTCTCCTCCTCTTGGGTGTGTTTGCTTCTTGCTTTTTTTTTCCCTAAAGTTTCAAGTGAGCTGTTAAGTTGCTAGTATAAGATCTCTCCAGTTTCTTTATAAAGGTACTTAGTACGATGAATTTCCTCTTAGCACTGCTTTCATTGTGTCCCATAAGTCTGGGTATGTTGTGCATTCATTTTCATTGAATTTTAGGAAGACTTTAATTTCTTTTTCTATTCCTTCCATGACCCAGTGGTCATTGAGTAGGGAGCTATTCAGTTTCCATGAGTTTGTAGGGTTTTTTGTTATTTCTGTTGTTGCTAAATCCAGCTTTAATCCATGGTGATCTGAAAAAGTACAATGGGTTCATTCAATTTTCTTGTATTGGTTGAGGTTTGCTCTGTGACTGACTATATGGTTGATTTTGGAGAAGGTTCCATGCAGTGCTAGGAAAAAAGTATATTCTTTTGTGTTTGGGTGAAAAGTTCTGTAGACATTTATTAGGTCCAGTTAATTCATGACATCTGTTATTTTCATTATTTCTCTGTTTAGTTTCTGTGTTGATCTGTTCATTGGTAAGAGTGTGGTATTGAAATCTCCCACTATTAATGTGGGAGATCAATGTGTGATTTAAGTTTTAATGTTTCTTTTCATAGGTAGGTACCATGTATTTGGGGCATAGATTTTCAGGGTTGACATGTCCTCTTGGTGGACTTTCCTTTGATGATAATGAAGTATCTTTTTCCATCTCTTTTGATTAATTTTTGTTGAAAGTGTATGTTATTAGATATTATGATGGCTACTCCAGCTTGCTTTTTTGGGTCTGTTTGCTTGGAAAACCTTTTCCCAGCCTTCTACTCTGAGGTAATGTCTATCTTTGTTGCCAAAGTGTGTTTCCTGTATGCAACAGAATGTTGGATCCTGTTTGCACATCCATTTTGTTAGCCTGTGTGTTTTTATTGGAGAGTTGGGCCCATTGGTATTGAGAGATATTAATTAACAGTGATTGGTAATTCTGATTAATTTGATGTTGGAGATGTTAAGTATGTATGTTTGTGTGTGCTTTCCTTCTGTTTTTGCTGGTATGGAATTACTTATTTCCTGTTTTATTTTGGGGGGGGTGTAGTTAACCTCCTTCAGCTGTATTATTCCTTTTAGTATATTCTGTAAGGTGGCTTTGTGGATAGATATTGTTTAAATTTGGTTTTGTCTTGGAATATCTTGTTTCCTCTCAATGTATGATTATTGAAGTTTTGCTGGTTATAGTAGCCTAGGTTGGCATCTGTGGTTTCTTAGGGGTTTGTAAGACATCTGTCTAGGACCTTCTAGCTTTTAGAGTCTCTGTTGAGAATTTGGGTGTAATTCTGATAGGTATATTACTTTGTATATTACTTGGCCTTTTTCCTTTATAGCTTTTAATATTCTTTTATAGTTCTGTAGATTTAGTGTTTTGATTATTGTATGGTGGGATGATTTTCATTTCTGGTCCAATCCAAGTAGTGTTCTGTAAGCCTCTTATATGTTTATAGGCATTTCTTTCTTTAGGTTGGGGAAATTTTCTTTTATGATTTTGTGGAAAATATTTCTTGAAGCTAGGACTCTTCAACTTCTTTGATTCGTATTAGTCTTAAGTTAGTTCTTTTCATAGTATCCCAGATTTCCTGGATGTTTTGTGTCAGAAAATTTTTTTTTTATTTAGCATTTTCTTTGACTGATGTATCAATCTCTTCTATCATATCTTCTATGTCTAAGATTCTCTCTTACATCTCTTTTAATCTGTTGGTGATACTTTTGTCTGTTGTTCCTGTTCTCTTTCCTAGATTTTCCATCTCCCAGATTTCCTTAGTTTCTCTCTCTCTCTCTCTCTCTCTCTCTGTGTGTGTGTGTTTGCTTCTGCTTTTATTTTCAGGTCTTGCACAATTTTATTCATTTCCCTCACCTGTTTAATCATATTTTCCGGTATTTCTTTTTTTTTTTTTTAGTTTATTCTTTTTTATAACATTTATTTTTTTAATTAATTACAGTTTATTCACTTTGTATCCCAGCTGTAGCCCCGTCCCTCATATCCTCCCAATCTCACCTTCCCTCCCTCATCTCCCCCCATACCCCCTTCCAAGTCCACTAATAGGGGAGGGCCTCCTCCCCTTCCCTCTGACCCTAGCCTATCAGGTCTCATCAGGACTGGCTGCATTGTCTTCCTCTGTGGCCTGCTCCCCCCTCAAGGGGAGGTGATCAAAGAGCCAGCCACTGGATTTATGTCAGAGAAAGTCCCTCTTCCCCTTACTAGGGTACCCACTTGAACATTGAGCTGTCATGGGCTACATCTGTGCAGGGGTTCTAGGTTATTTCCATGCATGGTCGTTGGTTGGAGTATCAGTCTCAGAAAAGACCTCTGGGCTCAGACTTTTTTTGGTCCTGTTGCTCTCCTTGTGACGCTCCTGTACCCTCCAGGCCTTTCTATCTCCCCCTTCTTTCATAAGATTCCCTGCACTCTGCCTAAAGTTTGGTTATGAGTCTCAGCATCTGCTTTGATACCTTGCTGGTAGAGTCTTTCAAAGGCCCTCTGTGGTAGGCTCCTCTCCTGTTCCCTGTTTTTTCCCTCTTCCAATGTCTTTCCAGTTTGCCTTTCTGCGTGAGGATTGATCATCTTCCCCAGGGTCCTCCTTCTTGCTTAGCTTCTTTAGGTGTACAGATTTTAGTATGTTTGTTTTATATTATATGTCTGTATCCACTTATAAGTGAGTATATACCATGTGCGCCTTTCTACTTCTGGGATACCTCACTCAGGATGATCTTTTCTAGTTCCCACTATTTGCCTGCAAATTTCATGATTTCCTTGTTTTTGAATTGCTGAGTAGTATTCCATTGTGTAAAAGTACCACAATTTCTGTCTCCATTCCTCAGCTGAGGGACATCTGGGTTACTTCCAGATTCTGGCTATTATGAATAAAGCTGCTGTAAACATGGTTGAGCAAATGTCCTTGTTGTATACTTGAGCATAATTTGGATATATGCCTAGGAGGTGGATCTTGACAAAGCACTATTCCTAGTTTTCTGAGAAAGCGCCAGATTTCCAAAGTGGTTGTACAAGTTTACATTCCCACCAGCAATGGAGGAGGGTTTCCCTTTTTCCCCATTCTCTCCAGCATGTGTTGTCACTTGAGGTTTTGATCTTAGACATTCTGAGGGGTATAAGTATTTTCTGGTATTTTGTTAAGGGATTTATTTATTTCCTCTTTAAAGGCCTCTGTGTGTTTGATTGTATTTTTCTGTATTTCTTTTTGGGATTTGTTAATTTTCTCTTTAACAGTCTCTGTGATCTTTATAAGATTGAATTTGAGTTCATTTTCTTGTGCTTTGGTTCTGTTACATACATTATCCAGGGCTTGCTATGATAGAATTGTTGTGCTCTTCAGGTGCTATATTGCCTTCATTCTTGTTTGTGTACTTATGCAGTCCTTTAGCCATCTGGGTGTTCCTGGATGTTCTTGTTTGATGCTGGAGTGTCCAGCTTGGTGACCTTGGGCAGAGCTCCTGTGTGAAGTTCAATGGAGCTGGGGTATCTGGCTTGGTGACCTGGGGTGGGAAGCACATGACAATGGAGTTGCTCAGGGCAGCTGAATGGGTTCCAGAGCTGCCTGCAGGACAGGGGGCTTAGATTGGGAAGAGTCTAATCAGGATGAACCTGAGGTATCTGGCTTGGTAACTGAGGGCGGAGGTCAGGGACAGCTGAGGGCTTCTACTTTGTCCAAGCCCTCCATCACAGACCTTTAAGTACATACAACATTTGAGTGACATAGTAGGATGAGTCAAAACAATTCATTAAGACAATATTTTTTTTCTATGACAGAGCCAGGATTAAGAACAAGATCCAAGGATGACCAGGGGGTTCTTGCAACAATGAATGTCAATACACAGCATGGTGGGCTACAAAGAATCTGAGTTCTGTAAGCACCGGGGTACAAAGAAAGAATGGCCAGTGGTATTTAAATAACACAATGTAGTTCTGGAGTGTGATTATAGACACTTCCCAGAAGGTCCATAGCCATTGGGCATAAGTTGGAGAGAGACAACCCATACATTCTAAACTCAGGGTAGTGCTACGGTGAGGGATGAAAAAGAAGGAAGCAACACCAGACTTAGGAAGTGTCCAAATAATCTATTTTCTCAAGGATTTGGGTTTCTGCATGGTCAATATCTGAAAGCAATTCCATAAATCCATGCCCTAGGATTTGTAGGAGAAAGACAAATTCCTAGCCTGTCTGTAGCCTTTAGAGAATCAGGGTATGAGCACTTGTGCACAAGAGAAAAAGACAGATGGAGAAAGGATGCATCATGGTGTCATTTCTCCTGTCCCAATCACTGACTCACATGTCTTTATGATTTTTTCCCTCATGTCTATGAAATATCCTAAAACTGCAAAGGATACTTATGCTATTTTGCTTTCTTAAACTGAAGGTATAGGGACCCTATTCAAGCCCAGGACTGATGAATGATGGGCTATTCAAGGGTTTCTAGAAAGGAGGTTCTCCCTCATAATTCAGTTTCCCCTCCGATTTTCTTCCATGCATCATACTGAATGCAAATTCTTTTTATAGGCTCAAATTCCCTCCTATCTATCCTTTCCCCCATATATTTATGATAGCATCTACATCTATCTTTTCCTTTCACCAGATCTAATTTTCTTTATCATTTGGAAAATACATTTTAAAGTTTCAGCCACAAACACTTCCAACCTACAATCTGTCCTGCCTGCAAGATGTGCTGGGGTAATGGTGGGGCAGAACTTGTAGGAGTGGCCAACCAGTGACTGGCAAAGCTTGAGGTTCATACCATGAGAGGGAGCCCACACCTGACACTGTCTGGATATCCAGGAACCAGAGGCAGGATAACCCAGAGACCAGGATAGAACCGAACACAACTGGAAAATGTCAGTAAAATTCAGGAGCTCCACAAGGAGAGCAACAGAACCAAAAAAATATGGGTCCAGGGGTCTTTTCTGAGACTGATACTCTAACCAAGGGCCATGCATGGAGATAGCCTAGAACCCCTGCACAGATGTAGCCCATGGCAATTCAGTGTCCAAGTGGGTTCTATAGTAATGGGAACAGGATTGTCTCTGACATGAACTGATTGGCCTGCTCTTTGATCACCTCCCCCTGAGAGGGGAGCAGCCTTACCAGGCCACAGTGGAAGACAATGCAGCCAGTCCTGATGAGACCTGATAGACTAAGATCAGAAGGAAGGGGAGGAAGACCTCCCCTATCAGTGGACTGGGGGAGGGGCATGGGTGAAGAAGGGGGAATAAGGGTGCAATTGGGAGGGGAGGAAGGAGGGAGCTCCAGCTGGGATACAAAGTGAATAATTTGTAAATACTAAAAATTAAAATAAAAAAATGATTCCTAATGATATTCTGCTATACTCATAGATTGGTACCTAGCCCAACTGTGATCAGAGAGGTGTATTCCAGCAACTGATGGGAGAAGATGCAGAGACTCATAGCTAAACACTAGGCAAATCCAGGAACTACTGTAGAAGAGAGGGAGGAAAAATTTTAGGAGCCATAGTTGAACACGGCCCACAGAATCAACTAAACAGGACTAATAGGGGCTCACAGAGATTGAAGTGACAGACATGGGGCCTGTATGAGTCTGAGCTAGGTGCTCTGCATATATGTAATGATTGTGCAGGTTGGTAATCCTGTGGGACTCCCAACAGTGGGAGGGGGTGTCTCTGACTCTTTTGCCTGTGCTTGGGACCCCTTTCCTCCTTCTGGGTTGCTTTGTCCAGCCTTGATATGAAGGTTTGTGCCTATTCTAATCGTAACGTGTTATGCCATGCTTAGTGTATATCTCTGAGAAGCTTGCTCTTTTATTTTGAAGGGAAACAAAGGAGGAGTGAATCTGGAGGAGAGGGCACACGGGCGAGGGACCGGAAGGAGTGGAGGGAGAAATTGCAATTGGAAGCTGGGCTGCCTTATCTGGCCTCAGTGGGAGAGGATGTGTGCAGCCCTGCTGCAACTTATTGTACCAGAGTGGGTTGGTACCCATGGGGGCCTCCCCTTTTCTGAGGGTGAGGGGATGGGTGAATGGGGGAGGGAATGTGAGGATGAGACTTGGAGGAAAGGAGGGAGGGGGGCTGCGATCAGGCTGTAAAGTGAATACAAAAGAATAAAAAGACTCTACAACTTAAAACTGAACACTTCAGTCACTCATGTGGGTCAAAAAGAGTATCTTGATTTTGTTAATGCTAAGCAGCAGGCAAAGAAAACACTTGTGCTATTAACAAGGAAGGAGGAAAAGTGGAGATACTGAAGAAATTGATTATTCACTCACATAGCAGAAGGCAGAAGCTGACTAGGAGAATAACACTCAAAAGCCACCTTTGGCCATATTTAGGGATGGGAAGTAGCTCCAGAAACAAATAGGCATTACACAAGGTACAAATGCATGTAGATAGCACAGTGTGTACCTATAAAGATGAATATTAGCACTTGTCAATTTAAAAGTGTGGTAAAACAAGCTCTTTCAGCCCTAGCTGAAGGGAGTAGTGATAGTTCTTCTTTCTTCCTTATTGGCTATACTCACAGCACTACCCTACATAAGGACATTTTCACTCAAGAATATAATTTCTTCAGTCATATGCTGCCTCTACCCTCTTGCCTTCCTGTTTTCTAACTACCCTCTCTTATACCTTTGTCTCAAAGGGCAGTTTCACTTTTCTTTTCATGACATATATCGCAACATGTTTTCAGTAGTTATAAAAAAATCTAGGAGCCACAAACAAGAGAAATATGTTTCTGAGATAGATTTAATTTGCTTAATAAGATTATCTTAAGTTGTTTCTATTTTCTTGCAAATAATATAACATCATTCTTCTTGATGGCTGAAAAATTCATGCCTGCATGCATGTGTGTGAGTGTGTGCGTGCACATGTGTGTTACATTTTCCTTTGTCCCTCCTTTGTGGATGGACACTTAGGCTTGTTCCCTCACTTAGCTCTTGTGAATATTGCTGTAGCAAATACTAATGTGCATGGATCTCTGTGCTGTGTTGACTTGGAGCCCTCCAGGAGAGGCCAAGCTGGGTCTGATAGTAGATCTCCTTTTAATTATTTTGGAGACCCTATATACTGATTTCCATAATGGCTGGACTAGCTTTTGTTTCTGTCAGCAGTGCATAAGGGTTCCCCCTTCTCACATTCTCATTATCATGTATTGACATTTGTTCACATAATGGCAGCCAGTACCTTGCTTGGGTAACTATGTGTTACTTATTTTACTAGAAAATGTTCAAACACAAAGCACATGGCAAGGATTTCAGTTTTCGAAAACTCTCAATCTCTGCAAAAGCTAATTTCTTTCTACTCTTAGTCATTCTTTCCACTTTAAAAACATTGTCAGGTTATCTCCATGCCTGGTACTTGGTTGGAGTATGAGTCTCTGGGAAGACCCCTGTGTTCAAATTTTCTGGTTCTGTTGCTCTCCATGTGGAGTTCCTGTCCTCTCCAGATCTTACTATTTCCCATGTCTTTACCAGGCATGGAGATAACCTAGAGCCCCTGCACAGATGTAGCCCATGGCAGTTTAGTGTCCAAGGTGGGTCACATAGTAATGGGAAGAGGGACTGCCTCTGACATAATCTGATTGGCCTGTTCTTTATTCACTCCCCAAGAGGGGGGGGGGAGCAGCCTTACCAGGCCACCCCTGATGAGATCTGATAGACTAAAATCAGAAGGAAGGAGAGGAGGACCTCTCCTATCCGTGGATGTAGGGAAAGGCATGTGTGAAGAAGGGGAAGGTGAGATTGGGAGGGGAGGAGGGGGGGGCTTACAGGGGGATACAAAATGAATAAAGTGTAATTAATTAAAAAATAAAACATTGTCAGGCCAGGATAAAGGTGCTTTCTGCCAAGCCTGATGACCTGAGTTTGGCCTCCAGCACCCATATGGTGGAAGATGAAAACTGACTCCTTCAAGTTGTCCTCTGACTTCCACACACATACACAGGCACATAAACACTCAAAAATAAATGTAATAACTCTTTAAAGTATTGCCAACTGTTATTAAAAATATACTCACCAAATAAATCCAAACTCCATGCCCCCAAATACTGATTTCTCTTTCTCTCAACTCAGTGATAGCCATTACTATGTGTTGATATCATTCTGGCTCATTCAATATGAAAATATGCAGTACTTTTCTCTGTGTGCCTTTGTATATCTATAAGCATGTATGTTAGTTACTAACATATATTTCTCTGATTGGTATGGTAGGCTACATGTACTTTTCCACTCAGCCATATGTTATAATAGAAGTCTATCCTGGTATGAATAGCTTTATTTCATTATAGCTGCTGCAGAGTTTCCAACACACTCATCTTCACCGTCAGTTGCTCAACTATTCCTTCAAAACTACCCAGGCAGGCTGTTTCAGAATCAGTGTGACAATGAGCATCTTCATGAAGCCCTGCCTCCTTGTAAATTTGCATACCTTGCATATACAAGCAAGACTTTCTTTAGAAAGCTGAACTGAGGGATGCTGGAGCAGGAGCATTCTTTATTTTCAAGAGAGCACTTCGATGTGCACTTAGATATGGCTGTTTCCATTTACATACCTCCAAGGTAGACTCGTTGCTCAATATTTGCTTTTAGATTATGAGTTTTGTTAGTACAAATGATATATATCTATGTTTATCTCATTGTTACTGTACTTTGTTCATCAATTAGTAAGAAGCCACTCACTATTCAGCACACTCTAGTCTGACCTCTCCATGTCTGATTTTTCCAACCAAAGTTTTTTTTTTCAGCATCATTGATAACACCTTTGTCTGTTGCCTAATACAAAGGTACTGGTGTTTTACCTCAGTGTGAGATACAGCTCCACTCCCCTCACACCTTGTACTAATATACCAGATATTCTGCTTAAGTCTTGGTTTTCCTGATCTTACTAGGTGTCTGTTCCTAATCCTGCTTCCTGATTCCTCCTCATGTGACTTTTAAAGATTAAGACTGCTCTGGAGTCACCCTGATTCCTCCTTCTTCCATATTATTTTACTAGGTGGTACAGTTTGTTCCCGTGAATTTAAATTTTAGGTATAAGCTAACAAATTATCTTTGCTCAGAACTCTCTACTAAGCTGCATATTTGAACTGTGCTGACTTGTGCTGTCTCATAGCTTACAAATAGATATGTGGTAAGCAGAACGTTTAATGCTCCCCACAACCTGCCTATCCCCACACCCAGTTTCCTTCTCAGTTTCTCAAGACAGAAACCAAAGTGTCATCATTGATTCCTCCCTTTCCTAAAGCCCAGCACTCCATCAGAAAGCTCATTTTCAAAGATTACCTCTGAACTACCATTCCACCCATCCTTGTGCAAGATCTCTGCCACTCACCACTAAATGCCAGGCAAATACCACACTTCAACTGGACTGTGGGTCAGCTACTGAATGGTGCCCTTGGTTCTCAACTACACCCATTAAATGCATCTTCTACATGGCTACCAATATTTATACTTCCCCAGTATTCCTGTTTACAGTGACATTGCAGGCTTGCCTCAATAATCAAGCACAGCTTCCTTACTCTGGGGATCTCTTTCTTCAACAGTTATGCCAATCTTTCAATTACTTAACATGCCAAGTTTTCTATAGCCTCAAGCCTTTCCTCTTTATAAGTTGATTGTCTCAAATATTTAGTATGTTGATGAAAAACTAATAAAACTAAATCCACCATCCTGCTCTTAACCTTTGATGTCACAGAGAACAATGGAGTTGCTATCTGCACACAAATCCTTCATAATCACTGATACTATTCCTTTTATTCTCAAACATACATATTATGTGGTATGATGAGATGAGAAACATATTACATGACCTGGCTGTTGTCTACCTACTTCCCATTGAGGGCCAGATGATATGAGGAAAGCCTCCACATTATATTGTTCCTTCATTTATTTCCACTTTGTTGAATGAAGGTATTATTAGGGCCTTTTCTATTATTGGCCCAGCTCCCATATAATTGACACAGAGACCTATTAGATTTATTCAACAAGCTTTAAGCATTATAAGTAGGCAGATATCCATCTATTCTAACCTGATTGTGCTGGTCTCACCACCTCCCAACCACGTGCCCTTTGTTACTTGTCATCTCAGTCAGTCCTTGGCCTTCTGCTGTGTCTCTCTGTTCTCGTGGTGAAATCCTCATGGCTTTCCTCCTGGTGCTTTCTCTCTTCTTCCCTTTTCCTTTCACTGCCCTTTCTAGGACCAGCCCTTCCCTGCTCCCAGCTGTGGACATAAGTCCTGAATCCTGTCTTCACTGCCCAGCTTCTTTATTAACCAATAAGCTATAATTGGGGACCATTCTTTTTTTTTTTTTTTAAGATTTATTATTTATACAACATCCTGCCTGCACAACAGATCTTACTATAGATGGAGATGAGCCACCATGTGGTTGCTGGGAATTGAACTCAGGACCTTTGGAAGAACAGTGAGTGCTCTTAACCTCTGAGCCATCTCTCCAGCCTGGGACCATTCTTTACACAACATTGATAGATTCTTCAGTGATCATGACAATGCCCATGTCCTGTGTGCAACCAGATCTCCTGGCATAGAAATAAGCATCTGAATACAGAGTGCACAACACCACTGCTATGAAGTCTGTCCTCACAACGCAGGGCACATGGAAGTACAAAGCTGCCCACCAATGGCTGTGACTACTACCCCCGTCTTTGTCCACATTCTCCATAATAAATTAGTTAATGAAAAAACTAGCTTTAGTCTTTTTTTTAAACTTTTATTAATTACACTTTATTCACTTTGTATCCCCCCATAACCCCCTCCCTCCTCCCCTTCCAGTCCCACCCTCCCTTCCCCATCTTCACACATGCCCCTCCCCAAGTCCACTGAGAGGGGAGGTCCTCCTCTCCTTCCTTCTGATCTTAGTCTATCAGATCTCATCAGGAGTGGCTGCATTGTCATCTTCTGTGGCCTCGTAAGGCTGCTCCCCCCTGAGGGGGAGGTGATCAAAGAGCAGGCCAATCAGATTATGTCAGAGGCAGTCCCTCTTCCCATTACTATGTAACCCACTTTGGACACTAAACTGCCATGGGCTACATGTGTGCAGGGGTTCTAAGTTATCTCCATGCCTGGTACTTGGTTGGAGTATGAGTCTCTGGGAAGACCCCTGTGTTCAAATTTTCTGGTACAGGAGACAACTTCCTGAACAGAACACCAACAGCACGGGCTCTAAGAGCAGCAGTCAATAAATGGGACCTCATGAAACTGAAAAGCTTCTATAAAGCAAAGGACACCGTCATCAAAACAAAACAACTACCTACAGATTGGGAAAGAACCTTCACCAACCCTTTATCTGACAGAGGGCTAATATCCAGTATATATAAAGAACTAAAGAAGCTGAAAAGCAGCAAACCAAGTAATCCAATTAAAAAATGGTGAACAGAGCCAAACAGAAAATTCTCTGTAGAGGAATATCGAATGGCAGAGAAAGACTTAAAGAAATGCTCAACTAGCTTTAGTCTTAATTCTTAATTGGTGCTTAACCCAATGATGGGGCAAAGGATTACTACCCCTTCCCAAGAGGCTAGACATTAATATAATAAAAGTCTCACTCTTGATCCACTGCCCAAATAAATGGCATTAATGGAAGCTTCTCACTCTGGATAGGCCTAAATTTGGGCTCAGCCTTGAGTGCCAGCTAATTATAAATATCTTGACAGTGCCAGTGAAGGAGAATGGATTATTAGTGAGGATGGCAAATGTATAATTATTCAGTTCAAATATTATGATGCACACAAGTGTGCCACCAAGGTCCAGTTGTGATGATCTCAGACCTAGTTATCACACTGTCCAACCTGTATGGGTCTAACACCACCAGGAACATCTCTGAAGTCCAGCTGCTTCAACTTGTTTACATACTGCTAGAAGACAGTCATCAGAGTACTTGGAGAAGGGTGGTGTTTAGGTAGAGCTTAGGTGAAGCAATGTTTAAATATCAAAGCAAAAACAGGGTTTGCATCCGGGTAGGAATGTGAAGATGATCCAGGGACTGTTTTCTGAAAGTAAAGTTAAGACAATCATAGATTGTCTTTATCTGATACTCTGGGTTCAGCCTAGACATAGCTTCTTTGTTTTCAACTGATCATTACCCTCCAGCAAATTTTGGAACAGATGCTTCATTCTTTGGGCTCCTAAAAATTCAAGTAGCCCTAGTTTTGACTGCCCATAGTGGGAAAGAATAACCACTCTGTGTGAATAAGAAAGTAATAGTCATTCATTAGGATATTTTACATAAACAATTAAAACATGTTTTTGCCCAGTTGGTGCACCACTCTTCTCTACTAGTAAACCCTTGGAGGGAGAGATGTGGTTCCTGATATTTTGAAGCTAGTTTTATCTACCCCTTGTCAATTCATCCTCATTAGAGGCATACTGATTTTTACCTTGCTGCTAGACATAGGATCTTCAATCTTCCTTAGCCTTGCCATGAGGAGCAATGGCAATGGTCTCACTAACTCTGCTCATTTGAGAAGTAGCAGTTCCCTTGAAGTCAAATAGTCTTGTCCATGGTCAGAGTCTAGCCATTGACTTCATGGTAGGCTTTGTAAGAATAGGCATCAGCTGCCTCCTGGTATGAATAGTGCTTAGGGCCCAGATATGGTGACCATATATTTTTGTCTTGGTAGCTTCTTTTACAACAAACACCCTGGTGCTCTGATTGCTGAGGTAGGGATTCTGGTCTTTAGCCAAAGGAGCATGTGCAGCTTCCTGTCTCTAGACTACTTCTTCCTGGTGAAGCTTTGGGAGGGGGACATGACAGCTGAAACCCAGGTCAGAATGCTTCAAGCAAAGAAGGTGAGAGAAATCCCAAGAATAGGAAGACCAGAAGTGAAATGGTAGAGCCGTTTGGCACATTCTAACAAGCCAGGTGCATAGAAATTTTTCTTTCTGAACATGGCAGCTCCCTGCAGTCAGATAAGACATTTTTCAAGGGTTGAACAATAAATTCATAGTAAAAATGGCTCCTTCTAGCAAGCCTCACCTCCTTAGAGCCTAGAGCAGGTCAGAAGGGGTCAACCTAGTATCTGATGATATACTCAGATACCTTTTTCAAGAGTCCAGAAAGTTCTCCAAAGAGCTCTGGTTCCAAGCTCTTCCCAGTGCCCTTTCTTCAAATTCCATTGCCTGGGAATTAAGGGAGGTTAATGGAAGGTAGTTGTGCTATTCCCACTGGGTATGGAATATGAACTCAGGTGAAGCAGCAGTGAGCCTTTAAATTATGATGCTGCTCCTAGAAGATGTTAGAATTTAGCTGTGTCTTTCACTGACCTGATCTCCAGACTTCTCTGATTTTTAAAAAGCACCATGAATGTTGTTTTCAGTGAAGACTGATTGGTTTTTGGCATAATTTGGATAAGAGTCAATCTAAAATATTTGGTTTAAGAATTACTGGACTCAAAGTTATTCCTAGGCAGATAAAAGGCTACAGGGCTTCCCAGAACCTCTCATTCTTGGCAAATAACATCTTGAATTTGAGTTTATTAATTAGAGTTTTTATATTTGCTAAGTATGGTTAGTCACCATACTGTGGGGCATCTAGCCATATTTACATCAGGATCACGGCATGAAGTGTAGATAGCTCTAAAAAGATTAATTGTGGTGTATATTTTTGTGATTCAGACCCAGGATAAGTGGCTGAGGTGCCTTTTAAACAAAGTGGACCCTACCTGTTACAGTCTGTGGCTGGCATATGCTGCTCTCTACCCTGAATTTTCCAGCTCAGGGCAGGATTTCCTCTCCCCCAGAGGTTCTTCACTATGTAATCCAGACATTTTGGTTTCCTTCTCTTCCTCCTCCTCTCTCTCTGTCTGCATACACAGCTTTTCTCCCACTGTCCCCTCCCATTTTTCTGTCTCCTTCTGCATGGCAACTTCACTGACCCCCTCCTGTGAGGTTGGTGAACCTGCCTCAGAGCTGCCCATTAAACCTGCATTTATATACTCCAATTTGGCTTCAATTGGCTCATTTCATGGATGAAAGAATACCTATCATATATAAGTTTGTTGTACCCTAACATTTTAAATATCAATACCATCACAAAAGTCAAATTGGTTGGAGCACTTAATCCCACCTTTTTATAGGGAGTGTTAATATTTGAGGTTCTAGGAGTTTGCATGGAGAGGTCTATCTCCATCTAAAACCTGGATGTTATACATAGTCTATATTGAATGATAATTATTTCGTGAAAATGACAAAATCATGAATATTTTTAAACATGAAGACTTGGTGTAAATACAGTAGACAACTGAGGTAGGCAAGCAGTCATAGAAAAATCCTGGCTAGTGAGATCATACTTGTTGGTCTGTCCCAGATCTTTAGGCCAAGAGGGAGTTACCTAAGACACCAAGATAGATGATCCATGTGGGATCCAGCCCCTTCAAGAAAATGAAAACTGAAAGATGTATATTTCTCAGAGATCTGCTGAAGCCTTGTCTCAGCAGAACAGCTTCACCACAGCTTCAGAGCCCTCTGACATCCATAAAGTTTTGCTTACTGCAATCCTCGTTGCCTGAGACAATCCTCTTTTCCCTTAATGCTTTCCTGCCACACTCCCACAACAACTAAAAACACCCTATAAAATCCCCAAACTCTTTTTTAATGGTGATAAATTCCTTTTTCTTGGGGACAGTCAACAGTCATCCCTGAATAAATCTTTGCCTTTCAGCCTCAGTCCAGCTCTTGTGGTCTTGTTTTCTTTTTAAATCACACGGTGATATCATCCCCAGATGTAGTTTTCTAAAACCAAGGTCATTGTTATTTCAATAGTTTAAGAAAGTGAACCCAGGAAAATTTTCAGATATTTTTTTCATGTAGTAATGTTTTATTTTTTTGAAAATTTCATACACATATACTTACGTAACATTATTTCCATCCATTTCTTTTCCCTTCCAACTCTTCTCATGCTTCCCTCTCCCCCTCTGTGGGGGACCTCTTTTTTTTTTTTTAGGTCTTTTTTATTTTTATTTTCTTTTTTTATTAATTACACTTTATTCACTTTGTATCCCCCCATAAACCCTTCCTTCCTCCCCTCCTAATCTCACCTTCCCTCCCCCTTCTTCATGCATGCCCCTCCCCAAGTCCACTGAGAGGGGAGGCCCCCCTTTCCTTCCTTCTGATCTTAGTCTATCAGATCTCATCAGGAGTGGCTGCATTGTCATCTTCTGTGGCCTGGTAAGGCTGCTCCCCCCTCTGGGGGAGGTGATCAAAGAGCAGGCCAATCCTTTCATGTCAGAGGCAGTCCCTCTTCCTATTACTATGGAACCCACTTGGACACTGAACTGCCATGGCCTACATCTGTGCAGGGGTTCTAGGTTAACTCCATGCATGGTAGTTGGTTGGAGTATGAGTCTCTGGAAAGACCCCTGTGTTCAAATTTTTTGGTTCAGTTGCTCTCCTTGTGGAGTTCCTCTCCTCTCCAGATCTTACTATTTCCTTCTTCTTTCATAAGATTCCATGCACTCTGCCCAACAGTTGGTGATCAGGCTCAGCATCTGCTTTGATAGTCTGCAGGCAGAGCCTTTCAGAGGCCCTCTGTGGCAGGTTTCTAGGTTGTTTCCTGTTTTCTTCTTCTTCTAATGTCCATCCTCTTTTCCTTTCGGGATGGGGATTGAGCATTTTAGTCAGAGCCCTCCCTGTTGATTAGTTTCTTTAGATGTACAGATTTTAGTATGTTTATCCTATATTATATGTCTATATGAGTGAGTATATACCGTGTGTGTCTTTCTGCTTCTGGGACAGCTCACTCAGGATGATCCTTTCCAGTTCCCACCATTTACCTGCAAATTTCATGATTTCCTTATTTTTCATTGCTGAGTAATATTAAAATTTTCAGATATTTTTTAAGAGACCCAAATATAAAAAGTTTTAAGAAACTTATAAAAGGGCCACTGAGCAGAAACGTGTAAGAGGGGTTTTGAGTTCAATATCTTGTAGTGTTGAGTTGTCACTGTGCTTGAAGATGAATCACACCTAATTCTTCTGAAGATCATTTACCCAGCTGTGTCTTCAGAAGTATTTGATGCATATTCAAGTTAAAAAAATGAATCCATCAATGTATTTCTTGAAGTTTTGTAGCACAAGAAGTGGTTGAAAGAAATTAACTGATATGGTCCTTTTCACTGAAGGTAAAGGGAGACCTTGACTCCCTGTCTTTTTCCAGCAGGACTGAATAGACTATTTTTATCAACCACTACACTGCAAAGAACTAATTTCATGTATGTGTGTGTGTGTGTGCATAATAAAAGAAAGTTCTGAACATGTCTGCATCCTGTAAGGCAGTGAAAACTAAACTCAATGTTTAGTTTTCAAACATGAAAAGAGGGCACAAAGTTGGGAGGGTAGGGAAAAAGGGGTGGATCTGGGAGACATCTGGGGATGGAGTGAATATGAGCAAAAAACATTGTAGGAGACTCTCAAGGAATTACTGAAAAACATTCTTAAGAAAACTGTATTTTTTAAAAGCATATAGGAAAAGATAAGCCTTTGAAAATGAATATGCCCTCCATATATGAAAGCTAAGGCAGTTTATGGTTAATGAGTTCAAAGAAAAACCTCAAAAGATGCTCAGAGAAGCACATACCAGGGCAGGGCAGGAGATTTTCAGTAAGTTATGCATCTGCATTATGCATACATATAGAATATGAAATACAGAATACATTTCTATTAATGGATCCCTGTTTGTCCTAACGCTCCCATATTCAACCCTTGAGGAATCTGGTTTTAGAAGAGACCACCTTTCTTAGAAATCTTGCTAATTCTAAAAGCTAAGAGACTTGGGACTGAAGAAATGAAGTAAAGGATAAAGTAGTTGCTGCTCAAGTGTGAGAACCAGAGCTCAAATCCCCAGGACCCATGTAAGACCTGGGCAGGCATGGCAGCTGTGCCAGTTTGCTTTCTATTGCTTTCATAAAGATTATAATCAAAAGCAGTTTAGAGAAGAAATAATTTATTTGCCTTACACATCTGGTCACACAGGCTATTACTGAGGGACACTGCCCTGGTTACTCTTTTATTTCTGTGAAAAGACACCAAGTGAAAGGTGACATGTATAAAGAAAAACATTTGACTGGGTTCTTGCTTACAATTTCAGAGGGTTAGTCCATTATTATTATGGTGGGAAGTAGACAGACATGGCGTTGGAGCAATAGCTTGAGAGCTTTACATCTTGATCCTCAAGCAGCAGGCAGAGAGAGCAAAACTGTGCTTGACCTGGGCATTTGAAATCTCAAAGCCCACTCCAGCAACAACCTCCTCCAACAAGACCAGACCTACCAATCCTTCCAAACCATATATGAGCCGTGGGAGGGGGGCATTCTTATTCAAGCCACCACAAAAGCCAGGCAAGAACTCAAGCAGTTTCTGGAGGCAGAAACTAAAGCAGAGATCATTGGTGTAATGCTTCCTACTGGCTTGCTCATCATGGATTTTTTAGCCTGCTCTTTTATACAACATGATCACCAGCACAGAGGGGGATCAGACCATGACAAACTGGACCCTCCCACATCAGTCATTCATCAAGAAAATGTTCCAAAACTGAAACTGAAGTTCCCTCTTCTCAGATGACCCTTGCTTGGATCAAATTGACAAAAACAAAACAAACAAACAAACAAACAAAAAAAGCCCAACACTTAACCAGCCTTGTGTCCCATTTATAATCCCAGCCCTCTGATGGTAAATACAGGGAATTTTCTAGGAGCAAGCTGGCTAGCTACACTAGCAGAACTGACAATTTCTGAGCCCAAATCAAAGACTCTGTCTCAATATAAAGGTGGAGGGTGATTAAAGAAGAAACCTGGCATCAATTTTTGGCCTTCACATGCAAATGCATGCAAAAATACAATCACACACACAGAGACTTCATGTGAGCCTGCTTTACAAACTATAACTTCTTATAAATGCAAAAAAAATGGCTATTTTATTCCACTAAAATCATTATATTTAATAGAGTAAGTGAAATTTACAATTTTATTTCAAAAGGCTCACTGCTTGTAAAGACCAGCAGTAGTGCTTTGGACAAAAACATGGTAAGAAGTTCTGCATCGGATCCAGCTGTCACGGAGAGGGAAAACTGCCCAGAAAGGGCTCAGCTTTCTTTTAAGTCTTCCATTTTATTGGGGTTGTCTATGATTGTTTCTTGTCAGAATCTGAGAGGTCTTGTGATAGCGGCACAGAACAATGCATCTGAAAACCCAGAAGTGTGAGCACAGATGGTCTCCATTTATAATTCTTAGTTTACACATTCCCAGGAAGTCTATAGCTAGAGGACTCTTTGCTAGTTTTGTGATGGTGTCATGATTTAACCTTATGACCATGGCAAAGGTACCTGGTATATCACTACTATTTCCTCCACACCCCACATCAGCATTTAGATCATTGTCTAATGGAGAGCATCTATTCACCGTAAGTGAAAAGGCCAGTAACAGATTCTTTCTTCCTATTCTAGGCCCAAGCTTTTCTGTGCATTATCCTTTAACCTGCTTTCTATCTCTGGAAAGTGTGTGTGTGTTTGCTTATTTGTTGTTGTAATAAATCACTTACCAAAAACAACTTGGGAAGGAAAGGTTTATTTCATTTTAAACACCTAGATACCACTGAAGGAAGTCAGCGCAAGAACTCAAGACAGGCACTGGAAGCAGAGACCAGAGAGGAATACTGATTTCTCTACATGGGTTGCTCAGCCTGCTTTCTTATACACTCTGGAACTACCCACCCAGGTGTAGCAGCAACCACAGTGGTCTGAGCCCTCCCACATTGATCACTAATCAAGAAAATGCCCCTCAGACTTGCTGACAAGCCAAGATAATGGAGATACTTTCTTAAATGAAATTTCTTCTTCCCAGTTGAGTCTATCGTTTTCAATTAAATTTTTATTTTTTATATTAATTCCAGTTTATTCAGCTTGTATCCCAGCTGTAGCTCCCTCTCTCATTCCCTCCCAATCCCACTCACCCTCTCTCATCCCCTCCCTGCCCCTCTCTAAGTCAACTGATAGGGGAGATCCTCCTCCCCTTCCATGTGACCCTAGTTTATCAGGTCTCATCAGGACTAGCTGCAATGTCCTCCTCTGTGGCCTAGCAAGGCTGCTCCTCCCTTGGGGGAGAGCGGGAGTCAAAGAGCCAGCCACTGAGTTCATTTCAGAGACAGTCCCTGTTCTCCTTACTAGGGAAACCCACTTGGACACTGAGCTGCCATGGGCTATGTCTGAGCAGGGGTTCTAGGTTATATCCATTCATGGTACCTGGTTGGAGAATCAGTCTCAGAAAAGACCCCTGTGTCCAGATATAGTCTATCTTATTTCAGGTTGACACAAACTAACCAGCATAGCATGAGCAAAGCTGTCTTTCCTTAAAGTATTGGATAGGATAACAATGTTCATGCATGAAGGAAGGGCTTTGAGAGCTAGAATGGTGGAAGCAAAGGCAGGGTTCTCTGCTTGGGAAGCAACATCCATTATAAGACTGACATCAATGCATTGTACTCATCTGAAAGTCAGTGATGGAGGTTTTCCCTAGCTCTTGGGTCAGAAAGAGTGGACAGCTTCCTGTGGAGCAGACAGCAATGAACCAACCAGGGAAGGCTGCAGACTCGAACGTTGAGGTTGTGCCATTCTTGTTGTGATAGAAGAGAGAGGGTTTTACAGGTTCCTTTTGGCGGTACAGTTCCATTATGTCCCCTTTCTGGTGGGTGAGAAAGAGAACCCAGGAAGAAACATCACCACAGGAACTGTGTTCTTGTCTCTAACATCAGCCTCAACTTTTAAAGCAAGCCTGGAGACTTCAGTTTCATACTCAAATATTAAGAATCATATGCCCCTAATACATGTTAAGAGTATAGTAGAAACATTAGGACACAAATTTCAATTTTGTTTGTTTGTCTGTAGTTTGATATTTTCACTGTTTTGAGGCAAATTCTCTCTGGGTACCCTCAATGCTCAGAGCAGAGGTAGGTGGCATCGTGTCCAGATGTTTCAGCCCCTCTCTCCTTCTTGTTTTTTCAAGACAAGGTGTCTTTTTGTAGCCTTAGCTGTCCTAGAACTCACTCTGTAGACCAGGCAGACCTTGAACTCAGAGATCTCTCTGCCTCTGCCTTCCAAATTTTGGGATTAAGTGTGGGCTGCCACCACCACCTGGCTCAGTCACTCTTAATGTGAACTTCCTTCCTTCCTTCCTTCCTTCCTTCCTTCCTTCCTTCCTTCCTTCCTTCCTTCCTTCCTTCCTTCCTTCCTTCCTTCCTTCTTTCTACAGAGTTTCTCTGTGTAGCCTTGGCTGTCCTGGACTCACATTGCAGACCAGGCTGCCTGGAGCTCACAGAGATCCACCTGCCTCACAAGGGATTACAGACATGTACCACCACACCCAGCTTAATGTGAAGTTTTGAAAGAATAAATAAACAAAAGTTTTGGAGGTTATATAGTGTTGGTTTAGCCACTTAGTTCCTGTTTCCTACAAATAAAGATGTTTGAAGAATGTTTTCATTATAGTTAGCATAAATTTTGAGTGAAATACAAATGTTTCTGCAAAATTTTTCCAATCTTAACATTATGGACGTATTTGTCAGGGCTATCCTTTTTGTATGTTGTAGCTTGATTAGCTGTGTCTTTGCCCTCTTCACACTACAAAATTAACACACTCTTGCCTCCGATTGTAACCACCTGTCCTCGTTTGGGTTTTATTGCTTTAAAGAGATACCATGACCATAGCAACTCTTATAAAGGAAAACTTTAATTGGGGCTGGCATACAGTTTTAGAAATTTAGTTCATTATTGTCATGGTGAGAAAACACGGCAGCCTGCCGGCAGACACGGCATTGGAGAAGGACCTGAGAGTGCTACATATAATCCACATGCAGCAGGAGGAAAGCTGAGATAAATTTCCTCCAACAAGGCCATGCCTATCCCAACAAGGCCACAACTCCAGTGCTACTTCTTGTGAGTCCATGGAGGCCATTTTCATAAAACCACCACACTACTCAAAGTATCTTGACATTGACAACTCGTCAAAAAGCAAAATAATTCCTAATTGAAAATAATTTTTTTATGTTTAGTTATAAAACTGAGTGTCTGACTATAACTGCATATTGAAAGGATCATGAGGTCTAGTGTAATTGCTTTATTATAATGTATATTTTTAAAATGACAAGTCATGGTTATTAAGATGCCCGTTGTTGATATTTATCTTTTTTCACAAAAAGTTATTTTGTGTAGAAGATACTATGATAAACCCATCCACTTTGTGACAGTTTAAGTGCCCTTGCTGTTGTTTTTTACACTAGCCAGCCCACCTAGCCTAATTGGTAAGCACCAGATTTAGTGAGAGGTGCTATCTTAAAAATAACAGGGGAGAGATGAAGGAAGAAACCCAGTGTTAGTCTCTGAACCACACACACATGCACACAGACCCATGCCTGTACCTATGAACACAGACACTCAGCAGTAACTGAGCAGTAAAAATCTTTGACAAAACTTACCTTTAAAATAAAAGAAAATGCTATTTTGAAAACCTAGTTTCAAAATACCCCTACTTTTTTTTTCTTATTCTTTAGTGATGCGTGCACTCTTAAGCGAACAATAGATCAGTGTAAGGATTATCTGTGAACTGCCTAAAGTCCTAAAAGATTTGAAAATCAGCATTTCTGTCAAGTAGGTGCTGTATGGAAGTAGATTGGTTCCTCTCCCCTGGCCAGGAGAGAGCAGATTCCTCTCTTCTGAACTCACCTTCAGTTGCAGCACAGGCTGTCCTTCATCCTTTGTGCAGAACAGGCAGCACTGAGGTTTGTTCACTCCCAGATACACGGGATCCCCCTTGTCCTTCTCAAGAGTCTCCAGATACAGGCACGGGATTAAGGTAACAGTGACTGGGAATAAAAGGCGAAAAGCGAAGTTCAGTTTGTGCTTCAAAAGCATTAGCTCTAAACTAGAGAAATAGAAATAGAGGCTTGAATCTTCTCACCAACCTTCATGTCACCCTGCCATGCACCACCTGGCTCAGACATGTATCTCATTTGTGTATCTTTTTCTATTAGAGACATCAGCTTCTCATAGATTCAACAACTAATCTCATAGATCTTTCCTTTTTTATTTGACTCTTTGAACCTTCACAGAATTTTTTTTTTCCACCACTTCTTCAACCTAACCCTCTACTACTCCTGGAGTCTCTTTTCTTTTCCTTGACCCATCCTATGGCTGTCCAAACCTATGCCTGCCCTCTAGTTTAAACTATCCTTGCGATGCTCATCTCTAGATAAGGCTAGAAATGAATGGACGAGGGCAGATCCACAGAATTAGCCAGAAGGACTGCCACAAGGGGCCCAGGCTACCCACCTGGAATGGTCCGTTCTTTCCTTGGGACTGCAGTGAGGACATTGTTATGAAGGACCCACACACGACTACTAAGATCCTGAATGTATGTTCGCCAAGGTACTGCTGCGCCTTGTCCTGTAAAGAAAGTAAATGTGGATTCGTAAGTACAAAGGCACAGAACATCTCCCCTTTTCAATCTTTTGGTCTTCCATGAAGTTGATCTTTACCTGTAGCCATACTCATTGTGGTGCTGTTGTTTCTGAACTGCCAAACTAGCAGACTGACCCTAAGGAGGAACAGAGTTAGTCCTAAGTCCCAGTTTGACCCCAAGTCAGGGGAGCTGGTGACCAGCTAACAGTGACTCGCTAATTCAAGTCTCACCAAGCTCCTCTTACATCCTAAGACTCAGCTTATTGCCCCAGAGAAGCAGAAACTCTTAACTCCCATACAAGTACAAGGGGACAGAGAGCACTAAGGCTAGAGTCAAGCAGCAAGAGCTTCTGATCAGTGAGTGAAAGCCACAGGCTGCATCTCCAACCTGATCTCAGAAGAGCTGTGTCTGCGCTATACAGAGCTACAGCCACTGCTGTGCCCGGCTTCGCTGACAAGCTCTACCGGGTCCAGGCCTTTTATTCACAGCATAAAGGAAGTCCTGCCTCAGTGTGTCCCGGACTGCCTGGCACCCTAGATAATTGTTGGTTCTTTGTGTTGGAGGGCTTGCTGAGCATTTATTGGAATAAATGTCAATTACAACATGGTTGTGACTTATCAGAGAGCCTTGAAAAGGAAGTGCATGCTAAGCATGTAAGTGTAGTAAGCAGGAAATACAGTTACAAATTCTGACCTGACCGAGGATAAAACCATCATGGGATTTCCCCTGGGTGGATGACTGGACTAGGTGATGTAAAATGAAGTGCTACAATATTGCTCCTACTAGGAGGGGCCTGCAGCAAGTACAAGGGTGGATGAGGAAAAGATGTGTTCTAAGTCCTATGTAACTTTTAAGCTCATATAAGTCACCTTGGGCTAACTCCAGTGGATGCTCCACCTTCTCCCAGACAACAGGTGTGTTCTTTCTGCACCAACAAGCTTTGCCCAAAGCAAAGCCAACTCTGGACTGCCCGCCCATATCTTAGCTTCTTTCTGACCTTGAGTTAGGCACAGAACACATTCAAATAGCAATTTCTAAGACAAGCAGATCCTCTATTAAGCAAGACAGAGACACAAGGTAGCTGACTCAGAATCAGGCAGAAACAACAGCAAAATGCTCTGAAAGAATGATTTTTAAAAGAAAAAAAGGGGGAGGTCCATGAGCTAGAATGAGTTGGTAGGTTCTAGTTGAACTTGTCAGTCAGTGTAGCCAAGTGGGTAATTTTGATAGCTGGACCTTGGTGGTTGCCCTCAGGTATGAGTCAGGCATAAGGAAGTGGCCAAATCAGAGAATCCAATGGTTTATCAAGTGAGAGGGAAGCAGAGAGAGAGGGCAGGGCCTGCTGGTGCCATGTTTGCCATGCTTGGGCTGAGACCTTCAAAGCCTAGCTGTCAGGTAGCCTATCAGTTGTCAGAGAGCATTTCATTAGATCCAAAAGGAAACTGATATAATGATTTTGATGCTTTTCCCCATATCTGAGTTCACAGTCTACCTCTGACAGATCCCAGACCATGTCATCTTCATATCTCATTGGCTTCCATCTCAGGGACAAATGAGTTAAAGTACTAGTGGATGAGATCCGAGCCTCCCTATCTCCTGTTGGGACAGTGATCAGGCTTCTCAGAGGGACCCTAGTAGCCAGCAAGTTACCTGTAAGAGTAACTAGTATGTACTAAATTCCCTGGAGTCATCTACTAGACCAGTTCCCTGCTTAAGGACAACCCCAATAAAACAGTAGTTCAGTGTTCAAAAGGAAGACGTTTGTACTCAAATCATATGTATTCAAACTAAACCTTTAAACATTGCTAATTGTGCACACATTTGATTCCAATGTGTAGACTATGGGTGGTGTATTGGCGTCATCTGGAATCTGGTCAGAAACACAAAAACTCAGGCTCTACTCCAACCTACAGAATCAATACCTGAAAGAAAAGAACGTACCATACCATTGGGGCATGGTGGTGCATGCTTTTAATTCCAGCCCTCTGGAGGCAGAGCCAGGTGGATCTCTTCAAGTTTGAGCTCAGCCTGGTCTGCATGGTAAGTAACGGGATAGACAGATATGCAGAGAAACCCTGTCCCAAAACATTTTTGCCTTCTGTGTTTATAGCATACACCCATGTTCAGTAACACAATACAATCAACACAAAAAGAAAGAGGTCAGTTTCCTGGGTATGCTTGGGGCTGGGAAGGAACAAGTTCAGAGCCCTGAAGCCATGCTTTTTTCCTCCAACCTCTGAAAACTATACAATAAACTTTATTAGCACCAAACAGAAAGAGACAGAGAGAGAAAGATTAAAAAAAAGAAGCTATATCTGAAGAGTCATGGACACAGTACAAAGATTTTGGATTATGTAAAAGAAATAAACTTATAACTTCATTAGGATAAGATTTCATAAATTAAATACAAAAGTCAATAGGCAAAACTAACAAATAATAAAAATGCATTTCCTTCACATAAACAAAAGACTGACAATAAAAGGAGCTGGAACACAGTAGAATAATATCCCAAAATGTTCTGTTCAGATGGATTTTTAGGTAGGATGGCTAGTTATAGGCTGACTCTGTGTGAAGTATGAAGGAGTCCGAATACTAAACAATAGACATTATATCGAAGAGAGAAATAGAAGAACAGCCTTGGGAATCCAGGCAAGTAATAAAAGGATTTGTGGAAAGCAGACAGACAGAAAACATGGAGAAGCGACCTGAGTAGAGCCTCAGTGATGTAGTTGGCTGGCTGGGGAAGGGCAAATAGAAGCAGTTTCCAAAAGATAAAAGATCTTATACTTGGTACAAACCACAGCCCTCACAGGATTGAACTGGGTTTGCAGGTTTTAGTAAGAGATGAGACAGCAGTGGAGAGAAATCCTACTATGTCAAACAATATTATTTAGAGGGCATCAGCATGCTAAGAATCTGCTGGTAAAAACTGAACTACTCTAGGGGACTGATTAGGGAACATCCTCAGGTCAGAGACTCATTTTGGTCTGACACAGCCACTGTGTGAGGAAAGGCACATGGATGCAGCTGAGGAAAGTAGGAGAACCAAATACTAGAAAGACAAATGGTGCAAGTAGCAAAATACCCAGGTCAGGCTGGAAGTGCACAACCTACCTTGGATGGCTAGGAACTGACATCATCAATTGAAAATAACTCTAAGAGTTTGGTAACTTTGAGCCCAAGGCCAGTATGTAGATCTAATTTTGAAGCCACCTTTGTTTACTGCTGTAGAGTGAGAACTCAGAAGTTCCAAGGTTGGACAACTGTCTTAGTTAGGGTTTCTATTGCTGTGAAAGACACCATGGCCACAACAACTCTTAGAAAGAAATAGTTTAATTGGATCTGGCTTACAGTTTAAAGGTTTAGTTCATTGTCATTATGGTGGAAAGCATGGCAGGCTGCAGGCAGACCTGGTACTAGAGAAGCAGTGGAGAGTTCTACATACAGACAACAGAGGCAAGAGACAGGAGAATGAGACACTGGGCCTGGCTTGAGCATCTGCGACCTCAAAGTCTGCCCCTATGACACACCTTCCTCCAACATGGCCACACCTACTCCAACAAAGCAATACCTCCTGCTAGTACCACTCACTATGACTCTGTGGGGTTCATTTTTATTCAAACCACCACAACAGGACATCCACAGCTGTGTTTCTCCAACAGGGTAATTAATACTCAGCATGTCTTGAATGTATGAAGACAGAGTTTTTTACCCATACCAATTTCTGTGCTGTTTGTTTCCCACAGTCCTAATGCACTTGGGAGACATCTCACCCAAGACATTAGCCAGACCCTACAATCTGGAGAGTGTTGGGTGGGGGAGATAATATTCAAGACTGTGCAGTGCAAAGATAAGCACTGCTGACAGAAGCTTGTGGTACATGGAGAAAGAAAGCTACCACTGTAATGACAGCTCTAGTGGACATCAGACACTTGCTCAGTACAGACTTTACAACAGCACTGAAAACATATGCTTCCATCTGTTCAACTGACCTTGGACGCAACAGCAGCTTCCAATTTTTGATAGCCTAGAAAGAAGCTAATCTAACACCCTACCTTCCTCATTTTACCTTTTGTAATTCTTCTTTCTACCCCCACCTTTATGTCTAGCAGGATTTTGACTTTGCTGTATTTCTGTTTTCTGGTTTGTTATTCTCTTGAACATACTCATATTTTGCTTATGCATGTCTTCCTATTTGGGCTGAATATTTTTCTTTTTCCTAATTTCTTTAAAAAATTATTTATTTATTTTTACATTTTTTTTCTTTATTCATTACACTTTATTCCCTTTGTATCTCCCCTGTGGTTCTCTTCCTCCTCCCATCCCAATTCTTCCCTTCCTCCACCCTCTGCATGCATGCCCCTCCCCAAGTCCCAAGTCCTGATGTTTTCCCTTTTTGTCATAATCTGTACATTTTCAGGTCTTTTTTTCTTATTAAGGGGGTGGAGGATTAATTTTAATATTCAGATTTTTGTCTTTTAATAATTTATTTGTTTTAAAACTTTTTAAACCATTGGCAAATTTAAAAATTTTCACTTCTAAATTGCTTTTTTCTAGGCTTTTCCTTCTTTATTTAGCTCTCTATAACATTCTTCTTTCTCCATTCATATATTTAGTGTAGCTTCTCTATTTCTCCCTTTCACCTGTCTCCTTCCTTCATGTCATTGATTTACTATTCCATTGTTATCTTAAATGATTCTTAATTTTATGGCGCGTTTTCCAATATTTTTTACTGTCTCATGTGTTTGTTGTCACTGATGATGTTTTACAGTATACTAATGGGCTAAAATATGTTTTAAGTATGTATCTATATCCTGTATGGTTTGATGTTTCTTTTAGAGGAGTTTGCTCTTTCTTTACTGAATGGTGATGGTATTGAGACTTAAAGTATAAGTTGCTCAATGGGAAGATGACCTCCACATCCAAAGAAATAGGTAAACCAACAAATGCATAAATTACAACACAGAATTGCAAGAAGCATGAAAAAACAAAGCAACATGACTTCTCCAAAGGAGTATAACTATTGAAAACAAAATAGGTAAAATTCCAGATGAAGACTTCAAATTTTTTTCACTGTTTAAATTTTATTTATATTTTTTATAAATTACAGTTTATTCACTTTGTATCCCTGCTATAGTCCCCTCCCCTAATCCCCTCCCAATTCCACCCTCCCTCCCTCATCTCCTCCTATGCCCCTCCCCAAGTCCCCTGATAGGGGAGGTTCTCCTCCCCTTCCATCTGACCCTAGCTTATCAAGTCTCATCAGGACTGGCTGCATTGTATTCCTCTGTGGCCTAGTAAGGCTGCTCCTCCCTCATGGGGAGGTGATCAAAGAGTCAGCCACTGAGTTCATGTCAGAGACAGTTCCTGTTCCCATTAATAGGGTACCCACTTGGAGACTGAGCTGCCATGGGCTATATCTGTGCCAGGGTTCTGGGGGTTCTAGGATATCTCCATGTATGGATGGTCCTTGGTTGGAGTATCAGTCTCAGAAAAGATCCCTGTGCCCAGATTTTTTTGATTTGTTGCTTTTCTTGTGGAGCTCTGGTCCCCTCCAGGTCTTTCTATCTCCCCCTTCTTTCATAAGATTCCCTGCATTCTGCCCAAAGTTTGGTTACGAGTTTCAGCATCTCCTTAGATACCTTGCTGGGTAAAGTCTTTCAACAGCCCTCTCTGGTGGGCTCCTGTCCTGTTGCCTGTTTTCTCCCTTCTTCCAATGTCCATTCCATTTGCCTTTTTGAATGAGGATTAACCATCTTACCCAGGGTCTTCCTCCTTGCTTAGCTTCTTTAGGTGTGTAGATTTTAGTATGCTTATCCTGTATTATATGTCTAATATCTACTTATAAGTGAGTATATACCATGTGTGCTTTTTGTCTTCTGGGATACCACATTCAGGATGATCTTTTTTAAGTTCCCACCATTTGCCTGCAAATTTCATGATTTCCTTGTTTTTAATTGCTGAGTAGTATTCCATGAATGTAAATGTGTAAATGTATCACAATTTCTGTCTCCATTCCTCAGTTGAGGGACATCTGGATTGTTTTCAGATTCTGGCTATAACAAATAAAGCTGCTATGAACATGGTTGAGCAATTGTTCTTGTTGTATACTTGAGCATGTTTTGGATATATGCCTAGGAGTGGTATAGCTGGATCTTGAGGAAGCGTTATTCCTAATTGTCTGAGAAAGCATCATATTGATTTCAAAAGTGATTGTACAAGTTTACATTCCCAGTAGCAATGGAGGAGGGTTCCCCTTTCTCCACATCCTCTCTAGCATGTGTTCTCACTTGAATTTTTGATCATAGCCATTATGATGGGTGTAAGATGAAATCTCATTGTCATTTTGATTTGCATTTCCCTGATGATGAGGGATGTTGAACATTTCTTTAGGTGTTTCTCTGCCATTTGATATTCCTCTATTGAGAATCCTCTATTTAGCTCTGAACCCCATTTTTTTAATTGGGTTACTTGATTTTTTGCTGTTTAACTTCTTGAGGTCTTTATATATTCTGGATATTAGCCCTTTGTCAGATATAGGGTTGGTGAAGATCCTTTCCCAATCTTTAGGCTGTTGTTTTTTTCCGACTACAGTGTTTTTTTGTTTGTTTGTTTGTTTTGTTTTTTTCTTTACAGAAGCTTTTCAAAAATTTACTGGTAAAAATGATCAAGGACTTGAGAGTGCATATAAACAATCAGGTGAATTCAACCCATCACTTTTTATAAAGTCTGAAAATTGAAATTTAAAAATTCAGCTATGTGTATAAAAAATTGGGAGAAAATTTTACCAAGAAAATTGACATTGTTAGAAATTAATGAAACAGAGATAAAAAGAACAATACATAATATCAACCAAAGATATTTCTTTGTAAAGTTAGTAAGATTTACAAACTCCTAGCTAATCTGAGAGATAATCAAAGAGAAAGAGGGGTAACACTCAAATTAATGAAATTAGATATAAGAAGTGTGTCATGAACAAATGAGATCTGTATTAAAGATAATATTATATACAACAAATATTTTTATACAATGTTTACAATAAATAATAGAAAAGGGGATGTAATTATAAATAGCTTCAAGGAAATACAGACTATCTATATAAATTACTGTGAAAATTTATATGTTGGAAACCTAGATACTCAGAGAAAATAGAATTTCTATGTGCATATCATCTACCAAAACTACTCCTTGAAAATATGAACAACTTAAACGGACTCATTATAAGCAATGATATTGAAGCTGTCATTAAAAATATCCTCTTTTCAAAATAAGTTCCAGGACTAGACAAGATTCAAGGGGAAAAAATAACAATGTTGAAAATGAAAATAACTCAATGAACATAATCAAAGGACATAGTAGATTGAATTACCAATACATCCATCTAATCACAGAAAATTATCAGGGATGAAGGAGATTTTTGAAATACTGTGTTCTAACAACAATAAAGAGAAATAAACAAACAAGCATTACCACAATATCCAAGAACTCTGGAATATGATCAAAATACCATACTCAGTATCCACATGGTAGAAGGAGCTGACATAAACAACAAAGTCATGAAGATTTTGTTGAATAAAATAACAATAAAAGTTCAGAACTAGAGATCTAAGCAGACATTCAAATGTAAGAGGCAATTATAAGTCCAAAGAGAAATGACCAGGGAACAACCTTCTCATAGCATACTATGTTAACATGTCAAAAATACAAAGAAGAGTGGATCCAAGATGGCAGTGAACAGCGTGCACTGTATTTGAGGGGCAGAGGAGCTGAAACTCCGAATTGGTGAGTGGAGGGGCAGTGGAACCCAAAACAATGGCACCAAGGCTTCCGGGGAGAAGAGGAACAAACCCTGAACTGAAACCAATAGGGCACAGGTCAACCTCGGACATCTCCGTGGACTTCTCCTGGGGAATCAATTCTCGGGCACTTCCCTGTAAAGGGCGGAAGCAGTGGCAGAGGTACCACAGCCAGCAGTGGAAGCAGAGGAAGCGGCCCGCAGTGCATGCAGCAACTTGCAAAGAGAGCAGTTCTGGCTGCTCCAAGCACAGATCTCCCTTCTTGGGATTTGAGAGTGAGAACAATCAAACGCCAGCATTTCCCCCATGACTGACCTCTGTTCTCCCTCCTTGGCTGAGAGGAGGCAGCATAGGAAGCACACAGCGCTGTCCAACTCAGAGAGCAAAGCCCATCCTGCTGTGCCCACAGCTTCTAGCACAGAGCACAGGGCCGGGTACACAGAGTCTGCAACAGTGCAACAGTGTACGTGTCCGGCTTGCACCTTCAGCCACAGAGCTCAGAGTCCAGCTCGCAGAGCCTGCCACAGAGTGTAGACCACTGGGTATTCATGAAATCTGCACAGGTGCTTTGTGCCCGCAATCTGTGCTTGCGAACAGCGCTAGCATCTACATACCCTCCTGTGCTTGCTACCATCCCCCATATCCCAAGCACCTATACCCTCTAGCACTTTCCCTTTCAACACATTTACACACATACACACACACACACACACACACACACACACACACACACACACGCTTACTCCCCCGCAATAGCGATTCTGAGCCAGCAGCTTTTTCTCCCTCAGGTACAGCTGAAGCAACAACTCACACACTCAAACCACTGGACCTCTCTCATCTTCCTGAAGAATACTCCAGACACCAGAGAAAGATGGTTTCAGTCTGAAGTACAGACTCCAGGAACAAATAGTGGAGGTTACAGATAAGCAAATGGCCAGAGGTCGGCGTAAGAACACACCCAACAAAAATCAGGACATCATGGCTCCACCAGCAACCCACAAAATCAATGGATATTTTAATTCAGCAGAAACACAGGAAAATGACTTTAAAGCTATGCTTATGCAGTTATTAGAGGAACAAAAAGAGGAAATGAACAAAGCTCTCAAAGAAATACAGAAAAATATAACTGCCCAAGTAGAGGAATAATTAGTGGCATATATAGAGGAAACAAACAAAAAAAATAGGAACCATTATACAAAGGCAAGAACCCACATTCAAACACATGAAGGAAATGGTGCAAAGCATGAAAACAGAATTAGAATCTATAAAGAAAACAGAGAAAACCCTGGAGCTGGAGAACTTAGAGAAAAGATCAGGAACCACAAAGGTGAGCATCACCAATAGAATACAAGACATGGAAGAGAGAATCTCAGGTGCTGAAGATATACTTGCTGAAATTGATACCTCTCTCAAAGAAAAAGTAAATTGGAAAAGTCCCAAACACAAAACATGCAAGAAATCAAGGATGCCATGAAAAGATGAAACCTAAGAATATTAGGAATAGATGAAAAAGAAGATTCCAGGCTCCAAGGACTGGAAAATATTGTTAAGAAAATCATAGAAAAAAATTTTCCCAACTTAAAGAAAGAGATGTCCATAAACATACAAGAAGCCTACAGAATACCAAATAGACTAGACCAGAAAAGAAATTCCTCATGTCACATCATAGTCAAAACACTAAACATACAGAACAAAGAAAAAATATTAAAGGTAGCAAGGGAAAAATGTCAAGTAACATATGAAGGTAGACCAATCAGATTCACACCAGACTTTTCATCAGGGACTATGAAAGCCAGAGGGGCTGGGCAGATGTCATGCAGACTTTAAGGGACCACAGATGTCAACCCAGACTACTAAAGCTTTCAATCAACATAGATGGAGAAAGCAAACTATTCCATGACAAAATTAAATTTAAGCAATATCTACACAGCAACCCAGCCCTACAGAAGATACTGGAAGGAAAACTCCAATCCAACATAAACAACTACACCAAAGAAAATATAGGATACAGATAATTTCCCAACAAAAATTAAAAGAAAACAAGCAATGAATCACAGTATGACCACCAACTCCAAAATAAAAGGAAATAACACTCATTGGTCACTATTATCTATCAACATCAATGGACTCAACTCTCCAATAAAAAGACACAGACTAACAGAATGGTTGCAGAAACAGGATCGAACATTCTGCTGCATCCAAGAAACACACGTCTGCAACAAAGATAAACACTACCTCAGAGTAAAGGGCTGGGAAAATGTCTTTCAAGCAAATGGACCCAGAAAACAAGCTGGGGTAGTGATCCTCATATCTAATGAAATAGACTTTCAACAAAAATTACATCACAATTTTGAACATCTATGCCCAAATACAAGATCACCTACATTTGTAAATGTAATATTATTAAAGCTGAAATCACACATTGATCCCAACACCTTAATAGTGGGAGACTTCAACACTCCACTCTCATCAAGAGACAGATCATCCAGTCAGAAGCAAAACAAGGAAATAAGGGCATTTACAGAGTCCCTAAATCAAATGGACCTAATGTCTACAGAACTTTTCACCCAAAATCAACAGAGTATACCTTCTTTTCAGCACCTCATGAAACCTTCTCCAAAATAGGCCATATAATTGGTCACAAAGCAAGCCTCAGCAGATACAAGAAGATTGAAATAATCCCTTGTATCCTATCTGACCATCATAGTCTAAAGCTGGACCTCAACAAAAACAGAAACAGCAAAAAGCATGCACATCCATGGAAACTGAATAACTCGCTACTCAATGACAGCTGGGTTAAGGAAGAAAGAAAGAAAGAAAGAAAGAAAGAAAGAAAGAAAGAAAGAAAGAAAGAAAGAAAGAAAGAAATTAAATGACTTCCTAGAATTCAATGAAAATAAAGGCACAACATACCCAAACTTATGAGACATAATGAAAGCAGTGCTAAGAGGAAAGTTCATAGCTCTAAATGCCTTCAAAAAGAAATTTGAAGCATCGCATACAAGAAACTTAATAGCTCATCTGAAGGCCCTAGAAAAAAAAGAAGCAGACACACCCAAGAGGAACAGACAGATGGAAATATTCAAGCTCAGAGCAGAAATCAATCAATTAGAAACAAATAAAACAATTCAAAGACTCAATGAAACCAAGAACTGGTTCTTTGAGAAAATCAACAAGATAGACAAGTCCTTAGCCAAACTAACTAAAAGGCAGAGAGAAACTACCCAAATCAGCAAAATCAGAAATGAAAAGGGGGACATAACTACAGACAGTGAGGAAATCCAAACAATCGTTAGGTCATACTACAAAAGCTTATATGCCACAAAATTTGAAAATCTAAAGGAAATGGACAATTTTCTTGATAGATTACATCTACCAAAATTAAGTCAAGATCAGGTAGAAAGATTGAAAAGTCCTATATCCCCCAAGGAAATAGAAGCAGTCATCAAAAGTCTCCCATCCAAAAAAAGCCCTGGGCCAGATGTTTTCAATGCAAAGAAACAAAGAAAAGAAACAATATTAAAAGTTTCAAGCAGAAAATGCCAATTCACCTATAAAAGACAGAAACATAAGAATAACACTATATTTCTTAATAGTAACCTTCAAAGAAATAAAAAGCCATAGAATGAGCCCCCTTTTATTGAAAATAGTTTTTTTTTTGGGGGGGGGGCTGGAGAGATGGCTCAGAGGTTAAGAGCACTGGCTGCTCTTTTTTTTATTGTTTATTATTATTAGTTACATTTTATTAACTCTGTATCCCAGCTGTATCCCACTCCCTTATTCCCTCCCAATCCCACCCTCCCTCCCTCAGCTTCTCCCTGCCCCTTTCTAAATCCACGGATTGGGGAGGACCTCCTCCCCTTTTGTCTGGCCCTGTTTTATCAGATATCTTCAGGGCTGGCTGCAAAGTCCTCCTCTGTGGCCTAGCAGGACTGGTCCACCCTTGGGGGGTGAGGAGGTCAAAGAGCCTGCCATTGAGTTCCTGTCAGAGATAGTCCCTGTTCCCCTTATTATGGGAAACCAATTGGTTATTGAGCTACCACGAGCTTTGTGTAAGTAAAGGTTCTAGTTTATATCCATACATGGTCCTTGGTTGGAGAAACAGTTTCAGAAAAAAAAAACCTGTGCCCAGATATATTTGGTCCTTGTGGGGCTCCTATCCTTTCCCCATCATACTAACTCCCCTTCTGCCGAAGGTTTGGTTATGAGTCTTAGTATCTGTTTTGAAATGCTGCTTGGTAGGGTTTTTCAGATGCCTTCTGCGGTAGACTCCTGTCATATGTCCAATGCACATCTCATTTGTCTTTCTAAGTGAGGATTGATCATCTTATCTTGTGTCTGCTTTCTTGTTTATCTTCTTTAGGTGTATAGACTTCATTATGTTTATCATATCTTATAGGTATATATAAGCAAGTATATACCATGTTTGTCTTTCTCCTTCTGGGATACTTCACTCAGAATGATCTTTTCTAGATCCCACCATTTGCCTGCAAATTTCATGATTTCCTCCTTTTTGATTGCTGAGTAGTATTCCATTGTGTAAAAATACCACAATTCCTGTATCCATTCCTCTGTTAATGGACATCTGGGTTGTTTCCAGGTTCTGGCTATTATGAATAAAGCTGCTACAAACATGCAGAGGTCATGGGTTCAATTCCCAGCAACCACATGATGGCTCACAACTATCTAAAATGAAATCTGGTGCCCTCTTCTGGCGTGCAGGTGTACATTCGAACACACATTGTATACATAATAAATAAATAAATCTTTAAAAAATTTAAAAAAAGAAAATAGGGTTTTTTTTTACATATAATATCTTTTGATTACAGTTTGCCCTTTCTCTACTACTCCTACTCCCTCCTTTTCTCCCTTCCCATCTAGATCCACTCCCTGTCTCTCCTTAGAAAAGAGGCTTCCAAGACATAATAACAATACATAACAAAATAGAATACAATAAGATAAAACAAATATCACATTGAAGATGGACAAGGCAAACTAAAAGAAGGAAAAGAACCACAAGAGAAGGCCTAAGAACCAGAGACCCACTTGTTCACATCCTCAGGACTCTGGCAAATCAGCTCTTACTAAATATAGAAGAATCAAAATCATCTCTTGTATCATATCAGATCATACTTCAAAAAAAAAAACCCCAGAAGTTAAGAGTAATAAAAACTACACATGCCTATGCAGCCTAAACATTGTACTTTGATTGCACAATGTGAGTGAGTCATTGAAGAAATCAGAGAGGAAAGAGATTTATGTTTCCAGAATGCAATGGAGAATGGGATGTTGTCTTTCAGGATGTAAAATATGAAAGAGAATTCCCTTACTGACTACTCTTTCCTAGGCTATTCTTAATTATTTCTCTCATTGAAAAATAATGAGATCAGATATCAGAAATGTGCCATGAGCAAATGAGATCTGTATTAAAGATAAAATGATATACAACAAATATTTATATACAATGTTTATAATAAATAATAGAAAAGGGGATGTAATTATAACTAGCTTCAAATAAATACAGAATATCTTTATAAATTACTATGAAAATGTATATGAATAATTTCTCTTGGCATCTTCCCTGCAAAACACTGTAACTCATATGAATGAATCCTGAGAATGTGCAGCTGTAGATGAATGCATACTCTATGATCTCATTTCCATAAAAAATTAAAAGACATAAGCTAAACACTTCATTTTTAGAGACAGTCATATATGCAGTAATATTATAACGAAGTTCAAGAAGTTGGGGAAAGAGAAAAGAATATTGACAAGTGAGGCTTCCAATGGTCTGTTTCTTCAGCTACCTCGGGTATATTTGCTATAAGTAAACCTTTATACATATTGAATACTTATTTTGAACCACAGGTGCAAAAAGTGGATTCTGAAGCAATTTCTTGGATGTTCTAGATACAATAGAAACACCACAACAATAACAATTATTTGTTTTCTACAACCCTTTTCCTTCATTAAAATCTCAGAACAACCTTGTTAAAGCTATATATAAATCAAAATAAAATAAAGTGTTACTGAAAAGGTAAATCACTATATCAAGTAATGTAAATAGAATAGACCTGTCTCATACAGTAATTTATTAATATTTTTTCCCTCCTAGATATAGTGGGAGTTTTGGTTTCTTTAAAAAATCAGTTATGTTATATAAACAGGTTTTTGTTTTAATCCAAGTGTGGGATATGGGACTGCCTTAGTTTTTCCACAGCTAATAATTGCCTCATGTGACCTAAAGAGGGGCATGGTCTTTGCTAGCTACAGATAGTGGAATTCTGAGGCTCTGAGAGGAGATAAATACAAGATCCAAGAGAGGGAGTTTGGGGGAGATACACAGGAGGAAGGCTGCTTGTTTGTTCTGCTGCTGTCACTGCTATACTACTTGACATACTGGTATTTTCCCAAAGAACCCAAAGGCCCTAACTAGCTGAAACTAAGTCTAGAGAGGTCTACGTCTCCTTCCCCTTCTAACCTTCTTTCTCTTCTACCTAGGGTTGGAGAGTTGGAAGGGGAGTAGAGGCTTTAGGAACCCCAAATAAGGTAGAGTTTAAGAAACAGCAACTACACCTAGATAACATTCTTGTTCAAATAAAAAAAATTGCCTTACCCCATCTTTAGCCTTTCTGTTTCTCTCTCTCTCTCTCTCTCTCTCTCTCTCTATATATATATATATATATATATATATATATATATATATCTCACATTTTCTCTTTCTCTTCCTCCTCCTCTTCTTCATCATGCTGAGATTAGAAGCATGTAGTACCACCCAGAATTCTTGCTTATTTTTCTATAAAGTTCATTACTTCCCTGTAAATTTTCCCCACCATCAAAATCTGTCTAACTCATTCAGTAAGTTGAGCTCACTGTCTGCATGGCTGGCTTATGTCTGCTGAGCCTACAACAGCTCCATTCTGTCTGGCTATCTTCTGGGGGTCTTCCTTTAATAAGGAAGCCACATCTCTCTCTTGTTTGAGAAGACACATTCTTTAGCAGTTCTTCAGGCAAAATACTTGGGAACAAATCATTTTAAACTTTTAAAATTTACTTATTGTACAGCGTGGTGCCTTTGTGTGTGTGTGTGTGTGTACATGTGCATGCCTTGGCATATGCATAAAGATCAGTGGACAGCTTCTGTGAGTCAGTCTTTATTTCCACTGACCCATTGTGAGTTCCAGAGATGGAATTCAAGTCATTGGGCTTATATATCAAGTGCTTTTACACACTGTGCCATCTTGCCAGCTCTGAACAGAAACGTCCTTGAATGGGCTCATTCTACTTTTATTAACTGATAAAGTATGTGGGTAAGGACTTCTACCATGGAAATATTCTTCCTCTACAAAGTATTGCTCCAATGGCCTCTGATACACTTTCTTGCAGTGCAGTAGTGCAAAGCTATTGTGGTTCTTCCATCCTTTGAATGGAGTAGTTTTAATTCTGTAGCAGCTTCTAAAAATTTCCACTGCTTTCTTTTACTCCAAAGTGCTGATGCTCTGATTTCAAGCATGAAAATTAGTTTTACCTATTCTTGAACTTCTTATAAATGAACCTATTTATTACATTCTCCTTGTGTCTATCATCTTCAGGACATTCTCAGAATTCATCTAGCTGAATATCAGTAATTTCCTTTTACTGGATAGTATTGAATATATTATCTATTCACTGGTTGATAGAAATTTGGGTTCTTTTTCTGCTTAGAATATTATGAAGTTTGATTCTAGGGCTTGAACGTCATTCTGCAGAGCTCACTTTTAAGTCCCTCAAGAGTCAAAGGCCTTAGAGAACAAAATATAAAAACCAGCAAGAAATACACATTTAATATAACCTTTTATTTTTACAGAAGCACACACATATATTATTAACTATGATTAATTTGAGTATATGTACATAGAAAATTATACCAAGAAGATCTAGGAAAGCAATCTCTAGGGAACATGTTGCAATGTCTAGGAAGGGGTTTTAACTTACGAACTTACGAGGTTTAAGTTTTTTGAAGGTTTAGCACATGCCCCTGGTAATTCTCATGTTGTTTCAAGTTTGAGAAATGCAGTGAACTAAGTACATTTCAAACTTTGTGCTATTACATAATTGTATTAGGGTGCACAGAGGTACTGCAGTTGGGTGAGTCATCAGCTGATACTCTGTGAAATAAGGACACCCTCAAGGATGAGTGTGAGGAGGCTCTGAGTTTGCTATATGTATGCATAACAGTTTCCTCCAAGATTGAAACATTCCATCCTCCAGGCAGGTTCTTTAAGCAGAAAAGTAAACAATTCAAAATAGCTTCAGGAACTTCCTGAAGGTGACCAGATTCACTAGAACCCTCCCTGCCAGTGTAAACAATAAAAGCTGAGAATAAAAGCTGAGAGTCACCCTCAGAGGAACTGCCAACTCCTCTGAATTTTAGGCCAGTTGAAAAGTACCTGGAAAGGACACTCTCCAACCTATGGAGCTTATAGGACAGCCTTACACTGCTCCCATCCCACATACTCTGTATTATACATTGTGTTTTATCTCTTCTTCATCTATGAAACGAGATTGTTGGTTTTGCTTACCTTTTAGGATGAAAACAACACAGATCAAAATGATAACATATTAGAAGCTTGAAGTTTTAAGACAAAGACTCCCAACCAACTCTCTATTTCCATGCTAAGTTCAAGGCCCTACATTTAAATTGAAGTTAATGTTGTAATATTCCCCCTGTTTTGATGTGAGGAAGATGGCTGGTTATTCTTGGAGGAGGCAATAAACCTGCTAGGGAAAGCCACTGACTCAAAGGTGGACGTTCTACCCGTCCTGGTGTGGTAAAACAGGAAGGGCTTCTTTGGCTCAGGATGGTTGTACAAATCCAAAATCTTCTCTTCCTACATGTGAGAGAGAATACTCATGAAAAAAACTAGAAGCTGCTTCTGATAGATGCTGTTATTTTTACACAACCACTAAATATTCCTAAGTTCAAGGAAGCCTATCTTACAACAGGACAAGAAGAAGCCATTTCAGAGGTGAGGAATTAGCTCAGTGGTAGAGAATGCCAAGCAAGTGCAAGTCCCTGGATTCAGTTCCCACTAACCTCCCTCTTCCCCTGAAAATAAAAAAAGGAAGGAATAAAGAAAAGAAATATAAAGGAAAAGAAAGGAAAGGAGTGAAAGAAGGAATGAAAGAAGGCAGGCTTCAAAATCTCCCTGCCTATCACTGTTTCTGCTGCAGTTTTCTCCTTCATTAGTATACACCTTCTAAATTGAGTGTTTTTTACTCCTAATCATAAATACTTGTCAAACTTGCTCACTACTGTCCTGACATTCTGCTCAGAAGAGATTTGCTGACTGTTTAAATTGTGAAAATCTGCCACCTTATTTCTAACTCCCACACTTCTTCAGTCATCCTCACTCTCAGTTTCCAACTCCCTGAGGAAGCTGAAGTGACTAACTTCAAGAACTTCTCCAAATTATCCACTGACTGGGCACAACTCCCAGTGCCGTCCTACCTGAGAAGGACTAGACAATGGCTGCCCTCCACTCACTCATGCAAGGACATTCTTCTAGCCACCCTTCCTGCTCTTGTACGCACCATCCATTTCTGCTTTCTTTTCTCAACAATTCTTATCTGTATATTTGCTTTCATCTTAAAACAAAAACCTTAGAGATGGCACTGAGTGACAGACACATTCTGAGAGAGTACTCATTGGCAGCTTCACTCTTGCATCAACATTGTAAATGCTCTTGCGCAGTCTAAGGCAGTTGCAATGTGGCTGGACAACATGCTCTTAGGAGACCACTGTACATGAAGTCCACTGTTGGCCAAAACATTGTCATGTGTCACATAACTGCATTTTAATGATCCAACTTCTCTGTCAGTTCTTACTTTACAGAAAACCCCTTACGATAGCTGCCAGTATTTGCTGTCGATTTTCTCTCTTTAAACTCCATGTAAGCAATCTTTACTCTTAACACTCTCATTAAGTTTCCCCCCAAATTATACATCATCAATGGCCAATTTCTGAGGACAAAAGTCCAACAGAAGAGTGACTTACAAACATAGGACAGAGCTTGAAATGTAATCACATTTACTCTGTCAACAAATCTTGTTGCTGACACTTAAACTATTTCCAGAATCTACCCCCACCAACTTCAATTCTCACATGCAGCTCACCATAAAACCTCCAGAGGGCTTCCACCCTTGACCCCTGCAATGTCTGATAAAACTAGAGTCCGAGTGATCCATTTTTGACCTAAGTTGTTTTGGGTCACCCTGTTGAAAGCATCCCAGGTCCTCCTTTCACCTGGAGGGAGTGGCCAAGCCCTGGGCGAGGACAGCAAGTCCTTTTCTGGTCTCCGGCACCACTGCCAACCTGTCTTCGCTGGCTCCTGGCCTCACCCTCATCTGCTGACTCAATTCTCTGCTTCCTGCTCTCCCTTTGAATTCCTCCTACCCCACCCCAGTTTCTGCCACTCCCAGGCTCTACCCTGATCTGATTGGCTTTTTACTAAACTTGTTTTGTTTTACTTTGCTTTCTTTTCCCAAGACATATCTTTTGGCATATCACAAATGCACTATTATATTTATCATTTGCATATCTCTCCCCTAGAATCTAGGCTCTAAAAGGTCAGAATTATTTGCTATTCTGTTCAAAGATATCCCATGTACTTAAATGGTGCAACTAAGTTTCTGCACATTTTCTGAGTTAAACTAGATTGAGTTGAGTTAACATAATTAAAGTTTATAGGGTGAAAAAAGATGTTTGTGTGCATATGCTTACATACAAACAAAATTATATCTATGTATACACATTCCTATGCATGTACATAGATACAATTATCTTAAAAGCTTAGGAATTGTAACAGCAAAAATGAACATTTCAGAAAAGGTTAAGGATGGGTCATTTAGCAGATAAGATAAGAAAAAAAACATAATTTTAAACTGGGAACAAGAAATTCTCTTAGAATGCAAGGCCAATAAACAAACAGACAGACAGATAGTGGAAGTGAAAGTGTGACAATTACATAGGATAGTATATAACACCAAGGTGAGGCCTAAGCCTGCCACTGACTAGTGAATAGGAATTCTGAAATGGGAAATTCCGGTGCATCAGGGAGAGGACATATACATGTACACAATGACCAAGCACATCTTAAAATTTAAGCAAGACAAAATTTCTCAACTAGAGAAGGGCAAGATAACATTATTCACGTGTCTATTTTTTACTTTACTTCAGGGGAGGAAGTCTTTTTTTGGCTTATAATACTAAGCTATGGTCTATTACTCTGGTAAGTCAAGGAAGGGACTTGAGGCATTTGTCACATCGTATTCAAGAACATGCTATGTGCTTGCTTGTTCGTGGCTAGATTTCTTCATTGTCCTACAATTCAGGACCACCTGCCTGGAGAATGATACTATCCACAGTGAGCTTGGTCTTCCCACATCAATTAATTTAATTAAGGCAGACTTCTAAAGTACATGCTCATAGTTTAAAAGGAGCTAGAAATAAACATGCTTAGGAAAATAGTTCCTTTGTTAATTCTAAAATTTAACATTCTGCCAATGATCCATGTAAAGATACATGGCTTTTTCTAAAGACCAGAAAGGAATCCAAGAGAGGTGGAAGGAAAGAGGACATATGTGTCATCAAACAGAAAGGAGACTGTTAGATGTGAGGGTAAAAGAGGGAGCTGGGGTGTTGAGAATCTACTAAAACATGCTATGTTAAAAGTGTTACATGAAACCTAATGCTTTACATGCTAACTTAAAAATAAGAAGCATAAGAAAAGAAGCACAGGTGTTTAAAATTTTTATGTTATTTTTCTGAGTCACTGACCTTCAGCTGCAGAGTGGGCTGTCCATCAACTTCCCCACAAAACAGGCATTTTTCTGGATTCTGGATTCCAAAATAAATGGGAATGCCTTTGCCCTGCTCAAGGGACTCTGGGTACTTGCATGCGAGCACAGTGACGGTGACTGTAAGGGTAAGAGCATAATAGTTTTTTTCCGAAGCCAGGAAGACAGAACGCTCTCTAGTTCTGACTTAGCAGAGCAGTGTTTGTTTGCTAAGTGAGTGCAGAAGACACCTGTAGAGTGTCATCCCTGCTGCCCAGACCCAGTGGTCACCCACCTACCCACCCATCTATCCTGATAGGCAAGTACTGTCCTAGCTATTGGGGCAGTCACAGAGTTAAGCCAATGGTAGGATTTAGACTTTCACACCTGTGCTTGAACACCTAGTGGCAGACACTTTTCCTCTAAATGGCTCCTTTGATCCTTGGAGAGCCCTCAGACCATTAGGAAGGGTTGCCTAATGGGATGTTGAAATTTACCTCTCTGTGTCATTCATTCATTTAATTCTTTTAGTACGTCTTGATGTCATATAGAACATACATATTTCCCTTCCAAAGTACATATCAGCTGCTTCATATCAATGAGTACAAGCCCTTTACGCTTAAGAAGGGTCTTCCATCCTAGTGGGTACTTTAGTCTGGGACAGACTTCACTTCCCAGGCAGGTATAAAATTCTGCCTCTTCCAGGTGGCCCCCAGTGAAAGTTAAGCCTGATTTTTGCACATAATTAGACATATTTTGGGGGTTCACAGTATTGATTTGATGCATGTATATGTCATAGCACAACAATGACAAAACCAGAGTAATCAGTATATCTTCATGTCATATATCTAACATTCACTTGTGGTCAAACAGTCCAGAGCTCTCTTCTAACTACTGTTAACTGTGGCCACCCACTGCACAACAGGCTGCTGCCCCTTTCTTTAACACAGTCTATGTAGTGTGGAAAGCAAAGCAGCGACAGATGACCACTGACCTGGGGCTTCAGTATTGCTCCTCGGAACTGTCACAAGGGTCTGACCACTTATAGCCCATACCTGCTGGTTCAAGTCAGAAATCTCCCCATATTGAGGAGTGTTTCTTGCTGCTTGAATGAAAACAAATAATAGGCATGAAGATTAAGTTTCAAAAATAGGAGAAAGATTACCTAAATCCAGGCCCTTTCTGTAATATCTCCAAACTGGCAGCTTTCTTGTAACCCACCAACCCAGACTTTGTAGTAAATCCATGGGAAGCAAAGGCTACCTAGAGTGATTACTGATTTAAGGGAACAAGCCAGCAAGACAGAGTAAAAAGCATTTCCACAGGTCATATGTGCTGAGACCCAGCTGCTCTTGTCTGTGGTTGGCCTGATGCTGGGAACCGTAGCTAGAGCAGTGAGTAGTGGCCTGCATCCTCCAGAAAATGCAGGCACAGTGGCATATGGGCAACTTACTGTGTGCTAAGAGCTATACCTGATTTGGAGACAAGATTCTTGCTTGGGTGTTTAGAGGACATAGCTGAGGATACAAGTAGCAAAGCTCTCTAGTATCCTATCCCCGCATTACCTTCATATATGTTTTCTTCAGTGTTTTCCATAGTTGGCTTGTCATGGTACCTGAGGGAGAAGACCACAGGAAGAAAGATAAAACACAGGTAACACTTCCAAGACTTTCCAAGACCTTGGTTTCTCAGGCTCTTTAGGACAAAGAGCTGAAATTCATAACCAGATGATGCTCTATTTGGAAGAGCTAGGCTAGTTCCTGGAACCAAACCTCAAGGCATTGGAGACAGAAGGGTCAAAAGAATTCTCCTCTATCCAGAAATCCTAATAACATTATCTCCCTACAAGTTTCAAGGCTATAAATAACATTCAGCCTTTAACACTCCATTCCCCAGCCTCTAATTCCTTGTATATATTTTCCCCAGAGGCCCCTTTTTTTTCACTGTCATTTCTTTCTGCCTAAGGCAAAGGGCTAGGGTTCTTCATGCTCGGTAGTTCAGCCAGAATCTCAGAATCCCAAATCAGAAGTGAAAGACAGAGGTTCACACACAGAGCTGGGCTCAGAGACATGGCAAGATGGCTTTGTCTATCCACTGAGGCCTAAAATACAGAAAGCCCTACAGTCAGAGGGCTTTCTATGTATGCATTATACCTGGCAAGAAAGAGTCTTTATGAAAAGTTCAAATCACAGCGTGGGCATCTCCCAGGTGCAGTACTGGATTCCAACACAGCCTGGGTCATTTATCTAGGTGAGTGCAGGAATCTCCAGCCTCTTTTGTGGGGTGTGGCAAATGTACAACCTTGAAAGAAATCCAGTTCCTCCTGCTAGAACCTTGCTCCTGGGAGGTTCAGGTGAAGAAATCTCAGACTCAGCATGAGTGTGACTTGTCTGACCTTCTCTAGAAATGTGGGGAGCCCAGCCCCATTTGTCAGCCATCAGGAAAAAGAGTTAATGACAAAGCTTAGATTTCTCAAAAGGGAGAGACCATATGATTTCCCCAGAGCTCAGCTGACCTCAGTTTGGGTTTTGACTGCAAATTCAGTGAACACAAATGATAGGATGGCTCTTGAAACCTGGACATCCAAAATTCTGCTTCAGCATCTCAATAGTGTCCCTAGTCGATCTCTCCTACTTTCCACCTGGCCTTGGAGAAATATGCTCCTGTGTTCTCATGGGAGAAAGTGTAAAGATGAATTGAGAACCACTCTTATCTAACATCAGGTTTGGTGCCTGTCACCTTTCTTGAGTACCTTCCATTATTTATCAGTCAAAATGTCCTCTTCTTTGGCAGGCTCACCACAAAATAGCATCAAAAAGGTGCCATCTGCCTTTCAAATCCCTTAGTGCTCTGTTTCAATCAGAACCCAATCTGGAAAACAGACTTTACTAAGATTAAATGGAGGGAATCAAAGACAATTGGGCTCACCTCTACAGAAAGCCTCAAGGAGGTTAAAGAATAAAAAGAATTGTATTATTGTAGAGAGTAGCAATTATAAACATGAAAAAAGAAAACAAACAAACAACAACAACAAAACAATAACACAGGAGCTTGGGACTGATGCCTCAGGAAGAAAGAAATCCTGCACCAAACTAATGGCCCATAAGAAGGGTATGCAAAAAGCACACAATTAGTTTCCCAATGCCAAATGGTCAGCCCTAAGAACATACATACATGTAACATTATATGGACTAAATAGGTTATATTTAGGAATATATATGCATATACAATAACAATTAGTAAAAAAAAAAAAAAGAGAGAGAGAGAGACCAAGAATTTAAATAAGAGCAGGAAGGGATATATAGGATGCTTAGAGAGAGCAAAGGGAAGAGAGAAGTGTTGTAATTACGATCTCAAAAACAAAAAAGTTAAATATGCAATCTGGTGGGTGCATGGATCATAGAGATGGAAGGGAAGGATCGGCTCACAAATGCTCAGAGGGCCCGAAGAGCGCAACTCAGAGGGAAATATTTTCATGCACTTAAAAGCCTCTAAATATAGCCTGAATTCTCCATGGCTTAAAGAAAATTGTAAAAAGCTGTGTGCTTTGGTGATGGGAGCTTTTTGCTCCCCTTGTTTCTGACAGCTTTCTAGCATTTAGAGAATGCAGCCCTTCCCGAAGTTGCTATCTTCAAGTCACTAATTTAAAGTTTAGTGTGGATCTCAAAGGTTAGAGAAAATAGAGGAAATGGGAATGTGTAATCTGTATTTCTGGTATTATAAAAATATTTCAAGCTGGGGATATGAAGGGTAGAAAAAGAACAAATCAGCAGTGAGAGTAATCATATGGTGAGCTAGGAAGCCAAAAGGAAGGAGGAGTCAATTTGACTCTTACAACTTTTTCTCAGGTTAACTAACTGGGGTCCCACAAGAACTATCCTAATCTATGTTAATTATGTTGTATTAACATAATATTATGTTAATATAAAAAATGTTATATTAGCTATCTTAATCTCCCCTGAGGCTGGGATGCCCAATGACATAATCCCTTTCTCTAGACTCACCTTATACAGTCTAATTAGCTCTCAAGGTGACCACATAGAGGACCAGTATTCCAATACATGAATATGGCTATACTCAAGCCATATCCAAATCACAGCAGGAGTGAGATGATAAAGGGGAGATGCAGGTTGGTCTTTGAAGAACATAGAACTCAGCTCCTGAGGAAGTTGTCCAGAATTCTTTTTTTTTTGGGGGGGGCTCTATTACTCACCTATTAGGCTGAGTTCAGGGTGCACTGTGAAATGTGAAATTGGAGCATTTTCCCCAGTCTCCACTCAAGGATTTCGAATGCAAAGTCCTCTACTGGAGACCAGAGAGGAGACTTTTCTTCTTCAGTTAATGGTGAAACAGTGACCTGAACACAGTAAAGTTTGCATACATCCATGTAGACAACAGGGTCTGTCTTTTATTAAAGTTCTTTGCATACTGGCTGCATTGTCCCTCTGGAACTGAGAATTCCTTGAGAGAAGAGATTATTTCTTACTCATCTTTGCATTCCTTGCCATTCCTAGCCTGCAGCAGGTGCTTTGAAAGGTTTTGCCAAATTAACTTAGAAAAGGAAAGCAGAGGGCAGTCTAGAATTGGATCACACCCCAACACACCTGCTTCTATGTCTGTATGATATATGTTTTCAGTGTTATGATTAAGGGCTTATTTTTCTTGTTTATGGTTTTTTCTTTATTAATAACACTTTATTCATTTTGTATCCCCCCTATGGTTCTCTCCCTCCTCCCGTCCCAATCCTTCCCTTCCTCCACCCTCTGCATGCATGCTCCTTCCCAAGTCCACTGATAGGGGAGGGCTTCTTTTCCTTCCTTCTGATCCTAGTCAGTTAGGTCTCATCAGGAGTGGCTGCGTTGTCTTCTTCTGTGGCCTGGTAATGCTGCTTCTTCCTCAGAGTTCTTATCTCAAAATGAAATGGATAAACATTGTGAGTACAAGGTCTCCTTGAGATGATTACCAATATTGATACTAGCTATTGTTAGGCCATGAACATGTTGCTTTAAAATGAGGCCACGTTTAGAGATGTGGCAGCCCTGGGAAAGATCTAGTATATCTCTCTGTAGCCTAGGTTTTAATCCCTCTACAGGTAGTAGCAATGTCAATAACATGGGTCCCCCTCCCACCTCTGCTGCTGTAAGCAAGCACAGCCCTACTGTTCAGCTTAAGGGAGAAGGGCCTTAAGTTATGCTAGAATGTTAGATCACAGATCCTTTAGCTACTAAGCTGTTCTCTCTTTCCTAGAATTCAAGCCACATCCTCTCCTGTTCCCATTCCCCTGTCCCTCCTTCCCTACCTCGTAAACGGATTAGCTAAGTTTTCTGTGGCCTTGCAGTTTTCCTCCTCATTGCCCCTTTGCCACTGTGAGCAAACTCAAATTAGCCTTGAATTATAATTCTACTTTTATCTAGTAGTACTCTCCAGCCTGTGACTCCTGACATGTTGGTCACATAGCATGGAATCTTCCTTCCCACTCTTGGAATCCTAAAAGACAGGAATTCCCTTTGTGTTAAGGAATTGAAAGGTCTGCTTCTCCCTTCAGGGCCTCTTCATGCCTATGACAACAGTGGTGTATGTGTCTAGACACTCAAGAGACTGGAGGAGGATCCCCTTCAGGACCTACATTAGGTTGTCTTCCCTAATGAAGGCTCACTTTCTCACTTCAAACCATGATTATATAACTCCCCTAATAAACACTCACCAGAAAAATAACTCTTGTCAGCTTTCTTTCTATGAGCTGCCATAATATCTATTATTTCTAAGAGCTAAAGACCAAAGAGCAAAACTTTGCTGCGTTAAAGTAATCCGGTCACCAATGCTTCCTACTAATGTTTTAGCATCATATAGAATAGTGACAACAATGGACATTTAGTATAGTTGGAGCTGAATACCAATAAATGCACCTAAGGCTAAATGTCTTCAATATAGAAATAATTTTAAGATTATTAGTCCAGATCATAATTTTAAGATTTGAAGATGCTACTATCCATTGGTTTGTTTGTTGGTGGAGAGAGAGGGAGTTAAGGAGGGTGGTAATTCGTCCTACAGATTTATTCACTTACCAGGCCTAGGACCTTATTAGATTGAGGAAAGGACAAAGGGAACTAGGTAGGGTAAGAGAACTTCAGTAGTATGAGAGTTTCTAGAACACGTTTATAGGTATCCATTTTATAATGTGTATTCATATAATCAGGCTGACAATCAAAACTAAAACATAAGATACCATGCAACAATTAAAGGTCATGTCACGTTCCCCCAATGCTTTTCAACATGAAGAAATGCTATTATAACACTAAAGTCCCAAAATCAAACAGAATTCTACACTTACATGCTTACCAGAGGACCAAATCCACCATTGCTTATAACCTGCCAAGTGCAATCTATAAACACTAGCATCTGGTCGGGAGATGTGGCTGGAAAGAAACTGGCATGTAGCCTTAACAGGGTACCAGGGTAGACCATGAGTCACAGAGACCACCATGGGTTCACTTATACTTTAATAGGCTTGAGGAGTGCCAAGGAAGTTCCTGGGGCAGCCCCTGCAGACAGAATAATAGGATGGACATGTTTAAAATTTTCTGTTCTGTCAAGCTGCCCAACCCTGTGGTCTGAGACTTGCTTCATCACATTCTTCTGAAGCTGGCCTTCATGAAACCCACATTATATGATGTGAGCCAATATGCTATTTAACTTCATCTTTCCCTTGTATGAAAGTGGAGGGCAAATTTATAAAAATAACCCCTAAACTACTCAACAAAATAGCAGAAATAAATGACAGCATTAAAAGAATGAAACCATGTAGGAGCACTGTGAAGATATTTCTCATGCTTTACAGCAGCTATTGATCACTGTGCAATTATGTGCAATATGAAAGCTAAGACAAAAAAAAGGACTAATTTGAACAGAACATAGAACACCAACTAAAAATGGTTAAGTGCCTAATATTTAAAGTTTCTGAATTAAGAGCCAATGTCAGAGAATTCTTAGTCATTTCCCAGTGGCCACATCTTACAAACTGCCAAAGAAAAGGTGAGATACTGGTGCCATCAAAATCTTCAAATTTGGGAGAAAACATGGACCAAAGAAACCACGAAAGAAAATAAAAAAGACAAGACTCCTGGAAAAATTAGTTGCAACATATTGAACAAAGAAGCAATTCATACTCAAAGTTTTTGGTTACTACATACTGATAGAAAAAGACAGATTTGAAAGCATTTTGCCAGATGGGAAATATAAACACTAATAAAATAAGTAATTATAATTACCAAAACAGTTATTAGCAACATGCAAAAGCAATAAATGAGGTTCACATTCTATGCACCAGGAAGTCACAAACTAAAAAGACAATATGCAGTGGTAAGGAAACAAATTCTGCCTCTCTCCAGGCATAGATGTGTGAACCAGCATAAACCTTTTTGGGAAACAAATTGTGTGCCTGTGACTTGGTAATTCTACTTACAAGAACCCATCACGTTGGTGACTTCCAGCTCCAACAGCTGAAAAAGCTGTACTGAAGTACCTAACACCATCAAAACATCCTAAAGTTTTAGTAAAAAACTGGAGCTTGCTTTTGCAGCACATTTCAAAACAGGCTCCTTGTTTGAAATGACTACTAGCAATTCCTGACCATTGGAATGCTCTTTTGGCAATGATCTCTCCCTCCACATTCTTGACGGCCACCACCAATAAAAAATGTTCACACAAGGAACACAGCAGAGATGTTTACGGCCTTATAAGTGCTTAAAAGGAGTCTCGGCACTCTGACCTGTTTAAACTATGCTTTCAGGGTGGACTCTGTCCTTGATATCCACACTGGCTGCTTTTCACGGGGAAATTCCACGAGACACTTCCTGCTATTGCAGTCCTGTCACCAGGACACTGGCCCCACAAGACTTCAAAATTTTATTAATATCAAAATGTTGCTTGTACTGGTTAGTGTTTGTCAACTCCAAGCAAACTGAGTTAGTTGGGAAGAGGGAGCCTCAACTGAGGAACTGTTTCTTTCAGACTGGCCTGTGGGCAAGCCTGTAAGGGCTTTTTTTTAAAATTAATGATGGATTACGGAAGTCCCAGCCCACTGGATCCTGTGCCACTCCTAGGCAGATAGTCCTGGGTTGTGTAAGAAAGTGGTGCGAGCCTGTAATCCCAGCATTCAGGGAAGCAAGTGGATCTCTGTGAGTTCACAGCCAGCCTGGTCTACAAAGCCATTCTTTCGAGGTCTCCGCTTCAGTTTCTGCCTCGGGTTCCCAATCCCATCTCCTACAGAATGGGTGCAAGAGCTGGCTACAGGCACCCACAGTGGAGTCTGAGACCCGTGCAGGCTCTGAGAGGTGACCTGTCAGTGGAAAAGGAGTCTGCAGGGCCCACTATAGCTCCAGAACAACTAATAAGAAAAAAAAAAAAAAAGGGCAAGTCTAATGAGAAGACGCGTTTAAAATGTGAATTCATGAAATCGAAGGAAAGATGGAGCTGTATTGGACAACGACAAATCTATACCCTTCACAGCTGTGTTTCAGCCAGCACACTACAAGTGCAGAAGTTATTTCTGGGGAGCCGTGGAGCTGCTAGCACTGATTACAGGGAGATGTGTGGACCCCTGGAGCTCCCGCAGAAACAGGTCATTGCTGAATAGGGTTGGCCCTAGGACCACCAGACCGGCTGGTGCTGCTGCAGCTATGGCCTGTGCTACATGCCCTTCTGGGAGAGTGCTGGGGCGCAGCACTGACCACAGGCTACAAAGCACAAAGGTCAAGTCTGGCGAGCCTCAGGGTGGCAGATACTGGAGGCTTGGAAGTATGCGGTAATCAGGAACTCGCACAGAATCTGTCCCTGGAAGCCCTGCCAAGCTGCACCACGACCCTGACTCTGGGCAACAGCAGGATAGCCCAGACAAGTCTTGGCAATGGTTCAGTATTTGTGGTGCTTCAGGAACCAGAAACCTTGAACCAGAATGACTCAATGCAATGAGTATTTGCATGCAAAGCTATCTGGACAATAAATATAAAATAAAATAAAATAAAATAAAATAAAATAAAATAAAATAAAATAAAATAAAACTAAAATAAACTAAAATAAAATAATAATATAATATAATATAATATAATATAATATAATATAATATAATAT